>NW_015091009.1:638519-961135 GCF_001431845.1 Calidris pugnax | reverse complement strand
TATCTGAATCCCGATTTGGCTGCATTGTATGTTCTAGTTACAGACTCGAGCATTAACAAAGTTGGTTATAAGAGGATGCTTCTATGTGTGTCTATGTAATACAACACACAATATCACAAAATATAGCACCTCATAAAAATAGTATTAAAGCTGTAAGTCAGCAGCCAAGAAGTTGCAGATATCAGAATTATGGCAGACTGTCCTACCTTTGTTCTTTTTCATGTGCTTATGTACACTTAGATGCTCAGCACAGAAGTCTTGATTCACACTTCTTTTTTTCTAAGATAGAAGCTCTGCCTCATTTGGATGCACAGCTCTCTATTCAGCATTTTGTGTATGACCCTGTACCTCATTTAGTAAACAATATTCAGATCCTGCTAGAAAGACAGAATGTTTAATTTCCTTGTAGACTTTACAACATTACTCATCCCTTAAGTACTTAAGTGCTTCACTAATAATTTATCCTCACAATTTCCCTGAAAGATGAACAGCTGGTATTATCCAAACTTACAGATGAGAAAACAAAGCGCAGAGAAATCAAGGTCAAAGGGACCTATTAAATGTAGGTCCCTATTTTGAGTATCTAGATCACGTTATTGCAGAAGACACAGCAGAGCATAGCTACAGCTGTGAATGTTCCAAGAGCAGCTGGAAGGAGCCACTAGAAAGAAAGCTCAGTAAGCTCTTCCAGCTCTGAGATGAACCTTGGGTGGGCACCCTCAGTGACAGCTCAAGCCCAGCTTCTCCAAGATATTATCATGGAGCAGCAGATACAATACAGCTCCCATGGGAGACCCACGTCCTTCTGGAGTGGCAGCTGGAGGCCAGGCAGGGGATACTACAGCAACTCAAAGACACTAGATGCCAGCATGTAGGCAATTGCATTGTGCCCATAGGTGGAGTACAGTTTTCTTTAGGAAAAAAAAAGAAAACACAACCAAACAATTGGGAGAAGACTTTTTCCATAAAAAGTTTCGTTTAGCAGTTCTGTATAAATGAAATTAGTTTTCATATTGAGAAACATCAAGGATCCTTAACATGCCCTGCACATTAGCCTGCTGAGAACTCAAAGACATATGCCTTAGCAGTTTTGAGAAGCAAAACAAGCCTACTCTCTATATTGGACTTCAAAGCACTTTTGCAAGAACTAAGTATTCTTAAGTTATGTAGGAGTACTACAAGCTCAACCTGATTAAAAATTACCTCAAAGAACATCTTACATACAAGTGGGTAGAAATTGCTAACTGATTTCTGAAGCTGATACATCCAAAAGTGACTAAGCAAGTACATCTGACACTTTGGTAGTGATGCATTTTTATAATAATATTTCATAAGAATCCCTGAGCAATGCTTTGCAGCAGAACAATGCAGAACAGTACAAACAGTCCTCCACAGAACTGGCAATTCCAAGTGGATATAAAAAGCTTCATTAGCCAGATTGCCTTGGGCTCTTTAGCTAAACAGTACCAAGTCCTTCCTTCCCAAGAGGAAGGAGGTAAGTGTGATTCAAGGAAACAGTGCTCTCAAAGGACCCCAACCTCTCCCATAAGCACCATCTCTCCGTTCCTCTCTTCTTCAGATGAACCTGTTCTCTCTCATGAGCTAGCAGGACACTGCTGCAGAAAGGAGGATCCAGGAGTTCTAAAGAAACAGGAATTGAAGAATTAACCATCCAAAGTAAACATCTGATCAAGATGCTACACTGAACACAGCAGCAGTATTCAAAGAAAATGAGAGCACTTTTCTGGCCCACATCAGAATCAGCTGTGAAGAGCAAAGGAAGGAACTGTTCCTTCGTGAGGCTACACTGCCTGAAAACAGACGTTCTGGAGAACTTCCAAGAACACAAAGAAAAATTATTTTGCATTCAGTCAAAGAATACTTTGGCACCACACAACTTAAGAATCAAAGGTAAATCTCACTACTCTTTGAGGATTTCCTAAAAGATGTACACAGAAGTTTGACAAAAAGACTTGTAGAGCAACCCTGGAGATGATGCACATTGTTTATTCATGGTCCTAACTTAATTATTTGAAAGATTGTATGCCCAAAGTGATTACTTTCTAGGTTCTTCCATCAGGGGGGCTTAGAAGAAGTATAGCCCACTTGGATTTTCCCACATTTTAATAGAGCTCCCCATCACAGGTAAGATTAGCCTCAGGACACAGCAGTGTCCTGTTATTAAGTTGGCACCTCAGAGAGTACAAACAATGGCAAGAGCCTAGTTAAGTGAAAATAAACTTGGCTAAAGTTAAAAATTTTCAGTCATCAAAGAATAAAATTAGTTTTGCTGGAGTATTTGTCTTTACTGCCTCTCCCGTTATCAAAATTTGCTGAATGCTGTTTCAAAATACCAAATCATATTAGCACAGCAGTCCTAAAAACTTCAGTATCGGAAGGAAAATGTCCTGAAAAGCAGAATCCCTCACAGCTTGCTACCCAAGGTTGGTACCCCAAAATTTATTTTCCATTTTAGCGCATGAGAAACACACTTCATTCAGCAAGTTTGTTCTCACTGCAGTCATTTCATGATATACAGAAAATGCATTTTATTGACAACAAAACTACAATACTTATGTCTTTAACACATATAAGGCTGCATGTTATTATCTGTTATATCTATTGAAGACTGACAGGTATCAAGAAATAGAATTTCTCTATATACTTCTGTGTGACAGAGGGATGATATCAGTGAAGAACCACAGGATAACTGCATTAGCCCATATGCATATCTTTCTGCTAATAGAAAAGTTAAATATAATGCATTTCCTAGCCAAACATATCTCAGAAATCAGCCTGTACCTACCACACAACCTAGACTGTACATTCTTTGCTGGGTTCAGTGTATATGGTTTTTTTCCCACCAGCAGAAGGAGCTCTTTATTAAAGAAAAATTTCACTCATTCAGTTTGTTGGAGGTTTACAGCCTTCTTGGCTCCTCCTGGCCAGAGAGCAAATGGAGAAGCATTTAAGATGTGTGGTTGATCCAGGGGAAAAAAAGAAGATAAAAAAACCCCAACAAACCAAACCCAAGAAAAGAATCCACACATGAACAGCAGAGGCAGTATGTTTACTTCATCAGGTTCTGAAAAAAATAATAAAAATATAAAAGTTACAAAACATAAGTTTGTGGGCTTATCAGAATGACTGTCAGTACCTGAAGAATGTATAAATGCGGAACCTCAGCACCTGAAGTCAGTTACTGAGCCAATTACCTGAAGTCACAGCACCTTGGTTTTCTCCTATACACAGAAAAAAAAAAAAAGCCAAAGAAAGTTCATTTTCTGAAGTGATAACACTTGTCTGACTAAACTAATCAGTTTAGGCATTCTAATAATAAGATTTTCTGTTAAAAAGTAGAAATGAGGTGCCCGCTGTTAAGTGTGGGAATACAGACAAAAGGAATGCTTGAACAGGGCATTAAAAATGAATCCTGTATCTCTGAGAAGTGAAAGGTTCCCTTAAGTTTTCTATTACCGTTTCTCAGCAGGTCAACACATATGATAGCAATTTGGTGCTCCCAAGCAAAAATACTAAAGGTTTCAGGTCAGTCTGTATTGTCCTAGCAGGAGAGAAGATAAAGCACTAAACAGCAGCTATCTTCAGTTACCAAGGATTATACAAACCTGAAGGACTTCCTTTTATTTCAAACCCACGCTGGGTAAATCGGGTTACTTCTTAAATCAGAAGGCTCTGCTGCATTAGCTTTCTGCAGATACATCATTACAGCTGTCATTACAATAGTTTTCTTCTATTTTCTATAAGAACCATAGGCAACTGTACAATTTTAGAAAGTTCCTCTATTACATACAAAGCCATCTCTCTTCCCTCTATCTGATTTGAAGGACAATAGATAAAATCTCTAATTCAAGTGTGCATGCGATGCTTTCACCTTCTCCTTTATCTTTCAGTTTCTATTTTTTCCCTTTACCCCCATTTCTTTAAAAACGTGAAATAGTCACACTTGTTTCCCTTATAATATTTTGAAATACAGTTTCACTGACATTATAGCGTTTAAATCACAGAAGTATGATTCCAGCCTGCATAACTCCATAAATTCACTAATTTTACTCCATGTTTTGAGCAGAATACTTTTCACCCAACTATATACAAGTTTGGTACCTACTTTAAGTCAGTCTGTGGCGATGGACAGAGCCACGCCTCAAAGCAATTTATCACAATCACCTTTAACATCCATGTGAGGGTGGACAAGAAATGCACTTTGAAATGGCTTTCTCTTTCTTGTTTGGTAGTGACCACAAGAAAGCATCTAGATGATGAGCTCAGACCATCCATTTACACTTTATACAGGTACCTTTGGCAGGATCAGTCCCATCCATCATCGTCAAGCCAGAGCGCATCCTATGGCCCCACCAAAATACAGGTAAGAAGGGCTTGTTCCTGAGCTTTTTTGACTCACACCTCCCAATGTTGAAGACATTACTTGACTGTCAGCGAGTACACTGCCCCATGCCCATCAATCTCATCTTATTTCCCTTTACCTACCAAACCTACTACCTGACCACAGCGTGAGCCATGTTTTCATTCTGCCTAACGACTCATTGTGCCATTTCTCTCTGGAGTAACTTCTCCCTGGCTGACCCTTAGGCAGGGAAGGAAAGAGTAACTTAATTAGCATCCATGTCCTCCTTCAAATTCTTAACATGTATCTTCTCTGGTCTTATGCAAAACACAACACCCTTGCACTAACTGGGCCACTAGTAACTCACAACCATTGATTTATTCATGCAATCCTTCCCCCATCACCCCTCCCAAACAAGAAACTCCCTTGTCATCTGGCTTCCCAAAGCCACCAAACAAATGCATTTTATCTACCTGTTGAATCCTTCCATAATCATAAACTTGAAGCTCTCTAGTTGCTTTAAACTGTATTAGTACAAACAGCTTACATGAGCGTAAAAGCCTCTATCCAATGGCTACTGTCATACATGTTATTACAAATAGCTGTTGCAGGGTTATAAAACAAATTTGTTTTTAAAGAGAAGAATATAGTACCTCGCAACCCTCCCTACAAACTCTGAGGATTTATCAGAGACTGAGAATATTTTGTTGAAAGTGTTGAAACCATGCCTAGTGTAGCCATCTCCTTTGAGGATTTCCCTGCAACTTTAAAAGTAGTTCTTTTAAAAACTCCTTTTGGAGTTAAAATCGTTTACCTGATCTTTCTTTTCACATGAAACAAAGAGCTAAGCACCGATTTAGCTCACTAAAGCTTAACGATTAAGCTAAGGTGACTAATTTAGCACTATAGCTACCTCCAAAGTGTCTTTCACATCTCAGTTACCTGATCCTGAAGGGGCCTATCTTCCTCCATTGACTAGAAGGAAAACATAAGCAATTGCATTGTTTATGCAGGTACTTGGACTAAGTGTGTAAGCTGAATATATGCCTCATGACTGTGGTGTGAAGCTTGGAAACCCAAACTATGTTTTTGATAAATAAGGGACAATTAAAATCTCAGCATTGACTATTTTGTAAAATCTTTTCATTTTAAAGGTGGCAGAATAGTTTCACATCCTACTCCATGATTACCAATCTACCAGGTTGTGGAGAAAAATAATAAGGCACGATGCTTTTGCAAAAAGTGTGACGGGATAATTTACATCTAAGGAGACATGCTGAATGCACGTTCCTTCTGTGTCAACGCAATTTAGCAAGTTAAGGCAGATGAAGAATGGAGGTTGTGAGAGTTTCTTGTTTCGCCTGTGAAGCTGAGCTCATTAAGACATGCCTGAAAAGTCCCAGTTTCTAAGCAGAATTCTAGTCTGGGCTTGTTATCTGTTTATATTGCACAAGGTTGTGAGTGTTACCATCAATTGAGCCCATTCTTCTTTCTCTGTACTTTATTTTGTCACACACAGAGAGTAGCTGCTGACCTCATTTGGACTACGCTTTCCTCTCAGTTGACTTTGAAGAAAAACCGTATCAGCATCAATAGGCAAATTTACTAGTATTCACCCAACCATTACAAAGGTAAAAAGCTCGTGTTTCCCTGCCCTGGCATTCATCAAAGCCAGAGACACACGCACAAAAGAAAGGGCACACTCCAATGACATACACCCAGTGATGGGAAACCTGCCGCAGCAGCAGTTCACTGCTTCTCAGGCACAATACACAGCATTTACACGGGCTGCTTAGTCTGACCCCTGGAAATCTGTTCATGTGCTGGAACCCCTACTGAGCATCCACAGTCACTTCAAGAACCGAATTTTACCCAGGGAGCAGCTAGTTTGGTTACGCCCACCTTTCCTCTTTAATTGGCAAATAATTTGATACTTCGATAAAGACTGTCAATATTCAAACACGTCGTTGATTTCAGATGGGAGGTGGGGGAAAACAGAAATATTTCAGAATAATTCTCTTTTTCAGAAAAGAAAAAAAGAATTGGAGAAAATGGAATAGAAAGAAAAAAGAACAGAATAGAATGGAGAAAGTGCTGAGCTGTTGGTTCGACACCGGTTTTTCTATTTTGGGAATCCTGCTTATCTGACTGAGGATTCAGAGAAGCTCCTTTTTTCATCTTTTCTTGTGCACTGTCAGTGGTGATAAAGGAATGAAGTACAGAGAAAAATAAAGGTTACCCTGCACTGTTGAGCCCACCACTGACTTACCAGGAGAAAAAGGAAAAACTGACAACTAAAACTGGGTGTCCTGCTCAGACGTAAAGCCTCTGATCTGTGCCACCCTGCAGAACCAGGGAATAGACCCACTCAAATCACTCTGCAGAGTGCTGCTCGTTAAAAGTAACCACCTAAAACAGACAAAGAACAAGCAGAAAGAACAGCCAGAATGGCTCAGGTGACAAAAAAAGAGCCACTGTGACATGCAGAAGAAGAAACTTCTTCTCCCCTTGCCTCCCCCGAATTAATAATTTTATAAGACAAAAAAAAAACAAACCAAAACAACCTGGATAAAGGAAACAATAGAACAGTGAGCTAATAGATGAGAGGTAAGCAAGAAGTCAAGACAGGGAAGGTATAAACTAAAGGATTTAAGCGGAAGGATTGTGCTGGATCAGGCATTCGTGTGCCTGGGTGAGTTGGTTCAGGATTTGAACTTGTTGAAAAACTCTGGAGGTTTTTGGAGGGGCTGTGGGGTTGAGCTGGGCTGCTTTTCAGCCAGCTCAGGTCCATAACCAAGAAGACTGTGTGGTCTCAAAAGGGTTCATGCCAACATAGCACAGATGGTTAAAAGAGCAGAAACTGCTTTTTCTTATTGGTAGAGCTGGCCAAAACACTACATACTTTGCATGAAAAGGTTCTATTTCTGCAGCTGGCAATGGCAATTTCAGGCAAGAAACAGAGAGGATGTGGGAGCTAATGGCAGAATCTTGGTCCTACAGACTTCAAGTTAAGCTGCTTCTTAGCATGGAAATTTTAACGTCAGCTATTTAACATTGTTGTTAATACCCTAAAAAATTACATGCTACAAAACCTGCAACATTTTTTTCCTGTCACATTTTCAAATCAGTATGCCTTGAGTGCTCTGTAACATTTCAGCAATGACCACTCCAACAGCTCATCAGCTCATCTGTGTGTCCCTCTGCAGCACACCGGCAAAACTCACACACCCTGACTTCATTCGGAGATTACACCACCACCTTGTATTCCTAAATTACAGCGTATGTTCCTCATGCATTAACCACCCACTATTGTGCCCTTTGAATTCTTTTTGCTTCACAATCCCACGTGCTTGACACAGTTGGCCAGCTGTACTGATGCGTGGGACCCTGGAGCAGAGAAGAGGCCATGGGACTGCTTGGCACTGCAAACTGAGTGCTTCCCAGCTGGCACCATCCCGACAGGAGCCCTTCTCGGAAGCATGAGCTCAATGCTATATCCTCACACAAACAGCTTTCTGCCATCTGGCTGTCATGGTATCTCAAGACATGGACTTCATGAATTAGAGCTCTGATGTGGTATTTCTGAAAAATCATGAGATCTGCCAGTTAGAATCATGGAATGGTTTGGGTTGGAAGGGACCTTTAAAGAACTTCTAGTTCCAACCCCTCTGCCATGGGCAGGGACACCTCCCACTAGACCAGGTTTCTTAAAGGTCCATCTGACCTGGCCTTGAACAGATCGGGTTGCTCTGAGCCCCATCCAATCCGACCTTGAATGTTTCCAAGGGTGGGGCATCTACCACTTCTCTGGACAACCTGTTCCAGTGTTTCACCACCCTTATCATAGTAAAAATCGTCTTCCTTTTGAATCTACCCTCTTTTAGTTTAAAGCCATTACCCCTTGTCCTATTGCTACAGGCCCTATTAAGAAGTCTGTCCCCATCTTCACTGTGGGACCCTTTTTATGTATTGACACCTTCAGGTACCTTCATCTGTCTGTCACTTACTTGTTTTGGATAGTGTTTCTATGAAACCACATAGTTGATGTGTAGGACCATGTGCTCCCACAAGCCTCAAGAAGCACTGTTTTATTCACTGACTGAAGAAATTGTACCTGAAGTGAGCAAGGACAAGGCTCTAGCCGTGTTTCAGGCGCTAACATCTAAATTTTTTCCTTCAGCAGAAGAAAGCAAATAATCTATCACCCTACGCTTCTCTTCAATATGCAGGAAGCTGGTTGCCCACCTAACTGTAAGTACTTGTGAAGTCCTTCATTTTCCTGTCTGACTTCCAAGCAAGCTCTTACCCTCAGAGGTTCCTCATCCACCTCCCTCCCCACTGTGACACCACATGCAGCAATTGCTGCTTTGCCCGTGAGCAGCACCCAAAGACCCTGGGGCATTTCCTGTACCATTCTTTGATCAGAGAAATAGATTTATTGTCTCTTTTGGATGTAGCAATCAGCCCAGGTACTAGGTCGGACCTAAACCAGCAGCCACAAGACGACTATCTAAATTTATACCTGACCCAGCATTCCTCCAACCAAGGGCATAATTCCGGGCGATGCTCACGATGGCACGGTGCAGTGCTGGTCAGCAGCTGGCTTGCAAATTGATCACAGCTCCGTAGATCAAATCAAACATTTTAATTATCTCGTATTTTGCATGAAATCATTACGTCTCCTATAATCACCACCTGTAAAATTACTGTAGGAGTAGGGAACTTTATAACCATCTCTGAGGCAGTCGGGCATTTTATTCTGCCTCCTCGGTATCATTCATGTCTTACATTCCTATTAAGCAGCCAGGTCTGACATCTGTCTCTTTAACCCACTCCCACAGATAACCACACATGTCTGCATGTAAATGATGAACACTCCCCTCTCGTGAAGCCACACATCTTTGCGCTCCAGTGAGAATAACTGCTTATACTCCTGCAAATAATAAAACTTGTCATTCAATCCTTGTAATAAAAGCTTAAAATCCAATGTGAAGTGACGTGGGTGTTAAGTCAACATGAGCCAGTTGGACTCAAAAGCAGTTTAACAGTGTTTGTAGCATCAAAGATGAGTCAATCAGCTCTTCTGGTTCCTCAACCCTACCATCATCCCAGCGTTCAGACTTCTACCAAGAACAACTTATTACACACTGCTCAAATCCCTACAGCGATCCTTCCTCTTTGTCTACTCTGCCCTCTTAATTCTGGCATATAAATTACACCAGTTGGTTGATAAGGGAAAATTCAATGCTGATGTGTAAAACAGTGTAAATAACCTGTACTTAATACCTACCAAAAGGCTTATTTCTTCAGTCTTCTTTATTGATGGGCATATGTAGCCTCCTGAAGCAGTAGAGTATTCCAGAAGATGTTTGCCAGCATACCCCTATCCTACTGCAATGTACTTATACTTCCACCTTTTAACACAGTGCAGATTTCTAACATATATAAAGCGAGTATTCTGCCCTCCACCACAGATTCCCAGCCCTAAACTGAGCTCCTGTGATGCATGTTTCTCCTAACTGTATCCTACCATGAGATACTAATATGAGCAAGGAGAAACACAGAGAACGCACAGCTAACATTTTAAATTGATCTGACATTATTTAGTTAGAAAAAAAGTTTTTCTTCCTATTTCTTTACTCTCCCATGATAGTATGATCCGTTTCTGGTTTTAAAAATCCATTCGTAGAATCATGATGCATGACCTTCCTTCCTTCCATTAGAATAATATGTTCTTAAGCAGAGCCCACACCATATTTTACCCTTCACAACTGCTAGAAGCTGCTAGAAGCGTTCTTGCTCTTTTCTTGCTAGAAGTGTTTCTTGCTCAAACCACGACACCAGGACCAAGCAAGCCTCTGCTCCAGGGAATGCTTAAAGGAGCCAAGAAACTGAATCTCCTGCCCTCAAAGCCTTCCTCCATTCTGGATGCAATGGCGGTGACATGCGGTTCACGTAACTTTGTGATGCCATTTTTTCAAAGCCTGAGCTACAGGAATCAAATCACATTGGTAAATTTACTGAAACAACAAAAGTAAAGGACATTCAGAAAGATAGACAAGTATCCCCTTATCGGACGGAAGTGCTGTACCAGAGCATTTTAAGTCCTACACAGCTACTATTTACACAGACCTTTTTGTGAATACACTCCCATCGCCTGTAATTTATCAGCCTTGCCCAACCTACCCAAAAGGTGATCTAAGGGCTCATATGCCATTTCCATGGGAGATGGGACATTAAAATAATATATATTCCAGCTCTTTGATTCCCATTGATTTTGTGGGTAATACAATAACCAGAATGAGATAGCTGAAACCAATAAAAACTGATTTATAGCATTAAAGGCATTCTTTATAGCACTTATTTATGGTACATTACATCTGAAATCCAATTTCACAGGCTGCTGTTTGAAACTTTCTGTTCAATCATAAATACACTACATACAGCATAGCTCAGTGCCACAGAGTCAGATTATACAAATGCCTGTGTTCCCAGAAGGAACTGCACTTCTGCTGCAATTGTGGTAAATGAGTTTGACAGTAATTTTTCCCAACCAACTTCCAACCAAAAAAGTTCCAGTCAGCACTCAATAAATTTAGAATATATGGTTACTCCTTTAATCATAATAAACATCTATTTATTCATATACTTCAGTTATTGAAAAGACATTAGCGGAAATCACGGGAGACAAACTTGGCATGTGTTACTTGATAAACTACTAAATATATTTAAGCATGCCAGCAGGGGTACTGTTAGAAAAGCACACACAAGCAGACACATGTACCACTCCCATTTATGGGGATGGGAACATCACAATCCTGCTAGTTTAATTTTCGAAGGGTGAAAAGAAGGAGCTTCCTCAATGCCTCTCAGAGCTGCTCACTTCAAAGGAACAGACCACATTCAGGTCACTTACTATAATCATTGTCAAAAAAAGGGCAAAAAATCAGATCTGACTTTTACACAGGCACTGTCATCTGAATCTGGAGCAAGTTCTTATTTATTTGAAGAGGCTTTTCCCTGAAAGTAAAATCACTGCAAACTACGTTTGTCAGGCTTTACACAAATTTAATTTGAAAGATGTTTTCTCCCTGTCTGATATGAAGGCAGACTTTGTCTTTGTGTGATGTTTCCCTTCTCGGTTATAAGAGATTATTTTTAACAATGCAACTACGCTGTTGTGTTACAAAAAAGAGTACCTGTAGTGTTGCTATTAAAAGAAGTAATGAAAAAAAAAAATCCTATTGTGACATATCACGGTTTGCTCCTCTAGAGACACTACTCCACAGAGAAATAGAGCGAGACAAAATTAAATCTCCAAACATACAAGAATACTCTTGGTCTTTGGTTCCTCAGCTATAAAGCCACAGATCCGTGTGCAGAATGGAAAAGCCATCAATATGGTAAAAGCAGATGCTGGCTGGAGAGCCACCTAGGGACAATCATTAAAAATATGTTGACTTGGTATACATTTGGGGGTAAGGAGAGGGGAAGAGGAAAGGGGAACCTAAATCTCAGATTGCCAGTTGACAACAGACCTGACCTGACGTGTATTTTATACAAACCTCTGCAGGAAGCAGGAGGGAGGGAAGGACATTTTCAGTGAGGAAACTTAAGACTGCAAAGCATTAATAATTTAATATCCAGTCTTTCACCTCCAGAGCACCAATTCAAATCCAATTCACGTCAACGGTGACCCAAACTTATTAACTGGCCTGCATGTTGAAATGATATGATAGACTTAATTGGTTCCTAGTGTACATGAGATAAAGCTGGCCACTACCTTTGACATTTGTAGCAAATTATACAACGGGTTGAAGACTACAGACGATGAGCACTCCCCTAGAATAGACACCCCCACTTCAGTGCAAGTTGGGACAGTTCCCAAAAGAAATACTCCCTTGTACTATAAACAAAAGAAACCGACCTAGCATTAAAGCAATATAAAAAAATAAACTAATGAGAATTCATTAGCTTGTGGCAGGTATTTTTCCAAAGAGTAATTGCTGTATAACATGGACATTATTTTATTATATTAATTTTTTGCCACTGAAAGGAAGGATTGGCCACTAAAAGCAAGTATTAAGCAAGATCTCACAACTGGCTGACATGGACATGATCAACCATCTGACAGCTTGTATTCCTCTAAATTATAACCCAGATCCTACGGCTGTAGCGTAGTGAACCCAAGGATGAGAAGAGGTAGAAAGGAAAACAACTGCAGATTGAATTATCCAGATCCTGGTCACAGGCAGAGAAACACTTTTCCATTTTCCTTGACATCATTTAAAATGACTTGTACTTGAGAAAATACCTGACTGTGTACTATCTTATAGTTCTTCTGGATGTTAAGCACAAACTCAGGAGCCTCAAGGAAAAAACATTAATATACATTTCACTGAAACAAAAAGATACCATAGCACCTCTTTTGAGTTTTAATGAATTAAAATTCACTGGGCTTGATGATAAACTGTCCACACCCACGTCAAGATATCACTGCAAGACAAGGCATTTCTAAATACATAAGTGTACAGTATTTACAAAAGAGATTTTAATGACATTTTCAGATCAAAGCGGCTTGCACAGTCTTCTTACATAAAATAAGTAGTACAGCTACAGAAACATTTTTTCCATTTTTCTGCAATCCAGTGTTTTGCTTACACTGCAGTTGAATTTGTATAAGAATTTGTGAAGAATCTGCTCAGAATATTAAATGCAACATAGTAGCACTTTCATGACCTTTGCCATGGAAAAATATCCCAAATCAGTCCATGAAACAACCTGTTTGAAACCCCAGAAATTCTGTAGTCTGTCTCAAGAAGAGATTAATGAGAGCAGTAAAATCTGCAAATCAGAGAAAAAAAGTCAGTTAGTCAATCAAGACTGAAAAAGGCCTGAGGTCATTACAAATACTTCACTCAGATCAATGTAAAATATTACACACATTATTGTATACAATGCATAAAGCTTAGAAAATTGCTCACACTTCTGAATTCTTCATTAAACCACTCTAATGTGAAAAAAGTAAAATTTATAGTGGACAGTTGACTGAATCTCAGCTTCATGTAGAAGTTCAGCTAAGAAGATGGAATTAATTTGAAAATTAATTAAAATACTAAATCTTTATTTTATGTTATAGATTGCAAACAAGCATTGAATCCCTTTGCTCAGTTCCAGTAAAGTCTTAGAGGGATCCAAAAATACAGAGAGAATGGTAAAAGACATGAGAAATCTATTTAAGCAGATAAATGACTAAAATGATAAATTAGGCTTGTATTCGTATTTCCTTCCTAAAAAACAAAATCAAATTCAACGGTAATACATTTAAGTCTGATTGAAGGAAGTTGTTGTGGTTTTTTTTATATTAATTAAATATAATACATGTCCACAACACAAACTGCAAGTGAGGGTGCTAAAAACACATTCAGCCATGTTATGGATTACACCACCATCCCAAAATTACCCCAATATATTTTTTTTCCTTTTAAATGAAATACATAACTCCTTAGACTTGTAGAAAGTGACAAATACAGTGTTGATGCAGGTGTAATGCTTCACATTGACACATAGCTTTTCTCTGAATACCTGAGTAGGAAATGAATAGTATAACAGACACCAAAGTAAACACCTCATGAAATCTAGATCAATCTGGCTAACCAAAGGAAAGCAACAAAGAATCATGAAACGGATTCAACTGCAGCAGGAATTCAAACTTCATTCTACAGCCTATGGGATAGATGACAGGACACACCAAGCCTCTTCAGCACATGCTTAGACTCCAATATCACAGTAATTAAAAAATACAAGTGTTTTCCCTGTTTATGCATTGTGCTCGCTGTTCCCTTGTTTCAGAAAACTTACTAAAAAAAGGCAAAAAACACAATTGAAATGGAAACGTGTCTGGACAGGACCTCTTGGATTCTCAAATTCAATTCCCTAGAATAAAAGCTGCCTCTCCCAGAAGCCCTCTCATGAATGGATTAAGCCCCATTCCAAAAACAGCTAAAAGGGCAATTAAACATACAACAGCTATGCAACCTAGGATAGATATTAAAGACAGGACATCTGCAAAGCACCTATCACTCACAAGAGGAGTCCAAGGACAAAGGAAGTGGGCATGTTTCACGATCTGCAGTGAGGAATAGCACATAAATCTCAGAGCACATTACCTGGAATCCCACCTAACCTCGTAGATGTTTGAAGTTTTGTCTACACTGTAAAGGAAGAGCAGGGTCTGATTCTTCACCCCACAAAGTAGCTTCATTTTATTTTGGGCTTCTCCCATCTAGCCCAGACTGGACTGAGCAACGTTAATGTTTTATGTTTCCAAAGCACTTGTAATGGCCGTATTGCAATAAATCTCTGGATGTGTTTAAGGGACGTTTAGATGGGGTACTGAGGGATATGGTGTAGGGGAGGACTATGCAGAGTAGGGTAGATGGTTGGACTCCATGATCCCAAGGGTCTCTTCCAACATGAATGATTCTATGATTCTATGATTCTATGAAATAAGAACAGGGCTTTATAGCAAGAAACTGGGTAGGCACTTGCATGCTGTGGCAGGCAATGGGTGGCCATATGGCCATACTTGGGAGCCTGCTCAGTGTCAGGGAACTGCAAGAAAGGAAGATGAACCTTGTGCCTTTTTATCCACAACATCGTCTGAGAGTGGTCCCAAGAGTGAACTGTTCCCAGGAGAGGTGAACCCATACCTGGTAAACCCATCTGCCTCTGGGAACACGATGCACACCCCAGGAATGCCTCGCTCCTGGAAAGATAAAGGGTGACTGCTAAGATGACCTTCTCATCAAACTGGATGCTTTAGAAATGGGACAAAAGGAGGAGAGATGGTGCAGGGCCAGCACGGGAAGGGCATCAAAACCATTTGGAGGAATCACAGAATTGTCAGAGTTGGAAGGGACCTCTAGAGATCATCTGGTCCAACTCCCCTGCTAAAGCAGGAACACCTAGAGCACATTACTCAGGACTGCATCCAGGTGGGTCTTGAAGATCTCCAGAGAAGGGGACTCCACAACCTCCCTGGGCAGCCTGTTCCAGTGCTCCATTGCCTTCACCGTAAAAAAGTTTTTTCTCATATTTGAATGGAACTTTCTATGTTCCAGCTTGAGCCCGTTGCTTTTATCACATCTAGCAGCCTCGAGTTGAACACTCTCAAAATGCTCTGGGGCCACAGGGAGGAAAGGCACACAGGCTCTGAAATGTCCCCACAGTGCTCTCCCAGCTTCCTGCACTGAAATGGCTGCAGTCTAATCAGCCATCAGCTGCCAAAAAAACAACTTCTTTGTTATTTGGTTTTGACTTTCCGGGCAATTTAAAACACGCTATTTTTCCCAAGTTCTAAAAGCCAACCAAAAGACCTCTGCTGATGTTTTCCCACTGGTACGCAAAGAAAAGTCTGAAAATCACAGTACTAAAAGTACACAGCGCTCAAAGTCTGAATTCGCAGTACTGCCACCTACCACAAAAAGATCCCACTTGTGTTAAAAGCAAAGGATAAAGAAAGATGAGGTAATGCACTGAAAAGCAAATTTCAAATGGTGTACCAAACACTGCAGTGCAAACATTTTATGATGCGTGTTATGTGCTTTCCTAATTTTTCCTTTTCATTAGAATCTCAGAAACAGGCAATTCATTACTGTGCAATCTACCATAATTTAGGCACCAAAAAAATGTCAGTCTCAGCAATTTAGAGCTATGATTTAATAGGATAATGTCGAAGCATATGATGAAGAATTATAATTATTAAAGCAAACTATACTTTGTATTTCATTTTCATTTATTTTACATTAAAAACTTTATTACGCTTTATTTACTAATTCATAAGATTTAAAAATTTGTGAAGCGCTTTCAATTATTGATGTGACTCCAGCTTTCAAATGTGCTCAACATATTCCTGGCCTCATAATCTACAGACTAGAGGCTCTTCATTTGTCCATGTAACTCCTGTCCAGCCGTGCACGTGCAGAGAAAAGAAAGGAGACTCCCCAAACCAGCCACCACCACGCAGGATGAGACCTGTGGAAGTTTAACCTTGATTTTACAGTCTGATGTCCCAAACCTTGGTAACAACTGGCACGTGAAGCCATCACCTACACCCTGAGGGTGGGATACAGCATATTTCCTTTTGTGTCTGGAATACAGGTAACCAGAGAGGACACGCTATCATCAGAAACCTTGCATATTTGGAGGGCTTCACCCACTCTTTCTGCAGAACCTTAAGAACTTTAAATGAGATAATCTCTACCGGAGAGTAGTTTTTTCATAGTATCTGTGACAGGTAAACAAAATATACTTGCTATATTAGCTCTAAATCTTTCAGAGAGCACATGTTATATCATGAAAATTAGAAATTCTCACTTTTAACTGACTTTTCCCTAATTAATAACCAAAGTGCTTCTTATATTCTTCTGACCATTGCCAATGAAGTCCATGAACTCAATGCAATTGGGAGAGTCATGGCATGCCAGAAGTGCTTCATAATTATTCTAAGTTGATGAATAATTTTTATGAACAGGTAGATCAAAGCCAATTCACTTCATTTTCAGTTACAACTATTTTTAAATGGTATTGTCTGCAGCAGTTGTACCAGATGGCAACCAAGACACCCTGCTCTTTTCTGAAGTTCATAACATCCCTTTCATCAGCCATCTTCTCTACTGTAATCCAGCACTATAAATTTCTGAGTTTCTTTGACTGAAAAAACAAGTCTTAACTGCACAGAGAAAATATTGCCTAATATGTGCAGTCTTGCAAACATCTTTAAATTGCATTAAAATTTTTGAAATCTTTTTAAAGTTAACTTTGAGTGTTTTTGTAGTCATTAGGATCACAGGGGCCTTAGCAGATTAAAATAAAAAAAAAAAAGAAAAAAGTACTTGACATCAAGAGGTGACCTACAGAAATAGCTCAGGGGGATGTAATTCTTGCAACTGAAGCCAGTATCTGAGAAACAAAGAGTAGTAATCTGCCAAAGACTTCTTCTGAACAGTGCAGCTCTATGAAGCTGTCTTGCAGTTTGGAAAGGGAGATGGCATTCCCGTTACCTCCACACTACCCAGTATGATTTATTTGAGTGGTACTAAACCAACTTTGACTGTAGGAGCAGCAGGATACGAGTAGTCAGGTATAAGCCCGCTTTGAGTATGCCGTTCTGACGTGATGGGGTATACAGCAGTTTCTGCAATTTTCAAGGATGTTTGTATTAAAAAAACTATCTCATCACACGTACAACCCCATTTGGATATTGATGCTGTAGTGCCGAGAAGCTTCATGGGTTTCCACTCTAAGCTCTGCAGTTTCTTGACTGCAGAACTGAAGATGCAACCAGGAGACCCAGCTCCTCTGATTTCTGTAAGGTGGTAGGTGATTTCCTCATAGCCATGGGATATAGAATGTTCCCACTGAAGTCTACAGAGTCAAAGAAGGACTCATCTTTGACGTTTTGCTCCTCCCAACAGATGCCCAGCAGAACGACCTGGGCAGGGATGATAAAAGGCTGACAAGGTGACTAGCAAGGCATGAGCATACCAAGCCTTTCCTGCTTAACTTGGACAAAATACATTTTCAGGTAAGTCATTTACCTAAACGAAATGAACATTAAACCCAGCCATTACGAAAGGGAAATGCTCTTATATAGGGCAGGGGACTTGGGAAGAAGAATTTTAGCTCTTGAACTTTTAAATACCCTTTTCTCCAAAACAAGAAGAAGGAAGGACCTGAGTACTTGCAAAACAAAACTAACTAAACTCAGAAGGAGGTGCCAGAAGATAAGATCCCATTCCAGAAATAAATGTGAAAGATGGCAAAATAGCTCAAATAGAGCACAGATACCAAACAGCCCGTCTCTAGGCAGGAGCGCTGTGGAGCCTGCAATTTACACTGCGAGGGAAGAGAACTGCAGAAAAACCTCATGAAACCGAGTGATTAGCCAATAAAATAGCAAGTGAAATTCAGTGTAAACAAATGTAGTGCACATGGGGAAAACAGTAATCTGAACCATGCATTCAGCCTAGCAATGAGATCTTAATGGGCTGTTTCCGCTCAGGAAGGAGACAGGGAGATAACAGGAATTTTTATGAAAACATAAGCTCTGGGCTGATCAACTGCCTATGCTCCAGGGTTGGTGGGTCATCCGAACCAGATGTCTTTCTCTTTTAAACAATGTATTCAAACGTCTTTCTGCAACTCATTTCTGTTGCAAACATCAGATTCTGAGGCTTGGGCTGCAATTTGCTTTGTGCTTCTGCACTGTTACCATAACCACACTGGAATGGTTAGAACGCTCTATTAGGTCTACGTACCTGCTAGGTGGTTTATTATCTTAGAATAATATTATGGTAAATCGTTCTTCAAACATCTTCCCATCCTAAAAATAATACCACAACACTCAACATCACTTCCCCCCATCAAAAAAAAACCTGCACCCTGACCCAGGACTTACCCTTCACGGAGAGGGCTTTCCCCAGTAACTAGAAATGTTTATTCTTTAAAACAACCCTCCTGGAAACACCTCACAAAGCAAAGTTACGCCGCTCATTCGAACAGGCAGAGCGGTAATGCGTATTTACAGAACTAAGAGACTCAAATATTTTCTGCTGTGGCAGCAAAGCACAAAATTGAGGTCCAGCCTGAGAGCACACAGGCAGCCACACACTAGCGCCTTCTCCATTGCCTCTGTTCGGTACAAAAGAGGCGAAAATAGAAAAAAATGAAAAAGAGTTTTGCACAAACTTCATGCTATTCAGCCTGTCAACACTGTTAATCTCAGCAAAGAGACAGGTCAGAGCAGCCTTAGGAGCTATCCAAAGTGTACAAAGTCAGGTTGGACAGGGCCTTGAGCAACCTCATCTACTTGAAGATGTCCCCATCCATGGCAGGGCGGCTGGACTAGAGATCACAGAATCACAGAATTATCTAGGCTGGAAGAGACCCTCGGGATCATCGAGTCCAACCATCTACCCTACTCTAAAGTTCTCCCCTACACCATATCCCCCAACACCACATCTAAACGGTTCTTAAACACAGCCAGGGATGGTGACTCAACCACCTCCCTGGGCAGCCTATTCCAATGCCCGACCACTCTCTCTGTGAAGAATTGTTTCCTAATATCCAGATGATCTTTGAAGGCCCAACCCAAAGCATTCCATGATTCCATTATTCCATTCAAATTAATACTTTGGCAGCAACAACACAGGAGGTCCATGTAAGCAGCCGAGAGGAACCACACACACCTTCATCACTTGCTGTCCAACTTGCAGCCCAGAAGAACTGGGGAAAGGACAGTGATAGGACCTTACTATTCACTCCTTTGTAAACCCACAGCAAGATGAGGACAGGAGCAAGTACACAAAATAAGACCGGAGCAAGTACAGAAAAAAAATGGAATCCCAGCAAAGGTTAACAAGAAAAGTATAGGTCATGCCATTTGCCAGACTATATTTTGTTTTTCCTCTTCCCCAACTACCACCGCCTCCCTGCACAGAAAGAAACCCTTTTTCATGATAAGGTAGTTTCGTGGTATGAAAACTTAATGAGCAGATGGAACAGCAATCCATTATCCATTAAAATATTGCACTGGGTTAATCCAGCAAATAAAAATGGAGAATGAAGCAGATGGCCGTTTATAGTTCTCTTGATTTCTTAAATATTCCTTCCCAGTGCACAGCCATTCTTGTATTTAACATGAAATGCACAGTTCTCACCATGTGCACATTATGCAACCATTCCTATGACCTCATAAACATTACATCTTATAGAGCAATTATTTTTTATGCCTTTTTTAAAGGAGAAGCTTTATCATTTCATGGCAAATTATTCCCAGATCTCGGATATCTTGAAATAATTTGAAGTAGCTGCCAACAGCAAACAATAAATTCACCAAATGCAAATATTTGCTCAAGATACTTTTTGCATATATCTTAATTTTCCGGGTTTAAGAAATAACACAGGAAAAGCACTTTGACATGGGATTTGGGTGTAGTATTTCAAATATTTAGTATTTTATCTGAGCTCCTCTCTCTGTGATAAACTGGAAATAGCTGCTTCATTAAAGCGATTACAATTCATACTGAAATAGCAACTGACTATATGCGACTGCTACTTTGGATTTGATAAGAACATATTCTGTCACTAAAAAAAAGTGAATATAAAAATCAGTGATTTTCTCTTAGCTGTCTGCATACATGACAACCCAGTCCAAAGCTTGTCCATATTCCTTGCAAAAAGTTGACTGTTTAAAGTGCTTAAAAATACACTCCCATTATTCTGAGACCCGCATAAAGTTAGCAATTTCTGAAAATGAGTTTTGTCATTAAAATGCACTAAGACATTAACACACCAAGTGCAATTAATATACCAGAAATTAAATATCCTGTGTGCAAAAAAGCCAGTATGAGTCTTAACAGCAACTAATCTCAATTATACTGACAGGTAAAGTGGCATTTACATACGTATTTTGTTATGGGGCACTGCCCTCTAGGTAAAAAAATAGAGTGTAACCATCATCAGGTTTTATACTTTTACTCCTTTTTTTATTACTGCCTTAGTAATTTGCCAAGTAAAATTTGGTGAAATTGCCAATTTGTTCCACTGCACTATGCAATCAGAACAGCACCCAGAAGAGGTCAGGAGTGCCTAGACAGAACTAGAAGAACCTCCATGAAGAAGAGACTGGAAGAGGCAAGGAAAAAGTCTGAAAAAGCGACTGGGCAGAAAGACAAGACAAAGCAGGACAGGTCAGAAGTGCTTTGGTAAAAGGAGGCAGGGATGAGTGCATCCAGAAGCACACTTTGTTCCAGAGATGGAATGAACCCCAAGATTTCCACCACAGGAAGCCAGTTTGTATGAAGCTACTGGAAAAGAGCAAGTCATTCAGAGGATGCAGGTGCTGACTGCCAGACTAGGTTTAATAGCAAACCTCTGCACAGGGGATCTCAAAGCTTTCAAGCCTTCTGATGATCTTTGTATATACTGGCTTATTTGGTGCTTTCTTCCCAATGGACCTTCTAAAACCACCGGAAACCGCATGCACAAAATCTTGTCGAAACAACCTTATGACGCTTTTAAGTCAAGAACTCCAGAGAGTTTCCATCTGCAAATTTCCCTTACCCTCACGCACACACGCTATTATTCAGTTCTTTAGTTGTCTGATCACAGTAGTTCAGGGAGGCTGGATTCAAACAGTGGGATCAGACTGATGCCCAACAAAATCCTGAAGCAACAGCCTGTCTGTATGTGACGGCTCGTGAAGGGCACAGAAGGAGGTATCTGGCTTTTTAGACAGGCACTATTCAGTGTCTGAAAACCGTAAAGGTCAACTGAAAGCATCCTTAGCACAGGTAAAACCATCTGACAGGCACAGCAATTGGACCAGGCTGATACTTGCCCAAATAGACCTCTTCTTATTTACTACACAGAGCAGTCTACGGGCAAATCTGATGCACAGGAAAGATGCAGCGGTAGCTTTGTCATGAAGGCATACAACGACAGAAATACTAACAGCAAGGAGTGAAAATGAACCATTGTGGATTTTGGGAGCACAAAGAGATCTCACGCTCCTGACATACCTATCACAATTACATGTTTAAATTCAGACGACACGAATCCACGTCAGGAAGCCCTCGGTCTCCTTTCATTCCTGGAAGTACTCTCACAGTTGCCGTTTGAAGTAAGTAAAAGCTCTGTCTTAGAGCACTAGTACAAAGTCTTAGCGTTACATGGTATTTTATAAAGCAAGGACTTTAAAAACCGAGGTCCCGCATGCCCGAATATGGGCAACTCGAGCATCATAACTTCCCCCATGGTTCCTCAGTACCTCACTCTCTTAGCTATACACCAGGCAAAACACAGCTCTCTCAGGCACTGGCAAGAAAACCTCGTATTTGTGAGGCAAACAGACATTACTGTGATGATGAGGAAGAGAAATTTATTCCCACATAGCCAAGTTTAAAAACTATTAGTAAACTATTAGTAAAGTAAGTTATAGAAGAGGCTGAAGAAGAATATTCTAGTGAGCTGTTATATTTAACATATAGCAGGTCTCGGGAGGTGATTCTGCCCCTCTACTCTGCACTCGTGAGACCCCACCTGGAGTACTGTGTTCAGCTTTGGAGTCCTCAACACAGAAAGGACATGGACCGGCTGGAACAGGTCCAGCGGAGGCCACGAAGATGATGAGAGGGATGGAGCACCTCTCCTATAAAGACAGGCTGAGAGAGTTGGGGTTGTTCAGCCTGGAGAAGAGAAGGCTCTGGGGAGACCTTATAGCGGCCTTTCAATACCTGAAGGGTGCCTATAGAAGAGCTGGGGAGGGACTCTTTGCCAGGAAGGGTAATGATAGGACAAGGGGAAACGGTTTTAAATTGGAAGAAAAAAGATTCAGATTAGATCTCAGGAAGAAATTCTTTACTATGAGGGTGGTGACACACTGGAACAGGTTGCCCAGAGAAGCTGTGGATGCCCCATCCCTGGAAGTGTTCAAGGCCAGGCTGGATGGGGCCTTGAGCAACCTGCTCTAGTGGGAGGTGTCCCTGCCCATGGCAGGGGAGTTGGAACTTGATGGTCTTTAAGGTCCCTTCCAACCCAAACCATTCTATGATTCTATGATTTAAAGGTATGCCATGCAATCTACTGAAAGAGCAAGGAAGAGATTCTGTATGAAAAAACACTACGAGATAGTTTAATTGAAGACTATTTCACAGGCATAAAAATTAAGTTTGTACGCTGCTTTGGCAAGCTTATTATCGTCTTTTAGCAATTTCTGTATTTGCAACAAATTTATATTAATATTTCATGCTATACTGAAATAAGATAGATGCATTTAAACTGGAAATAATTGGTCTTCTGCTGCATTTATTTATATTCAGCAGTTTATATTTGTTTTTCTATGTCATATATTTGATTTGCATTTATTCTGAGTAGCATTCAATATTTAAAATGAGCATTACGAAGCCAAAGATATTCTTACAGCATGAAAGAGATTCTGAGGGGAAAAATTTGTCGGTTTAAAATTGGAGCAAGCATAATTGAATAATGAGAAGAAATTTGAACCATCTAAAAGAATTATAATTAGAGCCCAAGTCAAAGATGACAAATTTCACCATTTAGAGCTATCATGATGAAAACGGTAAATATGAGTTGTCATGCTTTAATTAAAAAGGAGTGGAAATGGCACGAAAGCATTCATTGTTAAAATGTTCTTAGCACTGTAATTATTTTTATTGATTAAAGTAATTATTAATTCACGAACAGGCTCTAAAATGTTGATACTGTAATTCATGAAACGAAGAAACGAATATGCCGTCTCATTTATTCATGAAACTCTTGCATTTCCATAAATAGATCTTTATAAATGCACGATAGCTAAAATAAGCACATTCCAAGCCGAGACAAACTTCTGAAAACATCAAACCTTGCACGGCGTGGTGCCTCACCGAGACATTGGCCCTTCGCTGTTTGCCATGAAGTTCAGCCCACCTTCACATGGCACCGTTGCTCAGCTGCTCACTGATCTGATTAGCTTTTTGGCAGAACTGCTTTCAACTCATTAGCCTGGTGGCAATAGTACTATTGATACATCACAAAACCAGAGCTCTCTTCTTCCAGACCTGTCCTATTCTTCCTCCAGGAGATTTGTGCCTGGGTGGTGTCCTGGTTTGAGCAACACAGGACTAGTTTCTCTTCTACTGCTTGGGAAAACTGCATTTTTAGAAGACTGCAGTGTTTGAATTTGTAAAAATATTTACTTTAAAGCCAGCTATGGTATGTGGGATTCAAGGTCTCAGTGTTTTCAAGCCTTGCCAGATGCAGGGATGAGGAGGAGAGAGATCTGGGCACTTGACCCAAGCTGCCAACAGGATCATTTCATACCATGAACGTCACATTTGTCATAAATTAGAAAGTTTGCTGAGGAGTTCTCTTTTTCTCCCTTGATGGCAGCAACCCTGAGAACTTCTTGCCCCAGTGCTGGACCCCTGGGCATTTCCCTTCCTCCCGAAACCGCAGGGCTCATGGTGTCCCACATTGACTGTCCCTGTTGGGAGCACACAGCTTCCTGCTGACAGCACTGGCTGAGTGTAATCCTCGTTTATTTTGCATTAGTACCAGGATCAATACTGCTTCTTTAGTATTATTGTTAATTATTTAGTCTTATTCTATTAAATCTATTTATATTTCAACCCTCGTGTTTCCTTGTTTTCCCCTAGTCCCCGAGAACTTCTTGCCCCAGTGCTGGACCCCTGGGCATTTCCCTTCCTCCCGAAACCGCAGGGCTCATGGTGTCCCACATTGACTGTCCCTGTTGGGAGCACACAGCTTCCTGCTGACAGCACTGGCTGAGTGTAATCCTCGTTTATTTTGCATTAGTACCAGGATCAATACTGCTTCTTTAGTATTATTGTTAATTATTTAGTCTTATTCTATTAAATCTATTTATATTTCAACCCTCGTGTTTCCTTGTTTTCCCCTAGTCCCCTTCCGGGTGAGGAGGGGTCATTGGGTGATAGAATAATTGTCTTAATGACCATAAATTGTTACGGATTTCTCAAACCGTAACAGGTAGGAAACCAAAAATTGTATCTAGGTTTCTAAAATAATCTGGGACATTTCAGACCTACCGTACGTGCACCAGTCGGTCTGGATGAACGGGACCCCCTGAATGAATCCGGCGCTGATACGTGCAGTCAGGGCAGTTCCCAGCTGTGCCAGCCTCGCTGGACGTACAGTGAAGATGCACAATGAACGGCAGCTTCACTGGACCCACAGCATCTTCGCTGCACAGTGGAACCTCTGCCCGTGTGCCTCCTCCAGTACCTCCTGAACGGGCAGATGCAGCTCTTTGTGGGCTGGATCCACACCGCTGGAAGGTGAGTATCCTTTCTGAATAGGTCAAGTTTGTATTTCTTGGCTAGTGGGGATGTGTAAGAGCTAAAACAGGTAAAGGCGAGATGCCCAGCAACAGCCTTGAAATAATCCCTGTTGGTTTGTTAGTGTATTTATGATGTGAAATACATATATATATATGTGTGTGTGTGTTTGAAAATCAATACATTTCTACCTACGAAAACAAGAGGACAAGAGCAAGTTGTTTTAAATTAAATGCCTTTCGAGAGAAAAATAAAGAACCCAAACCACCTGTGTGGCCCACCAATCACTACATTTGGTGGGAGCTGAGAAAGCACAGCCGTGGGGATATTTAAGGTCACGAGTTTCCCAGTGGTGCCTCACAGGAGGACAGTGGGTTAGTCTAAAGTCCCATCAGCCGTGACCCAGACGGGTACCAATCCTGCGACAGGATGACTGTGTGAGTGTAAGCAGGATGTCAAAGAGATTTAATTATGTGACAACTTAAATTTAAGTAAGAAAAAAAATGGTGGGAGGAGGGGAGGGGAAGGGAGAGAAGCTCATTTTGAGGATGTCAAGAATACTTTCTGTGACAGATTGCTACACTCTTTTGTTTAGGAGGCTAGATGAGGGTCATAAGTGAGAAATAGAAGGAGCCCAGTAACTACTCATTTGTTTTTAATACTCACAATTTTTCTTGCAGATTAGCTTTTCATGATGCCAGAGTCCTCGAGGAGAGAGCCAGAGGGGCGTTTTGGATGGCATACTCTGCTCACATCACTTGTGATTGTCTAACTGCTTCAATAACACAAACAACCCCAACACAAACTGGAAAAAGAGGGAAAGCATAGTGATTTTTGAGTTTGTTGCTGTATTTTAAGAACGGTTCTGCCAATCCACTTCTCAGAGATTAGACTTTAACTTCAAGCCATGAAAAACCATGAATGTATAAGAATCCAGGCACTGCTCCCTGTTAATGGGCACTCAGTAACTTTGCAAACTAGCACTTCAGAGCAGTGGAAACAAAAAAGGAAAATACCATATTAAATGGAAAACAAGAACGCATGATCACTTAAAGACATCCTTATTGTACATATTCTGGATGCATTTATGTACTATACCCACACCTCTGACCTTTAGCATGCAGCGAGTCAGGGTCCACACCACACAACACACTACCCAGTCTACACCATCATGAACCTGTATTGATAAAATAAGGAGTGCAAAGAATCCCCAGTGAACTACAAGAAACAGATGGTCTTGAAAGAAATTTGTGTGCAAAGATTACCCTTGGACTACTGCAAAGTCTGTCAGAGATTGCCCACGAGCCACTTGATGCCCAGCACAATGCTATCATACAAACAAAGGGCAGACAGAGTGGGCAAATATACAGCAATCTTGACATCCAACCTTTTGTCATCTCCTAAGCCTAATCATCCTACAACCATACAACTTCAACCTTCTCTATCAGGTGGAAAGAACTGTTAGCTTTCAAAAAAGAGATGTAGAACAAGAACTGATCCCATGATCTTTAAGTCCCAGCAATACCATGGGAACAATCTATGTTGTGTGAAATAGACCCTATAAAATCATGCAGAGCTCTGCTTCATTGAGGACCATTTTGAGTATCATTTTGCCTAGCAAGCTCTGTGGAATCCTTTCTGGTTTGGATCAAGCATCCTCCTGACGGATGGATCCCAGAGAGGCCTCTGGAGCTACAACTGCTAGAACTTGCTTCCTGACAAACTGGACAAATTAATTAATTTCCAAAATCTGCTTTAGCCGTCTTAAGTTTCCGTAGACCTAATAATGCAGAATAGAGACAGACATCTCTTCCCATCTGTTTTTACAGGAAATGAAGACATAGGCTTATTAAATGGAGATGATTAATCATTTATGGAAACATTCTCGTTGCTGACAGTACAGGAAAAGAAAAAAGCATCAGCAAAGTCAGATTCTCTTATCTTCTTCTCACCATGAAAATGCCTACCATAATCAAGACTCACAGAGAAGCCTGTTCCTCCTGCAAAGGAAGATGGGAGATTCATTCTGCTAGAACTGAAGAAAGTAATAAAAAACTACAAATAGGCAGCATTTGGGCTACAACCTGTTTTCAGAGGTATTACTGCAAGGGAGAAGACCCAGAAAGTTACTCTGCAAACACAGGAGAGACTGGTCAGAAAAATTCTACACCACACATGGTTCTGGCTGTCAGACGAGCAAATCTCACTCTTCACATTAACAGTATAAACAGTATCTACAATCACTTTGCTTTGCACAGGAATTTTTCATCATTATTTCTAACCACTGGTACTATAATACCTGAAGCAATATCTGGGTAACTCACCCAAACAGATGCAAACTTTGAGGGAGGGAAAAAAATCCTGGAGATTAAATGCTTCTGTACCCTTAACTTCTCCGAAAGTGCTATTTCAGTTTGCATTTAGGATAAACATGTGATTGCCTACAGTTTCTGAAAAGTGAAGAAAAATATTAAGTATAGTTTCCTATTTTGAATTGAAACGCCCCACAAACAGAAGACATTATTCTGTTTGTTCTCTGTCCAACATGTCATTTTTGTAGACTTTTGGTTTAGTTGGAAAAATAATCTCCTGCAATGTTTATAGTACGGATTTTGAGGACAGTTAAGCTGCCAGGCTTTGAATCTCCTCAATGAGAACAGGAGGTAAATAAATTCCTAGTCTTCAAAACTGCATTTACTAACTTTTCATTATCATGCCAGAAAACATCAGTGAATGAAGTATTCTTCAAAGAAAGCCCTAGGCCATTACATTTTAAACATCCCAAACCATTTCCTTAATCATACATTATAGTGTATGTCACTGCAGTTCAGTGATGTACACAGTAAACAGAGATGATTATTTGTAGAAACATTCTCACTTCTGATAGTGCAGGAAAGAAAGGGACATCAGCAAAGTTGGTTGGATCCTCTCATCTTTTGAAAAGCATCACTGGAAATGCATGTGATTCCATGAGCCCAAACCTACCCTGAAGCTTGATATGCCACTAACAGGCATCTAAGTGGCTTCTTATCCTGCCAGGAACACTGAAAGGCATGCTTATACTGACTTGGTACAGATAGGAGACAGCAGAACACAGCAGCAGTGAGTTCCTGCTATCGTGGTTAGGAGCACTGTGGACACAACCCCTGGTCCCACCAGAGCACTTCATCAATTTTTATTTAGGCATTCTGTTGTAAATGGTCTTAAGCAAGGAGGATTCGATGAATGTGAACATCCTGCTGCTCTTCTTCCCAAGCTCTGCCCAGCATTGCTCTAGCTATCATGCACATGAGAGCTTCCCAGAGACTTATACTTGCATAGAGCTGAGTCAATGGACTGTTCATCACATCTGAAAAGTAAATTAAGGGCACCTATTTTGCAAACTCTAAGTCTAGAAGTTTAATCAAATCTCACAAGAAGATTATGAGGACTCCAAAGACTGTGCAAGTTAGAAGCTTGACTTCTGTGTGAACCCTCTTACCAGAACAGAAATCAGACTTATCTTTCAAGGACAGAAACATCGAGCAAATTCAGTGATCCTACAGAATTAAATGCCGCTATGAAAAGCTGTTGAAATTAAATTGACTAGATGCTGTAATTGCAGACCCGCAAGCTTGAGTTCACAGTGAGTTACAGTCTTTGTATTTCCTTTTTACAATACATATAAACCCCAAAACATTTCCTTCTAAACTGCAAAAGGTAGATTCTCCAGTTAATAGGCATGCTAACAAAACAACTTCTACTACTACAGAAGCAAATTTTAAATGCACCAAATTATAAATGCACGGTAATTTAAAATTATGAAACTGAAATATGATTAAGCTTGCTGATTGAAATTGAACAAGAAAAAAGAATTGCAGTCTTGCGTGTCTTCCCTGATAAAAATAAGGAAACCTCATAGCACCTTCTCCCCACAAGGGTATTTCCTCCCCAACCCCTCCCTCACTTAATTACTGAATTCTTGAGGTATAAACTGTACAACAGACACAATGCAAAATAAAACTGCTCTACCATATACTATCAGAACAAGAAACCTAATTTATTGTTAAAAAAAAGTATGAGCTATTTTTTGCAGCTACTAATTAGCACTCAAAAGCCTGTTATTAGGTGGGATACGGAAGGATTCAGGAAACTGAAGGGAAAAAAATAATATTCCAGAACAGTTTAGCACTAAAGCAGCAAATGAAAAGGGATCTCTCATTAATTTCTTATCCCAGCTCTACCAGCAAAGAAACCCATACCAATTATTTTAAAGCATAACAGCTGTCCAGTTGTGCACTAATTCAACTTCTATAGCATTATAGACATCAAAAAGAAATCTGCAAACAGCGTGGCCAAATGTACGTTTGGAAGCCTTGGCAAGCAATCACATGGCTGAAGGGAAATGCAAGTGTACTCCTGTTCACAAATCTGCTGGTCTTTCGATGAAATGAAAGGCCAGGATTAACCAAAACAAGATAAGAGCCAGATTTAAAAATATTTTTTATTTTAGAAATCTCAGTGTCTTTCCAAAGTTTGGTATTGATTTATTTGAAGGCAAAACCCCAAACTAGCAAGAATCAACAGATACATTCTTGTTTCTTTACCTCCTGCTAACAAGAAGGCTGATGGAGTTATCTTTACAGCCAGGATGTTGAGCACTTCTTTATACAGAGGAACATTCTATTTATTTATTTAAACATGTTTTTCCTTTTTATAGAATCCTTTTAGTAGCTTCAAAGACTAAAACTGAAGAAAAACATGCAGACTCACCCTAACTTAACAGTTTAGTACACCATGCATCTGTTGTGAAATCCTCTAGAGTGCAAACACAATTACAATCTCCATAAATAGTTGCTGAGGAGATTTGATTTCTAGGTCCAAAAGACCCTTGATTATCAGATTTCGTTGCAGACTGCCTTGCCAGCCTGCTCTACGGCAGAGATGCAATGAAAAGGAACTAAACCCTTCACTGTTTTGTTCTAAATACTGTTGTTTTATTTACAGTCTACTTTGCAGCCCAATTTCTATAGAACACAACTGTAGCTTTTGTATTACAATTCAAAAATCCAAGCAAAACAAAACGAAAACAAGCAAAATCCCCAGCCTCTTAGAGACCTCGTTAAATTTGCAACTCTTAACTACCTTCGAAGCAGGTGCCAGGTTGTGTCCCTTCGAACACATTCAAGTCTGTGGCCACAGACACTGTTCTACAGAGCCCTTGCATCACTGGAGATATTTATGCACGTGCTCTTGATGACTTCTATTTACTACGCTACCTTAGCAAAGACCAAACACGGCTACAAATCACAGGGTTTTGGGGTTTTTTTTGTGGGTTTTTTTTTCAAAATAAGGCCACAACTTACAAGGGGAAGTGCTTAGAAAAAGAGATCTTCTCACTGATTGAGGCAGAGTCCCACTGCACGTTCCCTGCTCACCAGCCAGTGCCTGCCTCCAGCAAGGAGTTTTGGATTTTTCCTCCTAGATGGTGCTTCCAACCGCAAGGAAATGCCAGACTAGTAGCTGAGATCCTTTCAGTGTTCCCTCTCCTGCTCACAAATACCTGTCCTTCCTATATATCGCTGCTACAAAATGGAGAGAGATTACATTTATCAAAAAACAAGTAGGGTGCCTATTACAAAGGAAAAAAATAAGCAAGCACGTTCTGGACCCTGAAACCACCAAATTCCACATGCACCCTCCTTCACTTCCCAACCTGCACGCTACACAGAAAATGGGTCTCACTGGAAACATGTTCTTAAGGACTGCAATATATGGATGTGCAAAAGGAAGGGGCCATAAAGTGAAATAGAGAATTCTCTCTTTGCATTTACAGCTTTTAAAGTTTCTCATCACGCTACTTACCGTATATTTCTGGTAGGTTTTCTATGCATTTCAAGCAGAAAAATTAAGAAAATAAAAAAGAAATCCCACTGCATTACACAATTTATCAGACCGTGGCAACACTTCCACTATAAAGGCAATCCACCAGTGAAATAAAATGCTGCATTTTTTATTCATTTCTCTGTCTGGAGACTAACAAGTGGAACAAAATAGGAAAATACCCCTCCAGCCTGTGTGCCAGGAACATTTCATTTACAAGAATGGACAAAACTTTCCCCATGAAGTGACTTGTTCAAAAGTAGATCATTCTGGAAAAGTGCTTAAAAATAAAATAAAATCAGCGTGCAAACTCATGGGATCTGGTTTGTTTGTTGGTTTGTTTTTAATTTCCATCTAATTTTGAATGTAAATGTGACTTAAATGAAAGGCCTATGTTAGAAGCTGACCACATGATTTCTCTACCACCCTGATCTGTGTCTGAACCCCACTTCTGTTCACTCTCTAGGAAGCCCTGCATGACCAGATTGCTAGCTTAGGTAATTCAAAAGCTTACAGTTAAGAGGTATGAATCTTACCCTCTCTCCCGCTTTTAAACTATTTCCTACAAAAATAGCAATGATTTTTTAAGATTTTATGACAGTCATCTTTTCAATTTATAAAGGAACTTTTTTGAAAGAAATTAAATTCACAAACCAATGAAGAGTTCACAAAAAATGAAAGAAAGAAAAAAAACAAGGAATGTTTATTTCCCTATGACAGTAAAAAAGATATTAGTGCTGTGGAAATACTCCAAATTCATACCTGGGCAGCGAACGGAGCTGGCAAATTGTTCACAGAATGCACTAAACTTGAGAAATTGCAGGTTAATGAAGATGAGCCTTGAGACGGAAAGAATCTTACTTAGCCCCAATGTACCTTGCATTAAACCTTTACTGAAGTCAACGGGCTTTGCTCAGGACAGAGCTGGAGATATAGTATCACTTATGCAATTCTCTTGCCACTGCCTACCCTATACGAGTTTGACATTTTTTGAAAATAATTATTATCGTATTTTAGCTAGACAAACCAAATGGAGATTGAAGTCACTTATATGAAATTTCTTGAGCAAGTGTAGAGAATAAAGTAAGTAAAATCCTACAGTGAAAGTCCATCTTCATTGAACCCATTATTCTCAAGATTAGAGGTTATGAAAATGGTGTATAACATATTCCATAATCCCACAGTAACTCGAAAAAAGCAATTTAATTACTTCCATCCTCCATAGTGAAGTTTTATCTCTACCTTTACACTTAGTTGAAATATATCCTTCATTTTCATCTCATGTATTATAACGTTCTGCAAAATTTGCTATTTTGGTGAACTTACTTCACCTAGAAGTCCCTTTTGACTTCGTAAGAAGTATCAACTAAGAGCTCTTTCTATAAAGAGTCTTTTTGATTGATGAACAGATGCTTAGTTCCTAATGATATTTCTGAGGTTAGTCTACTCTAAATGAAACATACTTAGATTAGCTAATTTTTAGTCTCTAAAGAATCATCTTAAATAAAGGTCACCGAACATCTCACTATGCAATTAATAAAGATTCAGCTAGTAATTCCTTGATCAAATATTAGTATTTTTGATTGGTCCCAGAAGAAATATCCTTTTTTATCTAAACCTGGCACACGAATCAGAGCCACAGCTGCTGCCTGATATAATCAGTGTACAATATTCTAATCCCATGAACTCTGACTCAGCAAGCATCTGCTTTCCAAGTAAACTTTGTATCAAACACCATTTTTTTCAGAACTAATTTTGTCAGCCAAGGTTTAAAAGGAGACAGATTTCAAAACCTTTCACAGAAACACTTTGAAGTCAACTACTACACTTTAGCTTCTTTCCAGAAGACATTCCCCAGGAATTCAAATGGTTATTATACTGAGTTAGACTGCTTAATTAGTAAAGAGAGTACTGTTAAGTGTTTTTTCCCCGAAATTTTATGTAGGCTACAGTTAGAGGAGTTGCTGGATTCAGACGGTTTCATGTGCAAGTTTTAAATACAAATGCTTTGATATACCAATAGTCCCCTGGCTGATAGGAACTACAATAAATTTATAACACCTGAACTTAAGACTGTACAATGGTAACAGCTTACAGACAAATTATTGCTATAATGGGTTAAAATAGTGCTCTATACCCAAAATATTTTATATTAGGAACTTTCCATAAGCATTCAATCAATTCATTAAAAATAACTGTCACATTGAGATTATATAAAGTCTGTTCCATTTTCCAAAATTGAAAGAGTTGTCTAATAACCTAGAAAAGTTCCATTATAAGACTCCAACTTTCTCCAAGTGTTGCACAGTTAAAATACAGAACTCTGTATTTAAAACTAAATTTAAGAATAAGCATAAAAAGTTATAATTAAGGTAACAGCATAAAATTATTCCTGTTATTTCTCCTAACTGCTAATAAGGTCAGAGTAAAAAGTATTCTGTACTAGTTGAATACCCAAATATGATTATCTAATACAAAAATAAAACAGTTAATTTCAGTGGAGGAAGGCTTTACAGAATTCTGTTGCTGTGCTGTGCGATGGGAAACTTCACAGTTCTGAGATTAATTATTTTAGCTTACTTAAGTTATATATTCTCATTTTCAAAAATCCACTTGGACAGGCAAAATCTGATTTTTTTTTTAAAAACTTTTGTTCAGCTCATAGTTACATGCTGTATCAGTTTTACTGATTCTGGTCTGCATTATTGTTTTTAATCTGCTGCACACTCAAAAGCTTCTGCAGTTCTATAATTGTTAATGACAAGTTAATAGCTGTAGTTTCAGGCCTCATTGAGCTAGACCGAACTAGCAGGTCATACTCTAGGTCATGCCATCATCCTCTCTGAGGATTTAAATCTTACACAGGTCCAAGAGGCAGAGTACTACAGAAGTCCGTATGACACCGTAGTGCTCTTGGAATGGCAAAGGGAAAGGGAACATGATCGTGAGGTTCTCAAAATGCTGGAGCAGTCAGAGAACATCTGAGAAAGTCCCTAGTCTTCATTCAGCCTAAGAAGTCTGAAATGGCAAGCAGTGTGGGAGCCAAGGCTAGAATATCTGCCTTTGAAATGCATTCTCCAGCATGGAGCCAGAGAGTCACAAAGAAGATACAGGCATGGTGGAGGAAAGAGAGAGTCTCCAAGAAGACGGAGTAGACAGGCTGCCAAAGGCGGGGGAAGTAAGATTCCTCTGGCTATCAAAAGATGACTGACTAGAGGAGAACAAGCCAGAGGCAGAAGAGATAGAAAGGGAAGGAAAATATCAATGTGGGATATTCACGACGAACATCAAAATTATAAAGAATAACCATAGGCTGACAGGGAAGAAAAGTAAATGGGGAACCATGAGGGGCGGTGGGGTGGAGGTGAGGGGAAGTGAAAGACTGAAGAAAACAAAAGAGAAATCCAGAAAAGAGAAAGCAACATTTAAGTCACAACATTTTATTTATTTCAGATTTATGCGTTTCTATATTCATTCGTTGAACACGAGATTCCTTTTGAACTATCAATCATTTTTTGCAAGATGCGACAAGCAGTTTTTCATCTCGGCTCCCTTTTTCCATTTCCTTTTTCTTTGCCTTTTCAAAGACCGACAGATCGGTTCCCGGACCCATCTATCACTGCCGCTGCACAGCAAGGCAGCAATTTTGGGTGCACAGGCAAACAAGCTCACTCTTCCTTAAAGACACAGTTGGTCTCCTGACTCCCACCAGTATCTGCAGCCCTAGACAAGTAGCCTTGTACACACATTTTGAGGCCGTTAAATGTGCCTCTTGTTCTTTCATGTGCGTACGACGCATACGCTTAGCTTTTGAGTCCATGAGTATCTAAAAGACAGAGAGTGTAAGGAGAGACATCACAAGACCTTTACTCAAGTTCTCATCACTCAAATCAATGGAGCAATGGTTCCTGGAAGTTACAAGTATCAGGTAGGCTCTGCTGACCCTTTACACTGATTGACTGCAGGAGTAGCCTGGAGCTCTAGTAGAGGAAAAAAATAAAGCTGCTAGAGGGAGAAGTATAATCAGAAGTAAAACCAGAAATTGCTAAGTTAAAACTCAACACCATTTCTGTGTAATATTGCCTTAGAAGGCTCAGAAAGAAGGACTTCCACACCATCTATATCCTAGAAGATATGATGCATATGAGAAAAGAAGGCTGAGGGGAGACCTTCTCACTCTCGACAACTACCTGAAAGGAGGCTGTAGAGAGGTGGGGGTCGGTCTCTTCTCCCAAGTCACAGGTGACAGGACAAGAGGAAATGGCCTCAAACTGTGCCAGGGGAGGCTCAGGTTGGATATTAGGAAAAATTTTTACACTGAAAGGGTTATCAAGCATTGGAATGGGCTGCCCAGGGAAGTGGTTGAGGTACCATCCCTGGAGGTATTCAAAAGATGGGTAGACATAGTACTTAGTGACATGGTTTAGTGATGGTTTTTATCAGAGTTAAGTTGATGGTTGGACTAGATGGACCATCCCTTCCAACCTAGAAAATTCTGTGATTCTATGACAAAGATAAATTTTTTGCAAGCAAGTTGTTACCAGTTTGTATAATGTCCTCCACGATCTATTAGAGCAAAATTTGACCCCTAAAAATACACTGTTACTGGAAAGATGCAATTGTCTTCTCATGACAGAAGTGGATTTTACCCATTCATGAATGGGGATTAATAGCTGATGATGTGCTCTTGAAAATTTTACGTATTGGATGAAACATGTCTGACTTTTCAAGAAGGAAGTAGTTGTTCAGGACATTTTGTGTTCTCATAAGGAAGTACCTGTGACCATGACTGCAGCATAAAAAAAACCCAAACAAAACATTAAATAAAGCACAGGATCCTGGTGGGTCCTTTTATGCAATTCAGCAGAATACCTTGAGCTGCCAGTTTCTTCATGGACAAACCAGCCATTCTGGCAGAACTAGAATAAAGAATCCTGACCTCATACAGAGATATGAGATCCTTCATGCCTAGAGGTAGGTTCCTAATCTTTTTACAGACAGCGTGACAAGGTACATGAGCTTAAGCATTTCATCTGTCTGAGGCTATGAAATAATTTTGACATGGCCTTCCTTCAGTATAAACTTTACTTTGGTACAAGAGTGCAGGAAAATATGTTAGACCAGGAAAGCTCAAATACATGTGTATGCTTGCTTGTGTTTTTGCATAAGCATGTGATGTTCCTTCAAAAAAAAATAACAGTAAGGCAGAGGGAAAGAGGGGAGATCGCTTTTCTTCTGGACAACTACTGAGCATAGAGAGAAAGACCTTCCAGAGACTGCCAAGAAAAAAAGGGAATCCCAGCTCAGACTGGGGATGCTTCAGCTTGCATGGACCGCCCAGAGCTAGGAGCAAGCTCTCAGACCTTAAAGAGATAGCTGGAAGGCAAATTCCTCAGTATTAGAGGAGTCAGTGCAGTGCTTTCTGTGATTTAGAGCCATTAAACAGCCTGGAAGCAAAAACCTTCTGAACAGACACAGCGGGTAGCAGAATTTGTGAATCAACAAAAACGCTGTATACTTTCTTTTCATTCCATCTTAGCTAGCTACTCCCAGTGTTCTGGATTTAAGAAGTTACTTACTCTAGCTTTGACTCAGATAAAATCTAGCTTGAGTTCAAAAGCTTTTCATCTTCTTTAGGGAGCTTATTATAGGAGAAGTATCCATGCACATACACCTCAAAGGTCTCACTCAAGGCTTTCCTCACAGTGTAAATGAGGAAACCAGGAACAAGCCCTTGTGTGGAGAAGACCTTGTTTTGCCATGAACAGAATAACATTTTGGATCTCCTAAAAATTAACTCTACCCCTTTGTGACCTTGCCAGAGCATGCTGCTGCATAGGCATGTGTAAGGACGCATCCATGTTTGTGCAGGACAAGAGAGCTAGAAATTAAGTTCACTTCAATCCAGAAATTCCTGGGAGACAGAGGCAGAGCAGTGCAGAACACAGTGAAGCTGTCCGGTGCAGTTTGGTCCCATCCCAGGGCTTGCCAAGGAATGATGACAGTTTCCAACAGCTGCGTAGGGAAAGAGGGCTCAAGCCTGACTAATTGGCTGTCCTTGAAAAGAGCAAATACTGGCTGTAAGAGACAAGAAATGACAGCAGCTGGAAGAGGAAGAGAGGTCTTCCCTGTGATTTGGATCACAGTATACCAGGCTTGACTAGGTTGATTGTTCCTGATGAGATGTCTCACGGAGCTTACTCAAGAGACCCTAATAGGGACTCAGTATGCATGATTTCAAGGAAACCCCTGTGACTTCCTGTGTTTAGCAAAAGGAAAAATAAAAAAAATCAAGTATGTCTGAATGACATACTGTAACTGAAGAAAAACTGTAGTTATGAACTGTGTGAAATACAGAAGTAATTTAAAGGCAGACGTAGAACACCATATGCAGTATTGGAGTTATCACACACAGGTTTTTTGGAAGCAGAGTGAAGTCCAGTACCACTCCTTCAAATTAAATTACTCAGGAAGAAAGGATGAGATGAAAGCTGATTTTGACGGAATTCACCTGCCAACTCATGGCAGATGTCAGGTACCTTGGTGATGAACACTTTTTTCCCTTTCCTCTGGAGTTCCCTGAAGAGACTCAAGAATGAGTGAGGATGACTGCGAAATGAAGACCAGGCACTCGGGGATCACTTGCATGAGAGGAAACAACAAAAGCCCAGATTTCTGAAGCGCAAAGGTCTGTAATTACCAAAGTAAAAACTGAAGAGAGACTTCTTTTCCTTTAGAGACAGATGATAGCACAGGTCATGCTAAATTTAGGTCACTAGTTATATTAAAAGTCTTAGTGCTCTCCTCTACAATAGATGTGTGCTTTCATTAAAGTTTTCCACTTTAATCCCGTGTTGTAAAAAAAACAATAAAAAAAAAAACCAAAAGTAAACTGCCAGAGAAAGCAACATCTTGCTTTCTTAAAAAGACAGGCTGCCATAAGAAATCAAGCGGTTATTTCCAATCCTACATCTCCATCCTTCTAGGTTTCCCTAGCATCTTTTCTTCCAGAACCGTGTGCTTTAAATTGTATTTTCTTCAATTATGAGATTGCCACTGGAGCAAATCAGGATGCCCTGGTCTTTAAAATGTATTTACCCAAGTGATAATTGACAAACATTGGCTTGTAAATGTTTATTGCTGCTTCATGCGTTACTCCTCCCTTGTTAAACTGCTGTAAAAAGGTTGCGTGTAATTTAAAACTTGATGGATACATACAAGAGCAACAGGCCTAAGAAATTGTTACATTACTGCTAAAATGATTGAAGAGAGAACGTGACTACAGAAAGCTCCAGAAAATGCCACAAAAGTCTTTGATTCAGTAGAGTGGAATAATATCATAACAAGGTCTCAACATCATGTTGTTCAATTGGACACAAGTTTCTTTACTGAATAAAATGACGTACAGGAAAGAGTAATATTTTCACTTTGCTCAAAACACCAACTTAACCTATTCTCTCTTTTCTCCACTGCATATAAAGCAGTTATCAAATCTAAAATAGCAACTTTTATTTTTCTCACTCAGTTATATTAGTAAAACTAACATGAAACTTCAAAGTTTCATAAATTTAATAGTTTTGGGACACTACAGTATTAAAAACTGTCTGGAAATTTTGCAATAAAAAATTAAGTTGTTTTTTTTTTTTAATAGGCCAGAATAATGTTATTTATAAACACAATTCCAATACATTATCTCTATTTTACTCCAATATTCAAAAATTTGAAGGAGCACTACTACTTCTTTGCTAGAATAGATGGCTACAAAGTGAATTTTCTGCCTCAACTCATCTTTTAATTCCAGACATTTCTAATTAAGCTGTTCTCAGAAATGGAAACAAGTGAAGAATGGAAACTAAAAGATATTTTCTCTAATATAAAAGAAAAAAACCCATACATGCACGGTCTCAATAAACTCAACAAGCCAGGCAAGGAAGCAATCCCAAGCACACAGGTCCATCACCATTCCAGACAGTTCATAGTATTGCTCAGATGGACATTCATAGACTTTGCATTAACAAGTTGCTTCAGCATCCAAGAACAGCCTTGTTCTGAAAATCCAGAGAAACTACTCTGTTGGCATGAAGTAAAACAATACATAAATTGAGCAGTTTCTCCACGCTTGTCATTCCCAAAGCAGCAGCCTAAAATTCAATTCAGGCAAACTCAAGTCTCTAAATTTTGAGTCATTGTTATCATTCTGAGCGTACCTTTGAGTTATAAGACCTCCACAGAAGAAAGTGGATCAACAGGCAAGACCTGCTGCCTGGTGGCTGTGCACCAATCCTCTCAGATAACAATCAGGCCCAGTGACAAGTAATTATGAATTGCACTGACTATTAACAGGAGAGACTCCGGTTTGAAAAGGACGATCTGATAGCCGGAGTAGGAACAGGCTCATCATAAATCACGCAAACCAGAAAATCAGACAGCAGAAAAAGTCATAGATCTTGAACATCTCTCAGCCTTTGGGAAGAAACACCCTTTGGTGTTAAAAGGTAAGCTATACTTTATCAGCTTCATATTTTTCTAAGAAAACCAGAAATAAACCAGTTCGACAGAGACAAAACTGCTGCCCCCTCAGGGACTGATTAGTTCTTGTATGTATTCAGCTGTCACTGTACACAAATGTCCCTGATACAGATGTCCAAGTGCAGATAACACAAAATTCAGAGAGTGCATCTGCCGGGCAACTACCTGGGAGAGCAAGGGACAAATTATGGTGCATAAGCCTTTAAGTACACGTTTCACTTGTGCAGAAGTTGTGTAGCATCAGTACAAACCACAGAGTGAGCATCGCCCACAACTTCTTACAGCTTTCCCAGCAGCAGGTGTGCCACACATCTGTACCAATACATCTGTATCACGGTGTATATCAAAGAGGCAGCGCTTGTTTGGCATGTTTCCTCCTCAAATTCTGCTTATTGCTTAACATTCCCATGTAACACTACTCATCCCAGGCACCTTTTACAGTCAAGAGAGAATAATATCTCCAGAAGGTGACTTACCTCGCGCTCTATAACCACCTGAAGGAGGGGTGTAGAGAAGCGGGGGTCAGTCTTGTCTCCCAAGTCACAGGAGACAGGACAAGGGGAAACGGCCTCAAGTTGCACCAGGGGAGGCTCAGGCTGGATATTAGGAAAAATTTCTTCACGGAAAGGGTTATCCAGCATTGGAATGGGCTGCCCAGGAAAGTGGTTGAGTCACCATCCCTGGAGGTGTTCAAAAGATGGGTTGACATCGTCCTCAAGAATATGATTTAGTGATTTTTTTATTGCTTATTTCTTATTTATTTTTTGTCAGTTAGGTTGATTGTTGGACTAGATGATCTTTAAGGTCCCTTCCAACCCAGACGATTCTATGATTCTATGATTCTATTCTACCTGGCCTCTTTTAGGTGCCTGTCTTAGAATAGTGAATCATGCCTAAGAGTATGTATTTCTCCCCCATGACCATAAATAAGTGAATCACTTCAGATTAATTAGTCAGCTTGTAAGTTACCTGTAATAAATATGACCGTATGTTTTAATTAAGATGTTGCTTTAGATCAATGGAAAAAAGTTCACATTTTAATCAGCATCTATAGGTTATCATTGCGTACACATGTAATTTTTTTATCAGTGGAAATGTAAAGGAAAGAGCTTGTACCAAGGAAAGAGGCAAAAAAGCACAATTCAGACATTTGATTCAAAATATTGTTACCACTAATAGCAACACTGTAAAGGAAAGCAATTTAGAAAGTGTATTGTAAGTACAAAAATATTCATAAACAGCCGAATATTGATGCGTGAGGAAAAGCAGAAACACAGGAAGAGGTATTATTTGAACTCACATAGTCTATACACGAGATATTTTTGAGCAGTACTGTAATTCAAAACAGTAAATGTGAAACAATTTTCAGAAGACCTATTAATGACTATGAGCTTCTCTCGATTAATGACATGATTTTTGAGGACATTACATGAGACAATACAAGACATGAGACAATCTCAAAGAATCATAGCTTAATTAGTAGGAATTAGAAAAATTGTGCTATTATCTTCTTGTCTGGAAGAAAAAGGCTTTGGACTCACAGTTATGGAAGCATTAACACATCAGATTAAAACTTAACAAGAGTAATAGCAATAGACAGTGGTGTTACAAAAACACATGCTTGGCCATTCTAAATAGGAGCGGAAGGGGGAGGTGAAGATCACCCCAGATAAAGTATTAATTAGCTTTTAAACTGGAGTAGTTTCAGTGTCTGTGATAAAAAAGTTTTAATCTCCTTTAATTTAAGTAAAATGTGCAGAACTAATACTTACAATGGTTTTCAACATCTCATGTAAATCTGAACACTTAAAATGCTCTCCAATGTATCTGAGGCATGAACAAAGCAACCGGCTGCATCTCTACATGTCCTCTGTATTGTTTCACTCCTTAAGTTACCTGGAGATTTCTTACAATATCATTTGCTACACTGATCTCCATGAGGTAGAGAGAGATGCATCAATTGCAGAGAAAACCACAGAAGAAATTACAGTACGTAGCTGTGCTGGTCTCTAAAACCCAGATAAAAATAGGGAGCCAGGCTGATCTGAGATTTTGAAGAAAAACAAATGGAAAGCAGTGTCTGATCTGCAAAGTCAATACCCAAAAGCCTATCCCACATCAGGAGGAGTGACTCAAAGCCAAATGGAGTAAGATCTTTCTTCTAGATACAAAGCTATTGGGGATTACTTTAATAGAGAACACTTAAGTAATCATGTTTGATGGGCGAGACTGCATCATTTATCAAAAATCTATGGTAAAATTTAATTTTCCATGTGAGTCAAAGACAGCAGTGGCAGCACTGCTTGTTGTTGCTGATCTGTGCCTGTTGATGCCTTCTGAAGTGGAAATGATGGATGCCACATGTTCTAGCTGTGATTAAATTTGCTTTGACAAAGCAGCATGGAAATCTGATTTTCAATAGACTCTTGCATTTCACCCAGTGCTGAGTAAACAGATACACAACATAATGCTATATGGTTGTCAAGCTGATGGCTAATTCATTCTGCCAGTCCAATCAATCTAGCCATTAAAATATTACCTGTCAATATCAAGTAGGTTCAGCTTGGAAATTGCGTGGAAACGGGAAGCTGTTTAGAAGTAAACACCGCCAAAGCCCAATGTGTCAGAAGTTATTTCTCCAGGTCCTCCCAACAGCTTCAGTCAGCCCCAGCAACAAGGTCAGCAGAAGATTTTTGCTTCAGTGTGCTCGACGCTTCTCAAACCTGTCACCCTCCACTTGCACAAGGGAATGAAGGTACAACCTACCAAAACCCTCTCTTCCCGTGTTACTGCTCGAAGAGGAGGCAGAAAATCACATTAAGAGTACAGCTTATCTAAAAGCTATTATCCCAGCACTTGAAAACACTGCACCTACACTGCCATCAGAAACGGACATCCTTCATACCTTGACTGATGGGGAACAGGAGTCAGAAAAATGTGCACAGCAACAAGAGATCTTGGACTGCACTGAGCTCAGGCACCCTTACATAACCTTTTAGTTTTACCCTTCATTTGGAGGAAATTGGGATATTACCCACTAATTTTTATTGGCAGCAGTTCTGTGGACGTTCCTGCCCTCTCCGCAATGCCTGAGCTCTCCTGTCAGCTGTCATAACCACACATGCGTGATGCTCCAAATATTATCTCTGCTTTCAGCATTCAGCTCCTCACCACACAGCAAATCACCATGGCAAGTGGTATGAAGGATATACTGAGTATATCCTGTTAAAAAAAAAAAAAAAAAAGAAGTCTAAAACATCACTGTAATAACTTTTTCTTTTTTTTTTTTTTTTTTTTTTAACAAAAGGATGTCTAGAACCATACTACAGATACTAAATTGTAAAACAACCCCCAGCCCTTTGACACTGTCAAACAGTGAAATAATTAGAGAGGGTTACTTTAAGCTTAATTGAATCACGATGAAAAAAAACCACATGCTAATAAGCACTAACAACCACTTCCTATTCTTCCTATTCCTCTGCTATTCAGACCTTCAGAACTTGAAAAAACCAATCTGATTTAATACAACCTCCTTCCTAAGAGAAAGAGGAAAGGAGAAGATTTAATTCAAATTATACTGAACTTAAGCTGAAAGCCCTTGGCTCATGGTCACATAATATAAAAGAAGTTGCATCCAATGCTTGGCTTTGTGAGAAAACCATAATGGAACAACCCTTTTTATTTACAGAAAATGAAAAGATACTCCGAGTTCTTATAAGTTTATGCAGGGACTTATGCAGTCAACATAAGACAGAATGAGACTGTTGTCCTTCTCACCAACGCTGCCCTTAAGTCCAAAACGTAACTATATTCTCTGTCCATAGTCTTGCTTAATGCACCTGGAGTTGGTAATGTTGATCACAAAAAGAAAGGTCAAGGCACTGAAGAACACCAAAAGATCACGTCAACTTAGAAGAGCAACAGTTAGTATCTCAAATTTCATCAAGATCAAAAATCTGCCAGTCTGCTTACACAGTGTCATTCACACACGGAACAAAATAACCAAGTATTCAACCTGAGCATTATCTTGGGCCTCTGAGAAAACTACTTCAAGCTTGAAAAACGGTAGCTTCAGCATGTTTGTAAGCGGTACATCCACATTTGTGTCACTTTGAAATACCTGTTTTCTTGTTTGCATGTGGTTTGACTGGTGTTGTGTTACCTGGAGCTGAAACATGAAGTTCCATGCCAGACAACATCCAGAGTCCACCCACTCAACAACTCTAATGAGGACAGTGCAAGAGAAAATTGTATATACAAATACAAATCTTACAGAAAAGTTTTAAAAGATTCTCTAAAGTAAACTGAATCTTGACATAAAAAGTTGCTTTTAGAGCTTTGCGTGCTTATTCAGAAAGATGAACAGATAAGCGTGAGGTTTAAACCCAAACCAGAAAGATTGCTTATTTGTGAAAAACAATGGATCATAAGTTATTACAATTTATTTTAAATTTGATGGTTATGATCTGTTGAAAAAACTGCTGTATTTATAGAATTTATGTCAAACTTCTCTAAAGCTGCTGAAGGCACATCCACATCAAGTAAGGCATTACAGGCTGCAGATGGTCAAGGCAGCTCAGCCCCAAGCGTACATTCACAGCACTTACACTGGTTAGACACAGTAATTTGGATCAAAAAGAACATAGTTTCATAAATGTAGGGGGGGGGGAAACAAAGTTGATAAGGTCTATGGAATTGTGCTGTTCTTAATTCCACTGCAGCCATGGTTGAAGGCTTGCCCAGTTTCATCAGAAGACATTTTCACTTTGATAAAGATATGTCAGGTGCCCCATAACCATCTTACATACTCATATATCTATTCTGGAGGTTTGCTCTCTAGAACATTAATCTGTTTTCATATAGAATCTGGTTAAACAGACCTTCTTCTCTGAATGAAGTTATGGGGAGGTGAAAGTGCAGTCGGTAGCTCTTCTTATTGTGTCCAACTGGAAGGCATTTCTTCCTCTCCTGTCTCTGGGAATCCTGACGTATATACCTTCTATGAAGCTGGTAACTTTTTCATCCACTTTGAAGAATGGTGTGGATAAGCACAGCTCTTGCCATACTGTAAATTTTCAGTGCACTTTGATTAGGAAACTTGCTTTGTTTTCAGCTAGTTTGCTGAAATCCCTCTTTATTCAAAGTAGGCTGAGGTTAAAACCAGGTCTTAATTTACCATATCTGAAGTAGTCACCGCAGCTACAAATCGCTGTAAGAAACAAACGTGAGGAACTGAAGGAAAGAGAGGATTTAGCCTACCAACACCAAGACCAAATCTGAAAGCTTTCTCTTCCTTTTTATCAAGGTGACTTTGACACACACTATGAGTCTTTCTGCACACCCCATCCTAAGAGACAGCCTTAACTGCAGAGACCCCACTCCTCGTCGCATGCACTCACTTTCACAGGTAACGTCCTCTTTGCACATCCCTGGGGGTCCAGACAGAACTGTGTTTCCTCCCTTGAAATGTATTTACTACTTGTCCCCCTGCCACAAAAATTTAAATCTAATTTATTCAGGAGAAAGTCTTGCCACTCCTTGAACATAACTCCTCTTCTTGTTTCATCAGATACGCAAAAGTTCCATGTGAGATCAGGCATCACCTCTTGAGTAGGTAATCAACAGCTTCCCTTTTCAGTCAGAGCTGAACTCTTCCAGCCTCCCTCATTTACATAAATCAACGTACCTTTTTCAAACTGAAGAATCTGCATTCCCTGAAATTTACATTTTGTATCTGTACATTCAGAAACATGCCTGGAACAAATATGTAAGTGGGAGAAACCTAAGGTCTCCATGGGCTCCCTCAACAAGACAAGGAACACCAGTCCTTAATGGCTCTGGGATGGCAGTGGGCTGAGGGTGCTGACCCTCCTCCACCTGGCTAATGGCATAAAGGAAATGGCCCCTGGTGATTGCTGAGCTGGTGCAAGTTACATGGCTCCAAGATGATCTTGCAGGCCTAATGCTAGACAGGATAACTGAATAAATGCACTTGAGAAACAATGCCTTGAGGGCAAATCTGAGAACTCTGGTTTTCCAGACCGTTTAGAAGGAATTACATCCTGGAATCGCAAAGTCTTATTGCTTCAAAGAAAGAACTCCAAATCACTATCCATCCATCCTGCCTTCTGATAAGGAGCTACTCGCAAGAAGCAGCGCTTGCTGTACCAACAGATCATTCCTATATGCCTTCTTGGTAAGATTTCCTGCCCTTTATTATGCCAGAAGGCTATGAAAAACTGAGCAATCTGAAGGCTATAGTTACATTAAGTATTTTTCTGTGAGGGTGATGAGACACTGGAACAGATTGCCCAGAGAAGCTGTGGATGCCCCGTCCTGGAGGTGTTCAAGTCCAGGCTGGACGGAGCTTTGAGCAACCTGGTCTAGTGGGAGGTTCCAACCCTCATGGCAGGGGGTTGGAACTCTATGATCTTTAAGGTGCCTTCCAACTCTAACCATTCTATGATAAGTATTTGAGGTGGCTGATCTTTTAGTGGCTAAGTGATACCCCAGGCAAGTAAGAAGAGGCAGTATCACATGAGGTATCTGAAAAGTTTCTACCAGGAAGAATACAGAAGGGGCACTTGCCTGGTGTAGTCCAGCACAGAACCACATGGAAGAGAGACAGCATGTTCAGAAGTCTAAAATCAGAAGTCCTGGAGCAGTCAAATGAGTTGTCTCATTTTCATGGGACACGAGAGCAAAACTTTTCATTATCAGACATGTTATAAAGACTGTTATAAAGTTGCTAATTAGAAATAAATGGCATGAGACAATGTGGTACTGGCAAGAAGTTCTAACTGGAGTGAAAGTGTGATTCGAACAGAGCATAATTCTGTTTCAGTATTAAAACATAAGACTGGTTGTATCTTGTTTTATTTTACAAGAAAGGTCTAAGATTTTGCCAAATAAATTAGCACTGAAACCTGAGACACCTTCACCAGCACTTATGCAATGATATACTGTACAATTAAAAGCTTCAACTCTAAAATGTTGCAAAAATTATTCCTAAACTCTTGTGACATTAATTTTAGAAGTTTCCAGAGCACTTTCATAATATATTGCCCCATCTGCCTACATTCCTGTGAAAATTTTCAAATTGAAATTATTGAAAATAATTTTTGAAGAACCCAAACCACTTGTAGAGTATAGAAAAATATCAAACTTAATCTCTGGGTAAATACACAGTATATAGGAAAGCATTAATTTGAGTGTTGAAATAGGCTCTAGACAGAAAAAAAATGAAGCCCACAGTATACTGTTAATCATGTCTTAACTAGATTAGCATTAAAACTAAGAGATAAATTAACCAGAAGACATGAAGTAGTAGCGTTTCTCTCAACACCAACATGAACAGAACTAGCATATTTATCTTTGACAAAATAGAAACACCTCCCGTAATTAAAGGAAAAACAGGGTAATATTTAATGAAAACAGAACAAAACATTATCACCAGTAGCAGATGGAAGGAGAGACGGAGGAAAGGTACAGAAAGAAGAAAACCACTATCTGAAAAATGTATAGATAAACAAACACATATGATAACAAAGAAAAATCGAAATATGTCAGCTCCAAACTTTTTCCTTAAGGAAATTTTATAGGAATAAACTCACTAGAAGTAAGCCTCTGAATACGAGACTTAGAAAATAAGAGTATCTACTCATTTGATTAATAGAAAAAAAAGTGCCATTTTAAAAAAGAAATTTCAAATGAGGATGAAATATTATATTGTACATAAGAAAAATGATATCTAAGGACGCTCCAAAACAAATGAATAAACCTTCCCATGTAGACCTCAGAACATTTGATACGTTCATATTTCATTGCAAATTATGCATGATTTGTCACCAATTCTTATCCTACTGCTTCCAATTGCTTAGATAACACTTTAGAAAGCCAGCAACACCAGAGTAGCTTGGAAGTTGAGTTTCAGAAGGGAAACAGGCCATCCAATGCTTTTATCTTGAAAAAATACAGTATAATTTTCAAACAAGCATCTTTTCAATGCAGACCTACAGGCACGGGTAGCTGGCATTATTTTTGCAGCATTGCATACCATTAAGGCATCGAACAGTGTAACAAATTTGTTGTTATCATGCTTCTAGAGAGTATGATGTGTTTCCCCAGGATAATAGCAGACTTATCTGCGTTGCGTACCATGCTTGTTTTGTTTTCATATTTTGGACTCTACAAACAACCTGTCTGCTCAGCTGGGAAGACTATCTACAATTTACCAGTACTAATGGCTTCCCATGTCAAAATCATCTGTAAATTTAAATTGCTTTCATCATTATGCAGTGGTAAAATAACATTCTGAAACCATCTATAAATTCAGAAAGCAGTTTTCCAGCCAAATAAAACCAGACATTTGAAGAAACATGAATAACTGAATCCAGAAAGCATACAGGTTCACTCTTCCACAAAGATTAATTTGATTCCAGATTATACAGTCCTTGAAAAAAACCAAAACAAATCAAAATAATTTATCGATTAGCAACAGACTACGAAGGAGGATGAGCCAATGTTAATGCATTACCAGTGATAAGGAAACGTAGGAAATACTTTACGCCATTCACTAAGATAACACAATAAAATAACTTTTATATCAATTTTTGCTGTGACCCATAGCATTTTGATGGGTGGCATTGATTAATACATTGGTTATAGCTCAGAGTTTTCATCTGACCACCCAAAACCAACAGGAATTTTATTGTTATTCAACTACTGTCAGGCAAAAACACGGGTAAATATAAATCATAATGTTATCAAAAGCCCACAGCAGTGACAGACTGAATATATATATATATTTATATACAAAAAAAGTTTTGTGCAAGAACAGTTTATCAGTGATAAATAAGCAGTATGCCACCAAGGCTTGCTACATAAATCAGGAAAGAACCGGCTGAGACAATGTTAGTCTGACTAATACCTTAGTTAACAGTCCACATCAGAGACCTCACTTCGCTCCCGGCGTTCATAACTTAATATTTAGTCATCCTGCTCTGCAAGCCCCTGCCAAGGTCAGGCCAGCTCCCCGGCCACCGAGAGTGTCAAAGGCAGCGGGCACAGGGAATGAGGGAACTGTCACATACATATTGTTACCAGCCCCTGTATAATCTTTTCGTGACACACGTCATTATCTTTTGCATTAAAAGCAGGGGAAGCTTAGACAATATACTGCGTAGAGCTTATGTCCCACACTGATACACACAGTAACACATTCAGACGTAAGATACAGCTGGGTAACTCTCGGCTGCTAGTGTTGGGCAACTCTATCATCTCTATCATCATGGGTAACTCTCGGCTGCTAGTGTTGGGCAAGCTCTGATAGCTCTATCATCAGGTAATTTGCATACGCATTTTCAAATCACAGTGAATTAATAGTACCACTTTTATCAGCAGATAAAATCAAGTCTTCTGTTGTCAAATATTAGCGGTCTCTTTCATCCTTAAATACTTGCTGAGGATACAAACAAGGCTTTCAGCCATAGCAAGAGTAGATTAATTCCATCAGATGTTATTTATGTTTTAGAATTTAAAAAGCGGAACGAATAATTTGCTGAGTACTTTCTTTTCCAGATGCTTGTTCACTCAGGACACTTAAACTTCAATCCCGATTAACTGAGCATTTGGCTTTAAAGTTCTTTAGTTAAATTAGATCAAAGTTTCTGATTTGGAATATAAGTGAGCACACTTAGGTTTGTCTCAATTTTTAAGTGAATTAAAATAAATCAAATTAAAGCCATGGCAATTCTGAACCAGAAAGGTTAAACAAGGATTTGATCTAATTTAACTAACATAAATTTGGCCATTTAGTGAATTCGAAGAGATGGAACCTTATTTAATTAATCTACTTTAAAAATCAATTTGGATTAGTTTTCCTGAACGACCCTGTGTAGACAAACCTCTGTTCTCCTAACGCAGATAGAAGTATTACTGTGCTAGCCTCCACATATCGATAAGAGATTATTAGCTCTTAGGTAACAAAGTGCTGAATCAGCTAACAAATATCCCAGGTGGCAGCAAAATTATTTACCTCTGCTCGACAGACCAAATTGCTATGAATTACTGTAAGTGGAAGCATCCAGAGAAGAAAAAACTCCCTATGGACTTTCCGAGCTCACTGTCCTGGAATGATTTTGGGTTTGTACTGATAAGAGTCAGGCAAAGAGTTCAGATGGGATAATGCCAAGAGCAACCATGTCCTGTCATCCTCAGGTGGCAGATGGATATTCCCAGATGTCCATCACCTCCTAAACTCCAAAGAAGTAAACCAGCTAGCGGGAAATACTGGGGAGAGGGACATAAAGGAGTGTACCCTGCTGTAGCTTGGCATCTGCCTTGTGGTGCACGCTGAGTTTTTAATGAAGGCCAGACTCACAGTTTGCACAGGAGGCAGGAGACCTGCACGGATGAGCAAGGAACTTCTGGAAAATCTCACATGAAAGAATGTGGGAAAAGGCCACTTGAGAGGAATACACGAATGTTGTGAGAGTATGCAGGGATGCAACAAGGAAGGCTAAGGCCCACTTGGAATTAGATCTGGCAAGGGATGTCAAGGACAACAAGAAGGGCTTCTTTAAGTACATTAGTAGCAAAAGGAAGACTAGGGAAAATGCGGGCCCGCTGCTGAATGAGGTGGGTGCCCTGGTGATGGAGGATGCAGAGAAGCCAGAGTTCCTGAATGCCACCTTTGCTTCAGTCTTTACTGCTACAGGTCGGCCCTCAGGAACCCAAGACCCTGGAGGTAAGAGAAAAGTCTGGAGAAAGGAAGGCTTTCCCTTGATTGAAGAGGATTGGGTTAGAGATCACTTAAGCAAACTGAGAACTGGAGAAAAGCCAATGTCACTACAGTCTTCAAAGAAGGGGGAAGAAGGAGGACCCAGGAAACTACAGGGTGGTCAGCCTTACCTCCATCACTGGAAAGGGGATGGAACAGCTCATCCTGGACATCATCTCTAAGCATGTAGAAGAAAAAAAAAGGTCATCGGGAGTGGTCAGCACTAATTCACCAAGGGAATCCTTCTAATGGAATGACTGTCTGGGTGGATGAGGGCAGAGCAGTAAATGTTATCTACCTCAATTTTAGCAAGGCTTTTGACACTGTCTCCCATAACATCTTCATAGGTAAGCTTAGGAAGTGTGGATTAGATGAGTGGACAGTGAGGTGGACTGAGAATTAGCTGAATGGCAGAATGGCAGAGCTCAGAGGGTCATGATCAGCTGTGCAGAGACCAGTACGAGGCCTGTAACTACTGGTGTTCCCCAGGGGTCAGTACTGTGTCCAGTTTTGTTGAACGTATTCATCAATGACCGGATGAGGGGACAGAGTGTACTCTCAGCAAGTTTGCTGGTGACACAAAACTTGCAGGGGTGGCTGACACACTAGAAGGCTGTGCCGCCATACAGTGAGACCTGGACAGGCTGGAGATTTGGGCAAAGATAAACATAACAAAGTTCAGCAAGGGCAAGTGTAAAGTCCTGCACCTAAGAAGGAATAACCCCATACACCAGAACAGGTTAGGGGTTGGCCTGCTGGAAAGCAGCTCTGCGGAGAAGGATCTGAGAGTCCCAGTGGACAACAAGTTGACCATAAACCAGCAATGTGCCCTTGTGGCCAAGAAGGCCAATGGTCTTCTGAGGTGTGTTTAAAACCGTGTGACCAGCAGGTCGAGGGAAGTCCTCCCCCTCTATTCTGCTCTGGTGAGGCCACATCAGGAATACTGTGTCCAGTCCTGGGCCACAGTTCGAGAAAGACAACTACTGAAGAGAGTCCAGTGGATGACTACAAAGATGATCAAAGGGACTGGAGCATCCGTCTTATGAGGAAAGGCTGAGAGAGCTGGGTCTGTTCAGCCTCGAAAAGAAAAGACTTTTAATGCCTTCTGTTGAAATTGTGGTGTTGAGCAGGGAAGAAAAAATACCCAAAATGCCTCATTCTGAGATTCTGGGTTCAGAGGCAATAAGTAGATGGGACCAGGACACTGCAGTCAGCAATAAGAATAGGGATATAGCCAGGGGTATCTGCAGGAGCAGTCCTGAGAGCAGGATGAGCTGGACAGCTTGTTCCTGGTGGATGTCCAACCACTGGGCTTCAGAGCCATGCTCCACATTGAATGCTCACCCTGAAGCCCCAACCATCTTCCTGCTCTCTCTACATCAGAAGCAAAAGCATCCCAGCTCGTATTTAGCCTTTGTTATTATTGGTATGCTGCCTGTCATGAAAACCACCACAAAGAACTTAGGTCCTATTCACTAAATACAGGATGAAGGCACACAACTCCAGATTGTGAATTCTGTCTAGAGGGCCAAATGTGTAAAGCTTAAACGCTGCAATGCTGAAACCTGTAAGTCTAGGCGTTGTACCCAGAACACCAAGGGTGTGGATTAGGCAAGCTCTCTAAGGCTGAAATTATCTGGTCTGATGGTGAGAAAGTAAAATGAACCAGTTCACACTTAATAATAGCCCTAGCAGAACTGCAGAAAAAGACAAAATGTAACTGTTAACACTAGGTATCTAGAAAACTGGATCTAGAAAAATTATAGAAAATAAGTTTTAAGCTGTGGAGACAACTGACCTCATGTTTCAGCATCTCTGCCTCTCCAGAGGTCAGTGTAGACCTGAGAATTGGCTCTGGATTGCCATTGCCTCCTAATATCTACAGTTCGTATCCAGGAGTTTCACGACTAACAAACATTTCTAGAAATAGCAATCTACTTTTTTATATCTGTGAGGAAGGCTTTTGTAGTTCCCCAACTTGTCACTGGTTCAGTTGCACCCAGTTACCTACAAAAATAGCTGCCTCCAATTTGACAGAAGAAGCTGGAAGACGACCAGATATTTACTGCACCAGCCCCTCTTCAGCTCTATTCTTGTGAGTCACCGCCCGGTACGCAGCCGAAAGCACAAGGCTGCATGAGACCTCCTGCATTTAGCTACAAATAGATCTAACCGCGGTTGTTTTGTCCACCCTACTGAAAAGGAGCAAGTACCAAACTTTTCACACAAGCACGTTTCAAAATCAAACACATTATAGAATGGTGGGGAGGTTTGTGAGGATTGCACTTTGAGAAGACGAGTGCAACCTCAGACATTTCTGTTGAGATGAGGCCCAGGGACTCTGAGGTTTCCTGCATTTTAACTAAGGTACCTTCAAATACGCCTTTGCTATTTACTGCCTGTCCAAAGTATGTGAATATTACCATGCTGTTTAATTATTTATATCCAAATCTCATCGTTTTGGTAGTTTCCTAAACAACTGGCAAGAATGTGGCTGTACTGCTCTATTTCAGTGTTTTCTTGGTATTCTCCTCTTGAAGTACTAGTTCCTATTGAATTCAAATTGCCTTTCTCTCCTTGTCATGCATTTGCTTTAATGTTTCAGAAGTTCACCAGAGAGATGTTTGCACAAGCCCTTGGGTGCTGAACCAAGAACACTTTATACTGTAATACACACTAAATTAACATACTTGCAATCCAAACACTGATTATTCTTTAAGTACGTTAGCCATTTTTTTAAATCATTAGCCTCTAAGCTTCCTCTACAGCAGGTTCTTGCTGGTTTCCCATCAATTTTTCCCAAACATTTTCAGATTTAACTATAACCAGTTACTTTAACCGGAGGCAAGCATTAAGTAGTTTGGTGCCCAATCCCATCACATTTGGAGCTCCCGTTTTTCCTGCTCTGTTTGGAAATTCTAATTTTTAATCCACACGCTTAAGAAAACACAGATGAAGACAAACATCAGTCAAATTTTCTTCCTCCTCCTTATACTCAGGAGATGCAAATATACTACAAATAAGTAAATATTTCACAACTAACAAGCATTCAGCAGTTACTATGAGTCCTTGTTTACTTTTGCCTTGTGGGCTTTATGCCTTGCAGCATCTTTACTCTGTACCATGCCTTGCCTCTTGTGTACAAGGAGAGGAACGCAGTTTTCCTCTCTGTTACTATTAATTCAAACATGTATCATAGATCTAATGCCAAAAGCAACAGCATGGACAACTGCGAAGCCACATGGAAGCACCTACACCAAATGCTGCTGGAATAGAGTTGAGAAGATTGTGAAGGGAAAGGGTTAAAGTCTCCTTCACGCCTTCTCCCATTGGGTACAGCCTAAGTGTAAAATGCAGCAAGAGAAGTAATTTTTTTATGCATTCTCTTATATACCATCACTACTGATCAAACACATACTTCATAATTCTTTGACTTCCTGACTTTCGGTTATTACCGTTTCCCCAAATATTTTGGGCACATTAATCAAATAATAAAATCAACCAGAAAATACACTTTCCTCATAAAGTAGTAAATACATTATTTACTGAAGCAGATCCCATTTATCTTTCTGAAATTTACTTTCAGACACTTAATTTTCTGAACGTAATTCAGATCAAAGAACATGATGCCAAAACAAACATGTTTTAACACATCCTTTAAAGATCCAGAGTTTAATTCACAGCCCATACTGTCCTTGTATAAATATCCATAGCCTTAGCAATATAGTATTTTACAGCACTCGCATGACTAGATGCAGAGTTTTAAAGGATGTGAGTTGAGGTGTGACATGAACACGAGTGTTTTTATCTTGAGTTTAAAATCTGAACCATTTGAGAAACTGCCACCATCTCACAATTCTCTAATGTTTGTAAACTAAAGTGAGCATTTTCAAATAGATGAAGATATACTTCTGAACAAACTACATTTAGGAAAGAACCCAGGCAAGAAGCCAAGGAAAGAAAACACCTGGGGTAAGAGTCAGAGAGTTAGTCACCATGCTACCTCTTTAAGCTACAGTTTAAGCTTTAACATTCAGCAGCTCTTTACTACCTTCTTGAACCTCAGAAAATCACCATCCTGTGCGATCATTACTTTCTTGAAACCATTATACAACTTTTTCCACATTAGGTATCCGAATGTCTACATGTGTGTCCATACACACTACGTGTAATAAGAGCTGTTCAATCTAAATATTACCATAACTGTGAACCACCAACTTTTTTATTGCTGTTACTGAAAAAAAAAAAATGGAACTGGAAGCTATAAGGATGCCCAAATGGCTAGTTCATTAACTGGATTCTTTCACACTTCTTCAGAGTACTGTAACGACAGTCATCAATTCTGGCATTCAAGGACAGCAAATGATTCATAGCTGACTACACTAAACTAATTAAAAGCATCTTGCATAGTGCAGGATGAAAACACTGTCATACAAGTACCTGAAAGGAGGCTGTAGAGAGACGGGGGTCGGTCTCTTCTCCCAAGTTACAGATGATAGGACAAGGGGTAACGGCTTCAAGTTGCGCCAGGGGAAGTTCAGGTTGGATATTAGGAAACATTTCTTTACTGAAAGGGTTATCCAGCATTGGAATGGGCTGCCCAGGGAGGTGGTGGAGTCACCATCCCTGGAGGTATTTAAGAAACGTGTAGACATGGTTCTTCAGGGCATGCTCTAGTGCCCAAGATTACTGGTTTGTGGTGGGCTGCTGTGTGGGTGGGTGATGGTTTTTTGGTTGGAGGTTGTTGTTGTGTGTTTAGGTGGTGGGAGCTGGTGTTGTTTGGTTTTTTTTTGTTGTTGTTTGTTTGGGTTTTTTTTTTGTTTTTTTTTTTTTTTTTTGTTTTTTTTTTTTGTGGTTGGACTCGATGATCTCTGAGGTCCCTTCCAACCACTGCAATTCTGTGATTCTGTGATTCTGTGATCTGCTCTAAGCGGGGCATAGGTGAAAATTATGCTGCAGAAATATTTACAAGCAAGTTTCTTACCTGTTAGAATTGAATACATACCAAGTAAAAGTCAATGTTCGCCGTGCTTACATGGATAATAGATCTGCCATTCAGAATCATCAGATCAAAGGGAAAACAAGATGAAATCAAATTAGGAGTTTTATATTCTGCAACACTATCTATGCTCCCACATAGCGCTTTTCCTTAGTAAACATAAAAGCACTTGATCGTAATTACAAAAAGCTAGTAATTAACCTATTTCAGAGTATAATTTACCAAGTGTTTTTCTATGGTAAAAAGAACTGCTGACTTTTAATGAGACTAGTGAAAATAAGTTTGGACTTTTATCACCACTTTATAGAAAAGCGAAGGAAGAAACATTGAAGATGCTGATGGCAGTATATTTTCCTTTCACTCTATACATTTAAGGTCAAACTTAAGGGTTCTCTTCTCTTTGACACAGCAAGTTGCCACTGCCTTTCTTTTGAAAGATGCAGTCCTTCCCAGGTCTTGCCTGATGCAATCAGCAGGGATGATGGCCAGAGGCAAGAGGCAGAGTTTGTGCTGCGTGCCCTGGCGAAACAAGGAGGCAGGCACACAAGCAGTATGAAGAGTAAACTTGTTTTCCTAGAAGGAGTATGCAATCAGGCTTGCAATTAAGATAGGAAAAGGTGTGTGCGATGCTAGTACTGTATGTGCTGCCTAAATTCCCCAGGAATACTTACGGGACTAAGCAATACTTGTTCCTGACCAGCAGTAGTCTTAAATACGTGCAGGAGGCTGGGTAAGACCAGTCTGTTATTGGAAGAAAACATCTAGTAGGTGTGGTACAAGAGTCCCCACCCCCTGAACCACCAGATTTCTTAAACTGATCAAGATTTGTGCAACCTGTTATCATTCTTTTTGCTGCAGAACCTGCCTGGGGTTTCCATCTCACTTTGCAAACAGAGCTCTCCAAACAACTTGCTAAAAATCTGAACAAAGAACCAAAAATTCATCAGCAAACTATCTCATTTGTGTCTCACTTTTTCCATGAGCTTTTGTGTAAGGCAGCACACAATTTCTGTCCACTTAAAACAGTAAATTTCCCAAGAACTTGGTCATACTTGGCAAATCAAGAAAATCTAATTCTGTGCCTGGCTTTATCATGCTAAAATACAGGTTTACATAGAATAAACGATTGGTGTTTCTTGTCGTCTATCTCAAAAATAAAAAGTTAAAGCAGGCAGAAGATAAAATTTAAAAGTGGGCAATGAAAAAACACAAGAGGTATTTAAGGTGCCTCATAAGGAACAGAACCTGAGAGACAAGTAGGACAGAAGCAAGCAAAGTAGGGTACATAATAAACCAATGCAGAAATAGTACAGTGACTGTTTTCTATTTATAAGCTTAGAAGAGCAAATGAACAAAGGATGAAACTGAAAGGTGAAGAAAATACATTTAAAATTAATAAAGACATCCCAATTTAACATATTTTTATTTTTAATTTATTAAAGTACTTTTTTATTTCTAAACCATGCATAATTAACCGTGAAAGTTGTTCCATGCATATACATATGGAAGAGATACTGACATATGTGTATGCATTATCCAAAAAGCTTAGAGGGATTTGAAATGAGATTATGTACTTACATAAAATGATGGGAATACACAATTACAACAGATAAGATAAAAAGGGCATAAAGCCCTGCAGTGCTTCACAGAACAAACCAAGACAGATGCTTATTGTGCATCACCGCCAGATGTGGGATATTGGAAAAAAAGGTGTTACTGGTTTGCTCCAACACAGCCATTCCTGATTTTCTCCACTGAGACCACTGAAAGTCAGGGAATGGGCAAGCCCGTTTACTGTCCCAGTCCAATTTGTTAGTTTTAGTTCAATTAGAGAGTAAGAAGAGCACAGGTATGTAGTGTTTCAACCATTTTTGCTTAGATAATGACCTTGGCATTATCAGATGACCCCATATTCTCAGAAATTTTCAGGATCTAATTCTCATTCCCAGTTCCCCACTGACAGTTTGCTGGCCCAGGCACAGATCACTCTTTTCTGTGTGAAACAGAGATGGAAAACTTGGCCTTTTTAGGGAACATCCTCAGGATGAAAAAAGGCTCTGAAACAAATGAATCCAGGAAAGGGTAATACTGCGTTGAAGCACCAAATATAAGCAACAGGAATATCTACACGAAAGAAATTCTTTAGTGTCTCAATAAATAATCAACTTCAGAGTTGTAGGAAAAAGGACAACAGCTCATATGAATGCTAGGGATGTTCGGGGGTAACACAAGAAAGGCTTTTGAGCCAGCTATTTACGACTGAAAATCTGTTAATTAATGGAAAGCCTGAAGGGATAATAAAGGACGGATGGCAGTCCACTGAAGACTGGAAGGCAGCACTTCCCTCTCAAGGAAGTTTTTTTTAGAGATGTCATTAGCAGAGGAAAGCCATCCAACATCACCCACCCCGTAGCCCTCAACGCTGTTATCAGAGTCAGGGCAGTATCATTACCCCAGGAATCCTGCCCGCTTCCAGCCCAACTTAAGGCAAAGCAGAGAGAGGCTAAGGATGCAGAAGGCAACGGGAGGCCCTTGTGCCAGGAAGGGACCGAGTCAGTCTTTAAAAGCCCACCCTGAGTTTTGAGTGGTGGACGCCTGCCAACCAAGGCAGCTATGCTTACAGAAAGCACGTGCCACGAATTAAGGGGAAAAAAACCCGATAATAGCAGAACAGGATTTTGGTTTCATTGTTTTCACCCCAGAATTTCAATGAAAAGGAAATGTGACTGGTGCTCCCACCCCGAACCCCCACATCTCAGTGAAGATGTATGTTCTTCCCCTGCAGTGTGGGCCACCTCTGCTGCTCGGTCAGGAAAACACCTACTAATGCTTGCTGGGATCCTGCAGGTCACCTAGAGGAGCCCAGGGACAGAACTGATAGGGCCACCACAGCTGCACGGAATTGCAACTTTTAACAGCAGTTTTTCTTCCAGCACAGAACGATGGCCCTGGGAGAATAGAGACTTTGCAGTCAAGTATGAGAGAGAGCAGAAAGGTACTACAGCAAACACTTTGGCTTTCACTTAGCTGTAGAGCCCTCCACCTCCTTCTCTGCAAATTCATGCAGCACATCCACCAGAAGTGATGAATATGTCATTGAACAGGTGAGAGGCACAGCTTCTCAGCCAAGCGAGCACAGGCAAATCTAACATCTTATCTGGGAACCGAACACATATTACCCTCCAGTGCTGAATTACAGCTTCAGTCTCTGAAATCTAGAGCACGGACAGCAAATTGTCCCTATTTCACTACTGCCTCTCTAATGCTCCCTGCACAAGCCCCTGCTACGTTTTCAGCTGTTGTGAAATTGCTTGCAGCTTTTTCACACCTGTGTCAGAGCTCTCCAAGCTTTACAACCCTTAGACAAAGGCCACCACACCATCAGTCCCTCACATCTACGTTTGTTCCTCCTTTGTTTTAATGCACGATTCAATGCCTTCTCCTTGTTTTTGAACTCCATTACTGACGTGTGGCAACCAATCTCAGATTGTGCTGCCCTTTAAATCAACCCTTCTCTTCACTTTGCATTGGCCATCGAAGATGCAGCAAGCATGAAAGGTCACATCACCAGAATCCCTTATCTTTAATCAGACTTCCCTTTCCCTCCCTCTGCTTTAATTGCTTTCCATCGCATTTCAGATCTCACTGGACTTCTTTCCCCCTCCCTCATTCTTGCTGAAGTTCTCCTTCCATTAGCTTATGTGATAAAAAGCTCACCTGCACACACACACACCTTCTATTGCTACTTATTTTTGTAGCTATGTTATTTAGGCCTGCACAGGGTTTTCAGAGTGCAAAATCCATGGATAATTAAAAAAAACCCCAAACAACTAAACAAGTCTAGTATACTCTACAACCTCTTATACTACATTATTGAGGACAAAGAAAGGAAGCTTAGACTTATTTCTGGCAATGAACAGAAGAGAAGGAGGAGATGACAAGGCTCTGGCCAAGAATCCTTGATGGGCTGGTGCATTGTAAAGATCTGTTGAGATGTCTCTTACAACTGAATGAGCCGAACTGCGCTGCTCTTTTGAACTCTAGCCTCCCACACGCAGCAAGAGAGACGGAAGAGCAGTCTCACTAAGTCAGACCAAAGGGTCTTTTAGCTCAGGATCTTCAGCAGAAGAACAAAGTGATCACGCAGAGACACATTCTAGGGATATGCTCCCAGCTGTATGCAGACCACCATCACCCTGAGTCACCAGCGTGGCACCTGTATGCATTGACAGAGGTTTGTCTGTTTTGTGACACATTTTTATTTCATTTTACCCAATTTCACTTCGTTTTCTGAACCCACGTAAACGTCTGGAACATAGAATATCCTTGATCACACAACACAGGAAGCATCTCTCTTTGTTCTGAACCTGCCATCTGTCAGCTTCATTTGTTGCCTCTGAGATCTGGTGGGAGACAAGTATCTTGAATGAGAACCACTTGCTGGTCACCTTTTCCATTTGTGCTTATTTCCACAGCTCAATCCTCTCATTCCAAGGATAATAAGTCCTGGTTTATTTAATCATTTACTTGTGCAGAAGCTCTTCCATACCAGTTTTTTTCCTTATTACTCTGCATTGTACCTTCTGCAGTTCTATTCATCCTTTTCAAGACGAAGGCACAGAACCATACAAGTCATACGTTTCTGAAGTGCTGCCTGCTTTGTTCTTTATTCTCCACATAATCATCCCCAATATTCTGTTTCTTTGTTAACTGTTGAGCCCAGAGATAATGCTTTCATGGAAATACCTGTTATAATTCCAAGGTTTTTTTTCCTTAACAGAAATAGAACATTCGAGCTCACTGCCACATATATAAAGTTAGGATAATTCCTCCTCTCTCACCTCAACATACACCTTAGTATTTCATACAAAAACTGAGTTTCACCTGCCATCTATCACCCAGGCACTCAACACTTCTAATCATGTATTTCAAATTAGTATTAAGTTGAATAAACATCCTTCTTACATGTTAGCGTTCGCTTAGTGAGCTTGCCTATCTTAGGCTACATTAAGCAGAAACCAAACCTTCAAAACAAATAACAAATACTTGTTAGCTCAAGTAGCGTTACCCCTCTTCCAGCGTAAGTTTATTCAGCTGATTTATTACTCACACACTGCTATTACACGGTGCTCTAATATCTTGGCGTGTTCCATTCTGCCTGAGTGCAATCCAGGTAGATTTTTCTTTCTTCCCTCCAGGTAAATTTGTTCAGACAGACTCAAAACAACACTAACAGCTCACTATTGTCCAAGCAAGCTAAGAAGCATACAGGAGAATTATTTCAAGTATTCACAGATGCTTTGTTTTCCTTGTAATCAGTTTAAGCTGACTCTCTGCCTGCAAAACAACACGCATCAGCAGCTGACACACCACAAGATACAGCAGAAAAGGTAGGCAACATGAATAGGTAACAATATACATTAGTGAGAAGAAAGGTGAGCGGAGTGTCCTGACTGAAACCACAACACTGAGTCAATCGGTAGCTTTCCCCTCTGTGACCCTCTAAAAATAAATATCTACACTTCTAATTAAATAAAAAGGTATCTAAAATATCTGTGACGGATCAGAATGTTTACTATTTTACTTGTGGAATTTAAACCTTGTTGACATTTTGTCCTGCTTTTTCCTGCCCCAAAGGCTGGGAGAGGGAAGGGTTTATTTACTTACTTGTCTGCTTATTTATTTATTTCCTTCCTCACACCTGGGAACTTCTGGTAATATTGCAGGTTTTAAAATAAATCATGCTGGGCTCAGGGCCATGGGCTGGGTACTGGGGCATTGCAGCGGGGTGTCAGGCACAGCCAAGCCCCTGGCAGTGCACACTGCTATTGGGAAACTCTTAGGACTGCAGAAAGCTGCATCCCAAATGCTGCCCCGCTTCCCAGCTTAATGTGAGTAACGGTTGGACCTAAAGGCTAGTAACTTGGGGCTGCAGCCATGCACATACCCCTCAGTCGCTGCTCCTCGCATACAGAGACATGACCCTTTTCACTGGGAGAGTGTTGAAGGGAGAGCCCGGTCATTCCTGGGCTTATAGGACCCAGTGTCCCTTTCACAGAATCACAGAATCATCTAGGCTGGAAGAGACCCTCGGGATCATCAAGTCCAACCAGGAGGTTGGAGTTCCCAGGAGGAGAGGAGAGGGAAAAAGCCATGAACTCCACAAACCACTGAGTTTTAGGGGAGAAAGCTGAGCAGCTTCTGCACTACATATATTTTTTTTTTTTCCCCAGAGAACAGGTGGGAAAAAAACCTGAAGCCTAAAAGGAAAGCCCAGCTATCTAGGGATGGTTAGACCTGCTGAGGCGAATGACAAAGTGAAAGCAGAGAACCGCAGAACAGCAAGAAAAATCAGGCCTGAGCAGGTTAGGAAAGACAATTAATTTGAACCAAGTGAAAAATTAACTGGGGAAGCAGAGAGCTGATTTACGTGCAGGATTGATTAAATTGTCCAAACAGCAAGTCGAAGTCCCAACAAAACGCACCCACACTTGCTGTTCCTGGATGCACGCGACGGCAGAGGAGCAGTCACGACCCCAAGCCTGCAAGCCAGTTCCCATGGGCAGATCACAGAATCCCAGAATCACAGAATCTTCTAGGTTGGAAGGGACCTCAAAGATCATCTTGTCCAACCGTCAACCTAACTGACAAAAATAGACACCCACACAACAAACAAGAAGCATCATCACTAAACCATACCTCCCAGCACTACATCAACCTGTCTTTTGAACACCTCCAGGGATGGTGCCTCAACCACCTCCCTGGGCAGCCTATTCCAATGTCTGATGACCCTTTCAGTGAAAAAATTTTTCCTAATATCCAGCCTGAACCTCCCCTGGCGTAACTTGGGGCCATTTCCTCTCGTCCTGTCACCTGTGACTTGGGAGAAGAGACCAACCCCCACCTCTCTACACCCTCCTTTCAGGTAGTTGTAGAGAGCAATAAGGTCTCCCCTCAGCCTCCTCTTCTCCAGACTGAACAACCCCAGCTCCCTCAGCCTCTCCTCATAAGACTTGTGCTCCAGACCCCTCACCATCTTTGTTGCCCTTCTCTGGACCCGCTCCAGCACCTCCATGTCTTTTTTGTGGTAGGGAGCCCAAAACTGGACACAGTACTCGAGGTGGGGTCTCACCAGTGCTGAGTACAGGGCGACGATCACCTCTCGGGCCCTACTCGCCACGCTGTTCCTGATACAGGCCAGGATGCTGTTGGCTTTCTTGGGCCACTGGGCACACTGGGCCACTGGGCACACTGATGGCTCATGTTCAGTCGACCAACACCCCCAGGTCCTTTTCTGCCAGGCAGCTCTCCAGCCATTCATCCCCAAACCTGTAGTGCTGCCTGGGGTTGTTGTGACCCAAGTGCAGGACCTGGCACTTGGCCTTGTTGAACCTCATCCCGTTGGTCTCAGCCCATCGATCCAGCCTGTCGAGATCTCTCTGCAGAGCCTCTTTATCCTCCAGCAGATCAACACTGCCACCCAGCTTGGTGTCGTCTGCGAACTTACTGAGGGTGCACTCGACCCCCTCATCCAGATCATTGATAAAATACACCTGACTTCCATAAAAGAGGTTTCCCAAAGGTGCAAAGTCACAGCCTGAGTCTGTCCAGGCAGCAAACACAAAAAACTAACACGGGGCACCACTGCTCTTTGCCATCCCCATGCTCGCCATGGCAGCACAAAGACACACACGATGGGCAGAGGTGTCCAGAAAGGAGCACCCAGCAGGCACCCGACCAGCTGCTCAGCTCGATGTGCACATCTTCTAAAAATATCAACCAGCATGTTTTTAAAAAAAAATAATAAAATCAAACATTGTATGCTCATGCATCATGTCACATTTTAGTTGCTGGACAAAAGCCAAACTGCCCTGCCGCTAGCAGGCTGCGTTAAAATGGAAATGTATTTTACAAATTATTGAACTATTAAGTCACGCTGTATGTATGCGGTTCAAAGTATTAAAAGCGTTGGACAACAGTGGGGTAAAATATATGTATCTTTAAATTCAGATTAAGATCCAGGCTGCCAAATTTAGGGAACAAGATTATATTTCTGATGCCAGCCCTACGCATAGCTAAATTTCTGAATCCACGTGCCAGGTGACACCCCAGCACTGCTCAGTACTTAAAGAGGGCCTACAGAAAAGGTGGAGAGGGCCACTTTATGAGGGTGTGTAGTGATAGGATGAGGGGTAATGGTTTTACACTGAAAGAGAGAAGATCCAGATTAGATATAAGGGAGAAATTATTTAGTGTGAGGGTGGTGAGACACTGGAACAGGTTGCCCAGAGAAGCTGTGGATGCCCCATCCCTGAAGGTGTTCAAGACCAGGCTGGATGGGGCTTTGAGCAACCTGCTCTAGTGGGAGGTGTCCCTGCCCATGGCAGGGGGTTGGAACTAGATGATGTTTAATGTCCCTTCCAACCTGAACCATTCCATGATTCTATGCAATAGGTCCAGTTTGCTGCATGTGGCCCAGCCTTTGTGATAAGAAAATGCCAGCAGGGGCTCCAAGAGGAGCCATGGACAGGCACACCCTTAGGAGGGTCTCTGACTGTAACCCGATAAAAGTAGTTCTGCAAAAAATTCATGTGCTCTAATCATAGGTAACGGCAGTAAGGAGACCTTGCTGAAGTGAGACATCTGAAACTCTGGTGAAAACTAGTATCTGTTGGTTACTATCAACATTTTTATTCATAAATAGAGATTGGAAGCAACGTTTCTCCTGTTTTTTATGTCAATTGACATTCCTGTTCCAAGAGTAGATATGAAGAAAGACCAGTCAACATGACCCTCTAACCAGTTTCCCTTTCTTCAGAAAGCACAAAACCTGGGAATTTGAGTAGGTTTGCTGCCTACAGCTGCCCAGAGAAATACTCTTCAGTTACAAACACTTAAACCGAACTGATTTTAATACATGACCAAGGTTTTTATTCTAAACAGATGCTGAATTTGTTTAGTCCCTCTGCCTGCAATGCTGGATGAAGTACAGCCAAGCAGAGCCCGGGTGATTTCTGCATGTGCTGCCCAGATGAAACCTACTGCGATAGATAAAACATCATACAAAAAATAAGGTTTCTTTTTCTGTTCTTATACTACTACTCATGGAAAATGTGACCACCCGTGGATGTTCAGTGATTATATTCAAACAATATGCGAGAATGTAAGAGAGATCTCAGACGGGGATCAGATTCTGCCATGGACTACCTTTAAGAAAATGTCCATATTCTCTTTATGCTCCACGTTCCCGGTTCTCACAAAACTCACATTAGGGCAGCCTTAAACTCGTGCTCTCTTACTTTGAAAGAAAGTCACTTGTGGCATTTCACTTCAGAGGAAGACTAGTAAGAAAAATTGCAGTGAGGTGGTCAAACCTCTGAAATCCAGCTACCACATCTTTCATTGATTTTCCTAGTTTCTTCCTTGTGATAGGCATGAAACTATTGTTTAAAAAGGAAAAAAAAAAAAAAAAAGGAAAAAAAAGCATTTCACCTAAAAGTACTACAGAATACCCAGAAATAAATAAAATGGCAAGTATATATTGCAAAGTTTTAGGAAAAATCATTTCCATTAACATAAGATTCAACTGCTCCAATGTAACCTTAATTTCCTCATAGAAGTAATAAAGTGCATTTTGATTTTAGTATAGTTCTTAAACACGCTGTGAAAATCAAAAGGAATAAACAATTTTCTCTACAGCTATTATTAGGTAATTCTTTAAAATAAAATAATAACACAAAGAAGAAAATTAACTACCTGCAAGAGAAAAGGAAAAAAGCCATTAACGAGACAAGGATATTGAAATATTAGTAAGCCAAAACGGTCTACCCAGACCAATTTATTTCCTCCAAGTGCTTCATTTAACCTTCCTCAAATAAATAAAAAAAACCCCAAACAACAACAACAACAAAAACCCCTGTTTCCAGTCTCTAATGTATCAGGTTAAAAGGCAGGCAATGTTTTGCAAGTTGTTTACGAGGGAGCAAACTCTGGAGTTGAAATCGGGCTGAGCGATGAGGAGCAGGGCAAGAGGACAGCCTTGAAGAGCCTTCTGCCGGTTTGCACTGCTCGAGATTGAAATTACCTTCTCTGCTCTTCCTCCGGTTAATAAATATGTAAATACAACCTGGTGGCAGAAGTGTAGAGTGTGGGAATTAAGTAAGACTCATGGTGAGAGCTGGAGAAGCCAGTTACACGGCAGCCAGGCTACGCTAATAACCTCCGCTCTCAATGGGTATGGTCTACTGCAGAAACACATTTTGATAGAAACCTACTAAAATAGTATGTGCAGCCACGGCTTCACTTCTAATGTCCCAGCATAGATCAAAAAGAAGGATTCAACTAAGCCAATGATGGAGAAAAACTAATTTCATGGTAAAATAATTCTAAAATATATTTAAGGTACATTGGTAAGGCTACTTTAAAGGGAATCTGCATTACAAAACACGTAAGGGAATTGAAGACTATATTCTGATGTTCTTCAGCTGCTAAAAAAATAGTTATTCTTTATCACTTTCTGACTACGGTATTTTATGTAAACAATTTTCCGAGAAGAATACTTCTTCCTTTTTTGCTGTATTGGTTTGGGTTTTATTTTTAAGACGGAATAGAAAGAGTTGCTGCTTCTCTATCATCCAGAATTTCTTTTTTCCTCCTAGAGGACATCGGAATATAGGATGGAGAGAAAAACTGAAAATAACATTTTAACCAAAAAGGCAACTGTCTAAACGTGAATCCTAACATCTGCTCACAAGAAATTATTTAGAACAAATGTAAAATTGTGGTTTGGTTTTACATATGACAGTAGCAGAAGCCACTGCAGAAAACTTGTCAAAGCAGTTCTAACTGGACTTTACAGAATATTTACAGAACAAGAAATCGAGGACTGTTCTGCACTTTCTGCTGCAGCAAAATGTTTGCAGGAACAGCAGCCAAATGTTAGACAAAAATGGAATAGCTAGGTTTGCAAACCTATGCTATTCCAGGAGCAAAATATTAGATGTTTGAACAATACCTGGGATCCTGAAATGAGGATGTTAACTTTTGGCTGGAACACAAAGTACCTGAAAATATCACTAGAGATCATGCATTGCTACTGCATTCACTACCAGGCAAAAACCCCCAATCTATTAAAGATCAAATTGTTAGTACACGAGTATTTTAAACAGAAGTATAGCATAATTATTTTTTTTTTCAAAAAGCAGAATTATAAGGGAAAAAAGAGCTAAGATCAACAGAAAAGAAATGTAAACACATTTAACAAAGAGCTTAATTAAAACAAGCAGTGCTATTCAAAATCCAAATTTCTGGTTAATGGTCATTGATGTTTGCAATGCCAAACTTCATTACAAAAATTATATACAAAGAACATTTCAAATATATATATTTTTCTCTCATTTATACAATTTGTAACTGGAGAGATAAGTCCTTTGGCCAGAGAAAGCTAATTTAAAATCACATTATTTAAATTATATAACTTTTTCTGTAATTGCAGGGTTTTGTTATTATTAAATGTGATGCCACTACATGTAGCACAGCTCAGATGTAACACAGAATTTGCAGACCAGAGCCAAAAAGCAGTATTAATTTAATTTCCATAATTTGAAAAAAAAAAAAAAAAGTTTAAATGGATCACATGTGGAAATAAATTGGCTCATTTTCATTTCATGCATAATGTGAAACTAAATGGTCAAAAAATGAAAGATGAGCACAATATCACACCGCTCAATTACCATTTAACAGCTCTTACTGGTATGCAAGATGTATTTTGTTGTATGAATTTCAAAATTATTTACAAACCCCATAGCCAGTTGCTCTACAAAGGCTCTGTTTTGAAGACTGTAACAGAAGGAGTATTTTTCTTTCCCTTCCTTTTTTTTTTAAACCAATTTTAGTCTACCATTCTCTTTTATAGACACAAGCCTATAAGAGCAAATTACCCTGTTGCTTTCTGTATATCCTCCCTCATCACATCAGATGCTGGAAATAGTTATGAAGAAAGTCTTATAAATGCCGACTTGTACTGCATCTTGGCATGCGTGATGTGATCTGCACTGCAGCCAAATCAACCTCCATTTGATTCTTGACACTGATCCATGTCACCTGTCTAAGGAGCTCCACCGGTCACTATAGCAATCCTCCTGCAAACAAGTCTTACTTACACTCCAAACCAGGAAAATACAATCATCTCTCCTCACAACATCCCCCACCTAGCCACAGACCTTTTTCTTTCATGTTTTTCTTGCTTCTCAGAAGAAAATTGTAAAATTACAGTTATTTTTATGCTTATAATTAAGATTATTATTAGCTTGACGGTCTTCCCACCTCTAAGGGATTTCTCAGATGCTAAAAGACCCTTGGCTCAAGCACTGTCTTAACCTATGGACCGCGCTGCACTCTTATCTGCTTCTGCCTATATTCTGTATTCATTTCACCAGCTCCCACTGCAGTCCCTGTTTGTTTTGCTAACGGTCTTGCTGCCACAGCATACATAAAAGTAATAATAATATGATCAGGGAATTCCAAGTCCCCGAAATGCAATCTCAAAACGTTTCGCTTTCTATACTGCGTGGTTACTATAGCAAGGAAAAAAGTTCACAGCTGAGAAAATGCTGAGAGCAAACAAAGAAACCCCAAAGTCAAAATTGGGTGTTGGGGCTTGAACGTCAGATGTATCTGCATGTGAATATTTATCCACTTGTATTTTGTGTGTTTAAAATAAAATAACAATCCACCTGCATTACTGTTTATTTTCAATTTTAGTCATTCACTTCAGATTATGAGAAAATACACGAGGGTGGTGAGACACTGGAACAGGTTGCCCAGAGAAGCTGTGGATGCCCCATCACTGGAGGTGTTCAAGGCCAGGCTGGATGGGGCTTTGAGCAACCTGCTCTAGTGGGAGGTGTCCCTGCCCATGGCAGGGGGGTTGGAACTTGATGATCTTTGAGGTCCCTTCCAACCCGAACCATTCTATGATATCACACAGAGAACCTTTTATAATTAGACTGATGGACTTCCTAGGCAAAGTGCTTCAGTCTCACTCATTGTGGAGCTTTACTTTCAGACCACACGACAGATTTGAACCGTGACTCCGGGCAAAGCGATTAATCTCACTTGATCCCAGTTTCTCTCTGGAAAGTTATATTGCTCTTTTATCTCACAGGATCTGCTGGTAATGTTGGTAAATATTCTGAAGGTGAAATTTTGCATCAAAAGTCTTCCAAACCCAGTGTTAGCCCAGGATGGCAGTTTCCAGTTCTCCCTGTGATATAGGAGGGATGACACATAGTTCTTGCTAAAAATCAATTTGTTTCAAAAGAGAGAATCATAATATGCAGCTAAAGAAAGATGGATAAAACTTCCCAAAATTAGTACTATGAAAAAACTATACTCTTTTAAAAAATACCTGGGGAAAATTCAAGAGACTTGGATAGACTTGTACGTATTTAACCAGAACCTGTTTGCTATTGTATCTCAGAAGCACACGATGATGATATTTCCAGGGCTAAATTAACATGGCCAACATTCTGCAATGTAAATAGGCTCCTATTGATTAAATTAAGCATGGGGTGAACTTAAGCTGTTTTATCTGACCGTCAGTGAATGTTTTGCTGGCTGGGAATGTCCCCAAAGAGGAACAGGAGCGCTTGGAATCGATATTGTCCAAACCAATTTTTTCTCACTGTTATCAAGGACAACGCTGTAATTAAGAAGCAATTGCCTTAAACTGTCCACCACAGTACACAGGAATCAGAGGCTAAGACAGCTTCTTGGAGATACCGTTTACACCTTGCCTGGTGGGTTTGAATAATGTATCACCCAAGCAGACTCCTAAGTGTATAGAAAAGGCTTCATTGCAACTAGATTTTACTTGCTGGGTCAAAGAAAAATGCATTTGGTATTTATCTTGGTTTAAATAGACACCATCCTCAAGAACTCAGGGCATATTAGATAGATTACATAAAGTCAAATTATTCTGAGTTTTTAGTTTTGTAATAACCTTGATATCTAGGAAATCCTAGCTACATTGCAGAACTGTAGGAAATTTAGTCTAATCCACAGAGATAGCACTGCTTATTGATCTGCCCAATAACTACTACAACATTTGGCTTGAGAGATCTGGTCTCAACACACTCCAAAAGCATATTCAGAAATTTCATTAGAGCAGTAGCTGTGACACATCCTCACAACATAACTGTTCCATCCATGGTCCCATCACGGACTTCCTTCCTGAGATTTGAGGTTTGCAGAACATTTTGTGTGCTGGTCTTATTTTTGTACCTCCTAAGTCTCTCTGCATTTACATCAAGGGGGGAAACAGTTTTCTCTGCACAGAATTCATAAGGTTTCAAAAGGAAAAACCTCCTGAAATTCAAATTACAGTAAGATGTAGAAACAGTTACCAAGCCAAATAAGAATCAAAAAGTTTACTGTGAAGTGCTACAAGATAATTTATTGAGCTGAACAGCCTTGTCCACATGCTTTTCTCTTTTTCCATTTTTTTTGTTTTTAGATTTAGATTATCCATATGAAACATGAACTGTTTCATAAATCATCTCTAAATTTGGCAGAATTTGAAGTTACAAGTCATTTTATTTGAAATAAAAATTAAGGTAGAATAGAAATAGAAATAAGGTAAAATGATGTTCAGCTTCCAGTACAGTAGTTGAAAACAACTGTATAACAAATGTTTGAATCAAATTATTTTGTCCACATGAGCCATTTATTAGAACTACCACCTGTCTTGGCAAAGACTACTGATTATTTAATAACTCTCACAATTGAATTGTTTAGTTTCAAACTCAGTAACTGGCAAATGATTTTTGGCATATGTGTTCCTTGTTGAGAAGTTTTTTTGGTATTATTAGATAAATTTAAAAAAATATATATTTTTTAGGATAAATTTACCTATAAAACCAATGCATTGTGTATCTCAGAACCTGGAAGGGTGCACAGACAGAACTTCTCAGAATGAGTAATAAAGCACAGCAGCTTGGAAGAAATGAAGCACTGTAATTTTGCTTTTTTATTCATTAATACTTCAGCGCCCTGCAGACCTGCATCTTCTCACCATGCATTTGAATAATGTGTGGCTGCTGAAGTGCTACAGCTCATTCAAGGAACATCATCAACTTTATAAAAAGGAAAGGAGCTTTGGGTAAAAAGCGATTGCTCAAGTTAGATGGTGCTTTAAAAGTTATTTCAGCTCTAAGACAGAAAGGGTAAACTATGGAAATGTTCTTTAAAGAAAGGAGATTGAACATCATGAAATCACATAAGACCTGTGTGATTGAGATGTTTTCCATTTATCAGGCAAGATAAACAAGGCAAAGGAAACGTTAGCTAGAGATCAGAACAGAAGACAAAGTTCCTGCAAGTTCAGAAAACAATTTATGTGACTGTTGTTCCACATCAATATTCAATCAGGCGCAGGGCAAGTCCCTAACAAAGTACGAGTAAAGAAAAGCAGCAATTAGAGACAAATAAACCTAAAGTAGTGTTTATGGTTAATACCAGGCCTAATGATCATTTAATACTATGGTTTGACTAGGAGTTAATCTAAAGTTAACTAAAGAAATGCATCAGTTCTTCTTACTCACTGTGGGGAACAGAGCTAAGAAGGTACACTGCTGTAAATTCAAGATGGTATCAAAGTCATAGATCTTAAGGAAAATTATTTTGGAAATTTGGTTCTCTTCTTGTTTTAATATTTGCTTTCTAAGTAAATACAGGAATAGAAATTTGGAGAAAGATTACATATAGCCCATGTGGACCTGCTGATGTGCATGTTAATACAGATACAGAGAGATGTAACTTCCTCTATTCTGCACTCCAAAGATGGTTTAACAGAGGACCAACACCATCCTATCTCCAAAACTTTTACACACATACCCCACAGAAACCCCTATAACAGACCAGACACAGGGGGAGAGAACAAGGTGCCTTTTGCTCCTATGGCAGAAAGGGTATGGAAGACTTAATAACCAGAGGGGTAAGATCTTGGTAGGAGATCAGGCACTCTCTGAGAAGGGAAGGGAGCTCTTGCTCCTGGACCATCCTGCCTTATTTATCATCCAGTGGTTACCTTATCAGGGAAGGGTATGAAAGGGTTTGGACCAGAAAATTGGAATGTGCAACTGCTCCCTCTCGTTTTATGAGTCCTAAGCACTATACATCTAAAGTGAAAGTACGTCTTGAGACACTTACAAAAGTGTCTCTGCTTCTCAGGAAGGCATGGAGAACATATTATGCACATTATTCATTTCGTCACTTGTATAGAGGGTGATCTGTACACACTTCAAAGGTTCTTCAGAGAGGAGGGTACTCAAAATTTTTCAAATCTCTGTATAATATATGGACCTCTCATCTAAGACTGCTTGCACTGCTAGAAACTAACAGAAATTCTTTACCGTGAGGGTGGTGAGACACTGGAACAGGTTGCCCAGAGAAGCTGTGGATGCCCCATCCCTGTAAGTGTTCAAGGCCAGGCTGGATGGGGCTTTGAGCAACCTGCTCTAGTGGGAGGTGTCCCTGCCCATGGCAGGGGGGTTGGAACTCCATGATCTTTAAGGTCCCTTCCAACCCCAACCATTCCATGATTCTATGAAGTCTGCACAAGCGGATCTTCTGTCACTGAGGGAATTTAACTGGAGCTACATTAGCTAAAAGTGCTTATGGATTTGGGGCTTGATGGAAATTTGGCAAAGGTTATGACAACACAATTAGACTCGGACACTTAAATTCATCCTTGGCCCCACTCCACATCTATCAGCCTTGCCTGGATTGTGCTCTGAGTTGTTTAAAGAGAACAGAATCAACTTAAAATTAGGTTATGATTAAAAACCAATGGCTGTATGGAGCAAGAGGCACTCTTGTTGCAACCTCAGCAGGGTAAGTAGGAATGAAAGAGAACCCTTTACTCAATATAGGAAGATGCTACTGAGCCCTGTGGAGGAGAGTTCATGAACTACTTGCATTCAAAGAAAGGCAATATTTTTAGAGGAACCCAGCAGACCCAAATGTCATAGAGAAACGGATAAAGGTAGCAAGAACGAATTAGAAACGTCCTTAGAACAAGATGAAATTTTGCCATTCCCACTTTAAAATCTGTATTTGAAGTAAGTAAAAGGAAACTTAAATAGCAGTGACCTTTTGAAGCAAGAATGTGAGGCAGAACCAAGGACTCTACACTGGGAATGTCCCATGTGCAACTTTCTGATATGGAAAAATAAAATCAGTAAATTAATACAAAAAATCCACGTAAATAAATAATTAGCAACCATAATGCTGGCTAACCCTTTCCCTTCTGACATCTAATGCAGCTATTACTCAACCAAAGGAAGATACCGTGTAAGATCGAAGATTTTTAATCTGCTATCCCGTTTCTGACAGTGTGCAGTAATAGAGAAAAGTGATGATAAAAATAGGCCAAACTCATAATGCTTTTTCCTTAGCGTGTCCTCCCAATTTCAGTGGAGATTTCAGCTCAGGGATTTCCCGAGCCAGAGATGGTAACTTTGTGTTTAATAACCCTCAGAAGATTTTTTCTTCCATCAATTTGTCTTTCTCAACACATGAAGACTTTTAGCATATAGAAGCATCCTCTGGTAAAAAGTTTCACCATTTCATTAACTCACATGAAAAACTATCTTCTTATGTTTATGTTGAACCTGTCACCTGCTGACATTTAATAACTCTTAGTTCTTATATTACAAAAGTAATGACAAACATGTCTAATATAAAACATGATTCAGCTAGAACATGGTTTTACAGATGCTCAGAAGATCCCTTTCTCTTGAAGCAAGAAACCCAGAGAAAAATAAAATGGTGCAAAACAAGTAACAATAGAAGTACATTTTAATATATTGAGTTTCTTCTCCTGCCTTATTCTAGTTGATCACTTGGCACACAACCCTGAGTGTCTATTGTAGATTAAGCTCGGAGTTGTCACACCAAGACCTACCCATATATTTGCTATGTCTTAACTCTGTACCAACGGTTTATCGTTCTGCAAGCAGGAATCAAAAAGGATAGGACACCCAAAACATGACCAGCCTCAAAACTCCCACCAAAGAGAAAATGATCCAGTCTTCTTAACAAGGGGAGCTTGCAGGAAAGGAGAATAAGTATGCCATGGACTACAGTAATTAGCTTTTAATTTTTCCTGTACAAGCAAAAAGCTAATTATGTTTCCTTGCTTGAACAGCATTTATATTTACAGTAACTTGTGAGACTTTTGTTTTTAAGACAGAAAATCCAGTCTTTATGGAAGTCACATAATTTGTTGTCAAGTTATCAGGCTAGTTCTGTGATATCTTTGCATTCCACTTCCAAATTCTGAAAGGCTACAAAAATACCATTAGTCTGAAGACCCTACATTATGTGTTATTGCAAAACCACAGCCAAATGTTAAGTAGGCACTATGACCCACTTGTTTTCTTATTACAATTTCATATTGCAGTTTGGCTTTTTGGTTCCCACTGTATAACAAACACTAAAAGCTGCTAATAAAAATGTAATGTAAAAGTAACGTACACATTGTTTTGGCACTGGTGAGACCCCACCTCGAGTACTGTGTCCAGTTTTGGGCCCCCCACCACAAGAGGGACATTGAGGTGCTGGAGCAGGTCCAGAGAAGGGCAACGAAGCTGGTGAGGGGTCTGGAGCACAAGTCTTACGAGGAGAGGCTGAGGGAGCTGGGGTTGTTCAGTCTGGGGAAGAGGAGACTGAGGGGCGACCTTATAGCTCTGTACAAGCACCTGAAAGGAAGCTGTAGAGAGACGGGGGTCGGTCTCTTCTCCCAAGTTACAGATGTCAGGACAAGGGGCAATGGCTTCAAGTTACGCCAGGGGAAGTTCAGGTTAGATATTAGGAAACATTTCTTTACTGAAAGGGTTGTCAGGCATTGGAATGGGCTGCCCAGGGACGTGGTGGAGTCACCATCCCTGGAGGTATTTAAGAAACGTGTAGACATGGTTCTTCAGGGCATGCTCTAGTGCCCAAGATTATTGGTTTGTCGTGGGCTGCTGAGTGGGTGGGTGATGGCTTTTTTGGTTTGGTTGTTGTTGTGTGTTTAGGTGGTGGGTGGTGTGTTTTTTTGTGGTTGGACTCGATGATCTCTGAGGTCCCTTCCAACCACCACAATTCTGTGATTCTGTGATCTGTGATTGTGTCTCTAGTAGACTATTTTAGACTCCAATTTCTGATGGCTTCAAAGTTCTCTAACATGAATTACAGCTTTTTTCCTTTTCCCAGAAATATTACGCATCTTTCATCACTTGATGAATGATGAAAAAGCAGAAAAACCCACAGGGAAAAACATTCATGAGCCTTCGTCAATAATAAAAAGCAGTATACAAATGAAAGATTTTTGCAACATTTCAAAAATGTCGAAGAACTAAAACCAATTAGGAGTATGCAATTAATTTCTCAAACACATTTAGTCTAAATGTTCCTCTTTGCACAATATCTTTTCTATTTAAAGGTGGCAAAGCGTTAATTAATCCAGTGCAATGAATCATGCATTGCAGCATCACAAAAGTAGCTTACATGATCACATTGTACATGGGTAAATGCTTATGTTTCTTTTACACGAGGAAAAACAGCACTGTCTAGATTTCTCAAATTCTTATTTTGAAGAAGAAAAAGAATTAGAATGCAGTTTGATCTCATACCTGAAAATTTTGCTCTTGTTTTCCAGTCTCATTCTACTGGTGACTGGTCTGATGTTTGTAAATACATAGAAAATTTTGTACGGTATAATCAAATAAAGGACTTCTGCATATACTGTAGATTATCAGTGAGCATACAGATGGTCCTGAAACGACAGCTTCAGAATATCAAGCAAAATTCAGATTGTCTAAGAGTTTTAGACAGCACCTAACACTCAAACAGCAATGCACATATATCCATTCTGCTATAGCCTAAGGTACGACATCCAATACCCTCTCTCCCCCTCCTCAAAAAAGAAAAAAAAAAAGAAAGAAAGGAAAAAAAAAAGTAACTTTGCTTTGCTGAAACATTCCTTGACTCTTACCCAGACATGGTCAGATGTCCTTTAAAGACTGGATGCTTAACCCACCTTGAGCTCTGCTGCAATCGAAGCCCTCAAAACACAAATAGAACTCGACCCACCCAGCACTGGTACAGCCACACCTGCAGTACTGGGTCCAGTACTAGAGAGAGTTCAGCAAAGGGCCCCTAAGAAGGTGAAAAGACCGGAGCAGCTCTCCTATGAGGACAGACAGAGCACTGGGACTGTTCAGCTTGGAGAAGAAAAGGCTCAAGGGGATCTCATCAATGTATATAAATACCTGAAAGGAAGGTACAAATAGGAGGGAGCCATCATCCTTCCCTACTACTTCCATCCCTAGCAGTTGCTGGCACTGGATGCTTAGGTAAAGAATAGCCACCCTATTTCATAGAGCAATGCTTCCTTCCCTCTGTCCAACTCCCCAGCAACTTTTCATCTTCCCGTAAATTGTGGTTGAGGGATTCCCAATTCCCATCATTGTGCTTAATAGCCCTAGATGGAAGTATCCATCATGAATTTGCCTAATTGCTTTTGAACCCATTCAGACTTTAAGCCTCCACAACACTCTGCAGCAATGAATCCTGCAATTTAATTATGCACATCATGAAGAACTACTTCCTTTCATTTGTCTTAAAGCTGCTGCTTGATCGTTTCACTAGGTATCTCCTTGCTCTTATATTTGAAATTGCAAATAATTATTCCTTTTTCACCTTCTCCATGACATTCATGATTTTATATACTTGACACTTATTTCTCCTCATTCATTCTTTTTCTAAACTGAAGAGTTCTTTTCTATTTAAAGTCTCTTCACACAGAAGCTGTTCCTTTTCCATGATGCAAGATCACTACGGACTTTCACAAGAGCATGATGTTTTTCATTTATGGTCTTACCTCCTCTCCTGATCATTCCTAGCATTATCAAAACCCTCCTATAACTTTTCCTTTTCAAGCTGGAGAATTTAATTTAATCTTTCTGTGTGCAGAATCCATTCCATCCCTTACTTAATGCTACTACATCCTGAGGCTGGGAGACCAGAACTGCATCCATGTAGATGCCATGCATAGTAACACAATGATGTTTTGTTTTGTTGAAAGGCTGATGGTACCTAGTACTATGCTATTTTATCCCAGATTTGAAGATCTAAGCTTTTTCTTCATTGAAGTAGGAAGATGTTAAAATAATATGAGAAACACCTCAGGTAAAGAGGAAGAGAATGCATTAGTGTTTCACTCCAGTCAATAGACAGCGTTTTAAACAAATCTCAAAACAGACTGGAGAAGTTCCTACAACAAGTACCAGCCAAAAGGTTCATAGAACTTAATAATAAGTCAGTACCACCTTAGAAAAACATCTATGTGTCTGTACCTTTCATTACCACTAAATGATGCAATGGCAGATAGTATGTTTTAAGGAATTGTTTAGGCAAAGTATGAAAGCCAGCCATGAGCTTGGCCACAGAGCCCAAGCTTAGCTCTCCTCCAATGTGCAGCACACAACAGAAACTGTTACCCGGATGACAAAATTAGCACTGCGACAAAAATCAGAAGATGAGAAAACAACCCCTGCTTAAGCAATGTTAATTCATCATCTATGTGTTAGGATGCAACGTGTAATTACATGATCATGTACTCTTTTCTCCATTAAATTACATAAAGGACAGACTTATCTGAGAACGTTAGTGATACTTGTCTACAGAATCAACCATATGGCTCTCCTCATTTCTGCTGTCACAGGAGTTAGGAAGTGTGTAATGAATCAGACAGGAGACTTCAGAAGACAAGCAGATCATATGGTTTGGGATCATTTCTGCTCTTCAGATCTGGAGAACCGTATGCCACCTCTAACAATGCTATGTAACCCCCGTATGATGTCAATCAAGACTCCTCTTTAAATATAATCACAGATCCAGATTCTTCTCCACTAGCTAAAGGTATTTAAGTCAGGTATCTACATCAGATGGTCAGAGGTGGCCAGGCGGACTGGTTGGTCTCTTGTAGAGCTTTTCTCCTCTATAGACATGAGAGAGAATGTTGGGCAACCAGAGCTCTTTATCTAGATGCCTTTCTCCATCTTTTTTACACCCAGCACGACAGCTTGAGGTCTGATACTTTAAGAAATCCAAATAGCTGTAACTGTTGCTGATATAAAAACACAATACACTAGCAGTAAATAAAAATGTCCAGCCCCAAGATGTTCTCAAACTCTTCAGTCAAAAAGTATTTATTATAATCTCTGTGCCTTATTTCCTCATGTGTGAGCAGTGATTACAGTACCACCTCACTTCACAGGGATGCTCTAAAGATTGTTTGCAAAGATCTAAGAGGTTGCTGTAATCAGGGAGGAGAAAGTGCTTTTTTTTTCTAATGTGCCTTTGATAACCTGACATCCTACAATGAGGGCTACAAAGAACAGCTCATGGAAATGAAAAGATTTTATCTGTGTGGGATGCAGCTGTCATACATAAATGACGCACAAGAATGCACAAGGAACACAAGTAAACAGCAAGTGCATGTTCACTTGACATGAATAACCCTCTGGGATGAATGAGACAGGGGTTTTTGCTGATGACAAGATGCTTAGAGAGTCTTCGTATTTTCAAGAATGTTTTCCTAAAATGTTTTTAAACTTTTTTGTATCGAAAAGAATGATAAAGAATCATATTTGTGCTTCTACATAACCAGTAAAAACAAGGTAAAAAGTAAAAAAAATTCACCAGCATTTCATTTTTGATCACAATAGAAATACAATTTATGTCCCACTTGCAGAGGGGAGGAAAAAAAAAAAGGATTAGCAAGCCAGGTTGATATATCCATAGCCAATGGAAGTCATGCCCCAGTGAAACACAGGTACATTATAAAACTAAATGCCCTGAGAATAGCTCTTTAAGAAGAACACTGCATAGCTTAAGTACCTGTATTTGATAAAATAGATAATTTCTTCAGTGAATGCAGACTTATTGCTACTTTCTGAAAAATACATATACAAAACTCAACAGGAGTGAATACACAAAGCAGTGAATCATCTGAGCAACAAATTAGTTCCATTTAATTCTTCAGGATTACTTTATAAATTAAGTCTGACGGGAGGTCTCAGTCAGTAGTGCTAGAAACATCAAAGGCATATACTCTGTTTACAGATTTTCACAATTTTGAGTTATTATGAAATTGTTTCCAGTTTTCTGTTTTTTTTAAAAGCTGTTGTCCAAGTGCCTGCAAGCATGTAGTCACAGAAGCATATATACTGTATTTTAAAAGACATCAATAGTTTCAGTGCTTTGGCTAGGACACAAAGTTTGTCATATAAGTCACAATGTCTGTTAGAGCTACAAAAGTATAACCGATTACTGATCCTAGACCAGAGACCTCAAAAGAGACTGCAAGTGTGCAAAGATGCTACACTGCATTACAAATAACAACCATTATTTGAAAATAGACTATCTGAAAACAGTTATATTCCACTATCCCATTCTGAGAAGTGTCGTGATCTCTCTCATACCCTGGGTTATAGAATGGTTTGGGTTCGAAAGGACCTTAAAGATCATCTAGTTCCAGCCCCCCTGCCATGGGCAGGGACACCTCCCACTAGAGCAGGTTGCTCAAAGCCCCATCCAGCCTGGTCTTGAACACTTCCAGGGATGGGGCATCCACAGCTTCTCTGGGCAACCTGTTCCAGTGCCTCACCACCCTCACAGTAAAGAATTTCTTCCTGAGATTTAGTCTAAATCTCCCCTCCTCCAGTTTAAAACCATTACCCCTTGTCCTATCATTACACTTCCTGACAAAGATTCCCTCTCCGGCTCTCCTGTAGGCTCCCTTTAGGTATTGAAAGGCCACTATAAGGTCTCCCCGGAGCTTTCTCTTCTCCACACTGAACAACCCCAGCTCTCTGAGCCTGTCCTCATAGGAGAGGTGCTCCATCCCTCTGATCATCTTTGTGGCCCTCCGCTGGACCCATTTCAGCAGATCCGTGTCCTTCCTGTGTTGAGGACTCCAAAGCTGGACACAGTATTCTAGGTGGGGTGTCACGAGCACAGAACCCTGCTGGCCACACTTCTCCTGATGCAGCCCAGGATGCAGTTGGCTTTCTGGGCTCCCAGAGCACACTGCCAGCTCATGTTAAGCTTCTCATCCACCAACACCCCCAAGTCCTTCTCCTCAGGGCTGCTTTCTAGCTATTCTCCGCCCAACCTGTATTTGTGCCTGGGATTGCCACATCCCAGGTGCAGGACCCTGCACTTGGCTTGGTGAAACTTCATGTGATTTGCACAGGACCACCTCTCCAGCCTGTCCAGGTCCCTCTGGATGGCATCTCTTCCCTTCCAGCATGTTGACCACAGCACCGAGTTTGGTGTCATCAGCAAACTTGCTGAGGGTGCACTCTATCCCACTGTCCATGTCTCCAACAAAGATGTTGAACAGCACTGGTCCCAGTACAGACCCCTGAGGAACACCACTCGTTACTGGCCACCAGGTGGACATTAAGCTGTTGACCACAACCCTCTGAGTGGGGCCAGCCAACCAGCTCCTTATCCACCGAGTGGTCCATCCATCGAATCCATTAGTTTCCAATTTTGAGACCAGGATGTCGTGCGGGACAGTGTCGAACACTTTGCACAAGTCCAGGTAGATGACATCTGTTGCTCTGCCCTTGTCCACCAAGTGTGTGGCAGTATCATAAAAGGCCACCAAATTTGTCAGGCACGATTTGCCCTTGGTGAAGCCATGTTGGCTGCCTCCAATCACATGTATCCAATCACATCATATAGCGTTAGTATAAAAGGCCACCAAATTTGTCAGGCACGATTTGCCCTTGGTGAAGCCATGTTGGCTGTCTCCAATCACATGTGTCCAATCACATCATATAGCGTTAGTGCAGTGAAAGGGGAGAGTACACTACCCAGCTTTCAAATCTCACTTCTCATTTGAAAGTGTGTATTGCCTCCACCACTTCATAAGGAAATAAAAATGACTCAAAGCACTCGTGCCACATGTACCTAGGTCAGATGGTTGGTTATGATGAAATTCTACCTCCGCTTACTGACCTGAATAAATTCTAAGGCACACGGAACAAGATGATAAATTCTCACCCAAGAATACCAACCGCTTTCTCTAATAGCTGGATGATGTAGAGTGATTCAGTATTACTCATGGGACTTTTTAAAAGATAATCTTAGTCATGGCTCGTGTGTTGAATTGGACAGAGTAATTTGCAAATTTACCAATGGGACTGTGCAATGCACCTAGAAACACTTCTGATAGATTACTATTAAGAATAAATAACCCAAGAAAACCTTGAAAAGTATTCTTTCTTATTCACAACTACCTTCTTAATTTAACTTTAAAATATTTAAATCAATGTTGTAACTGTTTTATGTCACACAGAATGTGCTAATCACCCTGATTTATTCCTCTTTAAATATCAGGTGATCCTGGTTCAGCACTTCACAGCACAGAATTATACCAAAGGCCAGAAAAATAGGCTTGCCAGATTATCTTTTTTTCTTCATCTATTTATTTCCAGTTTCCACAATGCACTATACCATCTGGCATCACTAAGGCATAGTAACTCACTTTTGCATACACGAGCAAGTTTGAACCCAGCACGTATTTAGATCATTATCCATTTCTTCATTTTTTCTTATTAGGTGGCTATGTTTTTAGATCTTCCTGCTGAAGGTTTTTTGATTTCATAAGGCATTTCTGCTCAAGAATATTATTGGTTGGCTCTCTTTAAGGAGAATAAGGTGCAACGTAGTAGAATCTAACATATTTTCCTTTAATCTACTAACACATATTACATGAAAAGTTAGTCTCATCAATACCTTTTTACCTATGATATATATGGTTCATAAGTGACATAAAACCCCAGCCATACACAAAGATGAAATTATGATACCACACTTGAAAGATTTCAATAAAAGATTTAAATTTGTATGTAGTGTGTCCACTCCCACTCAATCTATTCAATTTCTTCCATAAGGTATTTATGAATGCACGCTACTAAAATAATTTGAAGATTGTATCTTCTATTATACACTACTGCCTAGAAAAATTAGAACTGAACATCAGTGACTAATACTGCCGGGACAAACTTCATAATTACAAGAACATAAAGGACTGAAAAACTGGAGCATTAACATTTCCTGTATTCTGATACTCACGCAATTGTTAATATATTTCTGCTTTTACATATGCAAGCCTTTTTCTTTGAAATAACATTAAATGTAATATATACAGAATAGGAAAATAATCAGCAATTCTATAGCTGGTAGATCCAAAGGAGCATTTAGCAGAATTCTGGTGCACAAATCAAGAGTGTGAAGCAACCTCCAGTCTTCACCCTCTCCCTGCAATGCAGTTCCTAAATTCACTTGGTCTTTCAACATAACAGTTTCCTAAGTATCTCTAGGGTATATTGTGCTCATGTTTGGTTGTCTTCAGAACTGAACAACTGGCTACCCACCTGATTACATCAGATTTGAGGCCAGGAAACTACCGAAAGCAACGCAAGAACTCCCCGAAAAGCCAGTCACCGGATGTGTTCATGGCATCTTACTAAGTACCAACTTCATATGACCACCCTAAAACCAGAACTAAGTCTTTCCTTTTTAAAACTGAGCTGCTAGAAGAATAGTTTCCTCACTCATTAGCCTCCTGCGCTCATCTCTCCCCACAGGTTGCATAATTAAAACTTATGCATCTCACCACTCCAAACAGCTCTGCAGCCCCTGGGTGAGACTGGAAAAGCCACCTTTTCCCAGTCCTGTTGAAACTTGACTAACAAAGCCACAAGGAATACAAGAGCTATGGGACACGGGGGTGTACTGGGGATAACTGGCAGGGGCAGGGTGGGACCTACAAGGGTGACCTGTAGAAGAGGAGGTGAGGGACTGCCCTGTGCTGCTCACAGCCACTTTGGCTATGGACAAAATGGACCCACCACCTACCAAAACTACAACCCCAACTCTCTGCAACAGGTCTTCGCGTCTTCTGCTTCTAGGTTTTCTCTATGCCATTTTTGAGGCTTTATTTTCCACACAACTTACTTTTACAATGTATTTGGTAGACAGGCTGCGGATCCAGATCCACAAACTTTAGGTCTTCTCTCATAGTCAGGAAAACCTGTGTCGTAAAACCTGGCAAATTTCTCAGCAGTCTTTCAATTTCTAATCCCCAGGCTTCAATTCCTGTTGGACTACAGCCCCCTAAATGCTTTTCTTCTGATCTGATAGCTGGAATACGAAAGACATTGCACAATCTTTAAAAATGCTAAACAATATTAAACTCCAGAAACTTCAAAGAACTTGCCTTGTCAAGAGTCAAGCAGAGAGTCAACAGTAAAGCTACAAGCATAAGACCTTCTGCTCTAAGTTGATCCTAAAGTTACCACTTTTTAACTTTCTTCTAATAATAACGACCACTACTCAAGAGAATCAAAGTTTTTTATATACACACTGTGTTAGTGTCTACCTCTCATCACCATCACACCTCGACAGTTGCCCTTCATCTCTGCTATGCCTTCGACACCACAGGTCACACAGACTCACTGGTGCGGACAGAGGACCACCAGAAATGCATATAATTACAATTTGTTCCATCTATTTGCTTAAGTACTGCTAAGAGACTATTTAGGCAGCCATTTCTATATATACCACTTGTGGTTAAATGTTAACCTATGTGTAAGGCCAGCAGTACTAGGTAAAACCAAATGTCAGTCTAACCAACTCCCTCTCTCTAATATCAACTGTAGGAGATGCTGAAGAAAAATGGCATTTTAAAAGTGAGAGGACTATGCAACTAACTCTTCCGATTTCCAGCAATCTGTATTTAAAGACTTCTGAAGCTGAAGAATCTCTACAGATCCTTGTGTTTATCAGGCCATGATTTACCTCCCTGGGTAATCCATTCGGTGGACATTTAGGCATTTGTCCTTTGCAAAGAGATCAAAGGATAATTACATACAGCATGAAAAATATTTCCACTAGTTCATTTTACTGAATATCCCCCACTCTACTGTTCTCCAAGACACTTATGATTTTTATATTTGTTTAATATTTATGTGTGTATATATATAAAATCAGTTCCTTCTCAATCACCTCTTTTGTAATCTGGAAAGCCCTAACGTATACGACAGGCTGAGAGAGTTGGGGTTGTTCAGCCTGGAGAAGAGAAGGCTCTGGGGAGACCTTATGGCAGCCTTCCAGTACCTGAAGGGAGCCTACAGGAAAGATGGGGAGGGACTCTATCAGGGAGTGGCGCGATAGGACGCGGGGTAAAAAAACTGGAAGAGGGGAGATTTAGATTAGATACCAGAAAGAAATTCTTTACTGTGAGGGTGGTGAGGCACTGGAACAGGTTGCCCAAAGAGGTTGTGGATGCTCCTTCCCGGGAAGTGTTCAAGGCCAGGCTGGATGGGGCTTTGAGCAACCTGCTCTAGTGGGAGGTGTCCCTGCCCATGGCAGGGGGGTTGGAACTCCATGATCTTTAAGGTCCCTTCCAACTCTAACCATTCTATGATTCTGTATGATCTCTTCCTGTACAGTAGCTGTTTCCTACTCAAGATGCAAGTACACAATACATTTATACAACACTTCTCATTTTATTCTCACCTCCTTTTGTAATCATTAACATTGTTCTGACTGGTACTAAGCACAGCACCAGCATTTTCAGCCTCCTATCACAATGATTTCCAGACCTCTTTTCTGAGTGCTAATGGATAATTTACAGCCCATCACTGTGTTAGCAGCAACAGTTTTATACCCTATGCACTACTTTGAATTTATTGCTACAATTTCATTTGTTGCGTTATTGCCCAGTCACAGAGTATCATGAGATTCTTCTGTAATTCTTTCTTTTTAATTTAATGCTTTAATTATTTCATGCTACGGGAATTATGTCTTTTCACTAGTTGTCCTTTCTCCAGATTTAGGAATATGTTGAACAGTATATATTCCAAGAGATTCCTGTTAGATCCCAGGCATGATCTCCTGCCAGATTTGTGGTGAACTCCCCACACAAAGAAATACCACATTAACTCCATACACTGTTTTATATTATTCCCAAGCTGAAATTGCTAACAAAACTGAGCTCTACGTATTCCCGTCCCACAAAATAATGACGCTATCTCCAAGATCCCAAAGCCTCAAAGAAATTAATGACTGGGAAAATGGAATTAATGATCCTTGAAAGAAGATGAGGGAGCATGGGGGATGAGTGTATTCCAGTGACTGCCATGATTCCTCGGAGCTCTGATCCTCCATCCTTCTCCACGTGCTTTCTTAAATGGGATTTAATACTTCAGACAGAACCAATATCAAGTACTGGATATTGCTTTTAGAAAGTGCCAATCTTCACGCAGCAATGCTTTGGTTAAACTGGCCCTGACTAAGGCAGCAATCCCACGACTAGCAGCTAACCTTAGCAGCCCACTATTGCTTCAAGAGCAACAATTTTCCCCTTCCCTTACTCACACAATCCTTTGGCATCAGCTCTAGCCTGTCTTACATCTTTTCATGAGCTGACTCAACTCACTAGCCAGAAAGAAATTTAATTTATTTCACTAGCCTGTTTTTTTTCCAGGCTAGTGCGCTTAACTGTTAGACAACGTGGTACAGTGAGCATCAGAGACACGGGGCAGGAGCACAACTGCCTCCTTGGGGACAAGTTCTTCCCATCTCACACAGCCCCACACCATCAGGGGCAGGGGAAAAAGCAAGCTGCCACAGAGCAAGGCTGCTTCTCACAACGTACAAAGCTTTAACCTCCAATTCAGGAAACAAGTATGCTCACTCAAAAGCAGAACCTTCCTTTTTAAACTGAGTCTTCACCAGATTTTAACAGAAAATAAATGAGAAGCGGTTTTTAAATCATATAAATACATTTCAAAATAATTTAGAATTACTACATCAAATTAGTCATCCTCAAATTATCATTTATTCCTCTAGGAAATAGGAAGATTAATTGCCTGTAAATTCCCAAAGACACTGAATACTAATAATATCACTATTAATGTGCATTTACTTTAATTAAACTGTAAACAAGCCTCTGGTCTTGAGACTTAAATGTCCACTCATTGTTCCAGGAAAACTGTTATTAGGTGTTGTGGTCAGAATATTCTTTTCTATCACTAATATAAAAAAATTCTTTGCAATTGCTTATGCAATGACAATGATCTGTGCATCTCAATGTGAATTTACACGCATCATACAATCTGATTGTGGTAAAATTCAGGGGGAGGCAAGCTTTGGAGTGATTCTGGCTGCTGCAAGAATCATCATCTGTACAAAAAAAACCCAAAACACCACCAAAAAAAACCCCACCCACAACTTTTTTACTCAAGTGAATGCATTCAACGCCTAATATCTCTCCAGAGCCATGGCTTGATGCCTATTGGCTAAAACCATGACATCAGATACCCCAATCCCAATTTAATCCCACCTTAATCCCACTTTATTAGGTGGGACAGAAATCTGCTCAGAGCCCCAGTGACTGTGCTCAAGTTTCAAGAGCATTTGTCCGAGCATTAGTTGCCTTTGGCTACTCCATGACATTGTATTAGTCACTGGCTTCAAGTTATGCCAGTTAAGTAATAACTAATTCGTCCTGCTCTCAGCAACCAGGCTCTAATGCAGCTAAATCTCCCAGAAACGTGCAGTCAATTGTTATTAGATTATTACTAGAGCCTCCCTGACCTTTGGTGTCTTGAAATTAATCTGCTCCGGGACTGAAATAAGCATCTCATTTAGATGCACAGTATTAATCTCATCTTAAAGTATAATGACTGGAAGCCATTTATAAGTATTTTCTAAGGTATGTGAAACTGTTACTTAGTAGTTGACATTTCCAAATTACACACCTCCTGAACTATTCCATATGGGGTAAAATGGCATCTAATTCAGCCCCTCATGCTCTTGAGCTACATGCAACTTACTTTACTTTATGTTACAAAACTTTACGCACACGTTAATCGATCCACCTTCTAGGGGTTTGTTAAGCATTTTCCTTAAATGCCTACGACTGTTTTGTGCACAACAAGCAAAAGTGTTCAAAATAAAAATCATTTAACTGCTGAAGCACGTTAAGTTGCCTCTCATCTGTGCATATGCAGATTTTCTGGAAGTAGGAATCATTCACTCTTTTTCTACACACTTTAAATTTGCAGTAGCTAGCTTTTAGCAGCCCGCTGCATCTGATCATCAGGGTTATAAGATTCTTTTTAGCCCGGAGATAACACTTGGTTCCCTATATTATGTCCACCCATGTAAGTAGGTAAGTGTCAAAGAACTACATTTCTCTAACTTTTCTCATTTCCACTGAATTTCCATAGAAATAGTGTAACAAATTTCCCAACCCCCTGCAATAATGATTAGGGAAAGTGTGAAGAGACAATAATTGCCTGCTTCACCTATAACATGACAAAATATTATTAACCACATTTATGTAACTTTACAAAGAAAGAAGTGTGGAAGACTTCAGCGGTTTATGCGGGAGGATGACTTTTTGAACTGAACTCCTTTCTAGCACAGGAACAATGATGTAACTTTCTGCAAATGTGAGAGAGTTGAACTGTAAGAGAGGACAAAGGGATAGTGAGGAGTTCATGGTTAAGTTTACACCTGACAGAAACAACCCCGATTCCCATCAGTTGTGGCCCTTTGGACTTACTAATTTCAAGAAGGAGCTTACACTAATGTTATTTTAACTTCAGTTAACAGATTGACACAAGCTGTTTATAATTTTTCAATGTTTCTGAATATATCCAATTACTTGTTTAGGGCAATAAATCAAGCTCAAAGCGAATCTCATACATCACAACCAAGACTAGGGAAAAATTTATGACTGTCTGCCAAGAACTTTTTGTATTCAGTTTATTTAAAGAAATATGGAATTGTTTCTTAAGCAGTTTATTACAGAAAACAAGAGAGCTTTTTAATATAAAACTGACATGACTTTAAATACAAGTTTTATCCATTTGATATTCACTCTGAGCATCAAATACTTTTGCAGAGATGCTACAGGCACACCCTAGTGTTGTAAAAGTGTCTACAGGTGAGAAGTTCCCTAACTCTGCCACTGTTTCTTTAGACCATTTTACCACATTCCCACCTTGACTTCCAGTTTTCACATAGTGAAACATTCATTACTCAAAATAAATAAGAATAATAAAAATTTGTGAACAGTCTCTTAAAAAAAACCCAAAAGATCTGTGAAGATGGAATAGCAATTAATTTAACAATCATTATTCTTTATACTGCCAGAGGTGGACAACCGGGTACAGAGGTGAAAAACCCTACTGAAGCACATTACCAAACAGACTTGATCACCTTCCCTACCTGCAGGATGATCCTTCAGGGTCAAATTCAAAAATGTATTCTATATATTGCAGCACATCAAATACAATATTTGGCTTAGAACCTCCTTGAATTATACTGTCATTTGTATTTTCAAAATAGTCATTACTCTTACACTAGAATCTTCAAAAATAAAAAGAGGACTCTAAGGAAGAATGCAGCATCTTAGGAAGGCCATCATCACTCTAGTTGTGAAATCTCTTTTAGGTGTCTACCTAGCCTGCTTTTAATCTGTCAAGAAATACAACAGATTCTGCTTGGGGACTGGGGACAGGAATAGATGACCCCTCCCAGGAAGATCTTCTGAGACTATCAGCTGCTACTGACGTCTATCTAAAATAGGATTTCAAAGTAGTTCTCATTACACTTGCAAACCTTATGGAGCAAGTGTAAGCCACTATTAATGCCATAAGCATTCAGAGGAGGAATAACACAACATAGACTTACAGAAGGGCAGTAAACAGTAAGATACTGTTAACTGAACTCTTCCAGAAACAGACTTTGTTTCTAGAAGAAACGTCCCCCATTTCTCTTGCATAGGGGAAGAAGACATAGAGGCTGTTTTCCTAATATCTAAGTTCTCTAATGAACTGGTTCAGCTGGTGGCAGCTATGGTGAACAACTGAGTTTCACTGGACAGAACACAACAGTCTTCTGTACGTCTCACCATGATCTGTGATGCTGGTAACTCATAAGATGTAAAGGGACTGTACATCACTTAACCAGAAGATGCTAGTAACAACATGACCAAGCTTATTATTTGATGAACGTAGCAGTTGAGCTCTTTCAACATAAACAACATGATAGTAGGGTGAAAGAGTAAACAAAAATGCAAATATAAGGTTGCTTTTTATAGGAGATCACAACTGAAACCTACACAGATACTGTTTGGAGGAACATAAGGAAGGTAAACAAGAAGTGAGATGAAGAAATGATATCTGTAGGTATTGCATAACTGGCCTCCCTCTCCCTGAAACAACCAGCACAACTTCAAAAATTAGTCTTAACTGCCTCGCTCCCTCCTCCTACAGATCCCAGGTAGGGATTTGATAGGCCAGTTTGAACAGCAGAATAATTTTAAAGCCTGGACTTACATGAATGAGGACCATCCCATCCAGACCAAAACCGGAAAAGAAATTCCACCCAGCCATCTGTACTCCACTCTGCTGCAATCATCTGTAACACTAAATGCGGCATCCTGTTGTTCATATTAACAAGCTAAGAAAGTAATTTTCCTTGTAGGCCAGACTGGAAGAGATCAAGCTGCTTTTTTGCTTTCATAATGAAGTGGTCAGTAACTCAAAGACTTCACTGTAACAACTGGCAGGAGTAGATGGCCGAAGGTTTCAACAGCCATAAGACTTGTCAGAAGGCCAACAGACATGTGGTGCCATCAAAGGGACAGACTGCAGGAAGACAAAATAGTATCAGGAGGATTAGTGGGCCTGAGCTTGGGAGGAAAGGTAAGAGAGCAGAATCGTATCATCTTTTCCTGACATGCTCCCTGATTGAGATTCAGATGTATGCACAACAGGTGCATGGTTAAATAGACATGAATTAATAAAGATGCTGCCTGCCATTTGAAGTGGCACTAGAGCATCTGTCCCACCCCCTGCCTGAGACTCGAGACTGACCTAGAACCAAAGCGCAGGCCGGACTGCGAGGAGGAATACTCATCTCCACAGTTTCTTCAGCAGACATTTCCAAGTGTACCTCTTGTTGATAAATCACTGAAATGGACTTGGAAATACTTAAATATTTCCCCACGAAGTCTATGAAGTGTAACTGTAATACAAAGAGGCTAGAAAACAGATGTTGTGACAACCAAATGGTAAAAAGTGGTGGGGCTTAGACAAGTGTTCATTAGTATTCTCATATTCAACTACAGTGAAATATAAAAAGCTCTGAACTGCTCATGTCCAACACGACAACTCATCTAAATAAATGCATCTCCATAACCAAGATGGACAGTTTACAAAGCCTGCAAAGACAGTGATGCCAGTGAAATGGGAAGCCATTTCCCTGTAACCTGGAGATCATTTCTTTATGATCACTAACCAACAGTATTCAACAGAATTATGCCATTTTGTCTCCAAATATCATAGTTACTTTTGTAAGTACGCTACAAATTGTGTGAGAACCAAGTCATCACTAGGTAGACATCATACTTCTCAAATAACCTTTAAAAACGTTGTCCCTCAAAATTAAAAGTAAATCAGTAAGTTTCCATCCTTAGATACTCTACCCAGAGAAAGAGAAAAAGGAAAGGCATATAGAACAAAAGACGTTCTTTCCTGTTGCAGAGGGAGAAAGGAAGCTTTTTCCCAACTTGGGCCAAAGAAACTTTTCATCTCTCTCGTTGCTAAGTTTAATATAGCATAACCTGTATCACTACTGTATTACACCATCATTGCACCACCATACTGTGAACACGCTAGTCATTAAGAACACAGAAGGGCTCAAAATGCACTGATAGTGTTGCAGAAAACAAGATTTAAAAAAGCATGAGGTGAATCAAGCACTGTATGTCCATTTAATGGACCACATGGAAACAACAATCAGTGACGCGGATCTCTTGCAGATTCTTTGATTTGAGCGAGTTTGATAAAACTTCACATAAACAATACATGCATTCTTCCCCTGCATTAATTTTGAAGGCTGGCAAGGATAAGAAAAATTAACACTGGTAGTAATTACTTTATTTTATTTGAACAAAAAATAGATCATTCAAAATAGCACAAACAGCGGGTGCTGAGATGGATTAGTGGCAAGTAATCCTCCCAATACTTCCTTGCAACAGCTGATTAAATTGTTTGCAAAACTGCAAGAAAGTTGTCCTCTGTTTTTCTAAGAAACTCACATTGTAATTTATTTTCACTGAATTTCACTGAATTTCACTGAATTTCTAGAGTTGGAAGGGACCATAGAGATCATCTAGTCCAACTCCCCTGCTGAAGCAGGATTGCCCAGAGCTAGAGCATGTTACTCAGGACTGCATCCAGGCGGGTTTTGAAAATCTCCAAAGAAGGGGACTCCACAACCTCCCTGGGCAGCCTGTTCCAGGGTTCCGTCACCCTCACCGTGAAGAAGTTTCTCCTCATATTTGAGTGGAACCTCTTATGTTCCAACTTGTGCCCGTTGCCCCTCGTCCTCTCGGTGGGAACCACTGAAAAGAGTCTGGCTCCCTCCTCCTTCAACCCTCCCTTGAGATACTTGTAGGCGTTGATAAGGTCTCCCCTCAGCCTTCTCTTCTCCAGACTAAAGAGTCCCAGCTCTCTCAGTCTCTCCTCATAAGGGAGATGCTCCAATCCCTGAATCATCTTTGTAGCCCTACGCTGGACTCTTTCTAGTAGTTCCCTGTCCCTCTTGAACTGGGGAGCCCAGAACTGGACACAGTACTCCAGTTGTGGCCTCACCAGTGCAGAGTAGAGGGGGAGAATGACTTCCCTTGACCTGCTGGCTACACTCTTCCCTATACAACCCAAGATACCATTGGCCTTCCTGGCCGCAAGAGCACACTGTTTACTCATTGTCATTTTACTGTCCACCAGGACCCCTAGATCTTTCTCTTCAGTAGTTGCCTCTAGCGGGTCCACCCCTAACCTGTATTGGTGCCTGACATTCTTCTTCCCCAGGTGCAGGACCCTACACTTTTCCCTGTTGAACCTCATGAGGTTCTTCTTTGCCCAGCCCTCCAGCCTGTCCAAGTCTCGCTGGATGGCAGCACAGCCCTCCGGGGTGTCAGCCACTCCTCCCAGTTTGGTATCATCAGCAAACTTGCTGAGGATACACTCTGTCCCCTCGTCCAGGTCACTGATGAATATATTAAACAGCACGGGTCCAAGTATTGACCCCTGGGGGACTCCACTGGTTACAGGCTTCCAACTTGAACCTGCTCCATTAATAATTACCCTTTGGGTCCTGTCACACAGCCAGTTCTCAATCCACCTCACTGTCCCCTCATCCAGCCCATACTGCCTCAGTTTCCCAATGAGGATGTTATGGGAGACAGTGTCAAAAGCCTTGCTGAAGTCAAGGTAGATGACATCTGCTGCCCTCCCCTCATCCAACCAACCGGTTATGGCATCATAGAAGGCTATCAGATTGGTCATACATGATTTACCCTTGGTAAACCCGTGTTGCCCACTTCCAATAACCCCCCACTCTTCAACTTGTTTGGAGATGACATCTAGTATGAGTCTCTCCATCACCTTCCCAGGGACAGAGGTGAGACTAACTGGTCTGTAGTTCCCAGGGTCCTCCTTCTTGCCCTTTTTGAAGACTGGAGTGATGTTGGCCTTCCTCCAGTCCTCAGGCACCTCTCCTGTTCTCCACGACTTCTCAAAGATGATCGAGAGTGGTCCAGCGATAACGTCTGCCAGCTCCCTCAGCAAACCATTTGTAACCATTCCACCATACTGGGCACCCTATATTTTATTGGCCACACTAGAGATGTCACTAATACGTTATAAGCAGATCCTTAGCATTTTCTATTTCTTCTGGTGAAGGGATCACCACCCTGAGCTCCTGTGATTTTAAGGATGGGTCAGCATTACCCAGCCAAAACAAAGATTCCAGACATTGCAGAATGGGACATGCTTTACCGCCGATTCCTGCCTACCTACAGAACCCAATTGCCAGAGGTATAACACATTTATGATTCCATTTATGATTCCAAATTCCATGATGTTTGGAAGATACCTGCAGAGCTACAGTATAGTTCTTCTGAGTTGCTTTCTTGGTGAATTTAGCCCTTTCAGGATTTAGTTTGATGTTTAGTTTGAGTTTTAGTAGAACTCAGCAGTCTGCATTTGCTCATAGCTAGCTGAGCTGTGTTGATTCAACAAAATACTAGCAGTGATTTCTTCTTATGCTAATAGCACTATTTTTTATCCATAGCATAGCTATAGACCTTCTAGACCTTCAAGATGGGGGTCCTGCGAGTCCCATAGAAGCCTTCAGCAAACAGTGCTGCCTTTGCAATTTTTTCCCCAAAAAGCAGTGACATTTTTAAGGACAGGTGAGATACAACCTTTTGAGTGATTAAATGCCTTTTCACCAGTCCAATAACCAACTGCAACAATTTTCTGTGGCTTTGCTCAATCTCGTTCCAGCAATGGTGCAGATGTAACAGCAGTTCTTGTTCCGTAAGTCTATGTTATTTATCACCACTGTCCTTTGTTACTAAAAGATCTGAAAAGATGAGGGATTTCTGCAATCTCTTTGGTACATCCTGAGATACACATTTCAAAATGCAGAAAGAAAATTAATTATGATTCTTGCCTTTTTTTTCCCCCCCTAAATCAACATGAAGACTTTCAACCTCTTTCTAGTCATAAGCCTGTCACATTGTATAAATTTCTCTTGATCTGAATGTATTTTAGAATAAAAGCCTCACTGTTTCCCTCCACTTCCTACCTATAGATATTTTACCTGGTGCCCTTCCCTTACTCTTTCTGAAGGAATTCTCCATTTTCTGTCTATATCTTCCTCGCAGACAATTTCAGGTACAGTTTTCCTCAGTTCTGGGAAATTAGCCCTTTTGATATCAGCTCGTGATAGGACTTCTCCTCTGTTTGCCTATACTAAATATAATCAGGTCAGGATTACTGGTCCCTAGGCAACCATCAGCTTCCAGTCCAGTGGTTAGTTCATCTTTATCTATCAAAATGAAATCCGGAATTGACTTATCATATAGTCAACGCAATAGCTTTTTGCTTTAGCAAATTATCCTCTATTTTCTAGCAACAATAGCTTGTTTTATGTCCAACTGCACAGATCTTCCACTAAATGTCTCTTAAATTGAAGGTCCCCCATAACACCACCATTTTATTAACTGTGAATTACAGAGGTACTTAAAGTAACTCTTTTCTTCTGTGGTATCATTTGATGATTGGTAACAGATCCCTCCGGCAGCATATCGATCCACACACATTCAAAAACCCATGGTTACGTTCTCAGTAACTCTAAGAAAGGTAATGAAGTCTTTAAAAAACAGAGTGCTACCTGACCTGTTATTCGCTCTATCCTTCATACAGTGACTCTAATTCAGTTCAAATGATTCTGCCAGTTATATACAACTTCTCATCACACCTTTTGCCTGTTATCTAGACTTCTACCATTATTTAAAAAGGAACTGGAAAAAGTATTCTCTGTATTATATAGTTTCACTGTGATTTTTCCAGATGCACCACGTTGCAGTCTGTATATATTTGCCTTCCTTACGAACTTCTTATGAAAATGGTAATTCAAAACCCTTCTAGATTTTTGTATAAAGTTTTCAGTCAAGATAATTAATCATCATCCTGCAAGATGCAGGACACCTTGTTTCTGTGGCTCCTCTAATCACAGATGCAATGTAGAGTTCCACAAAAATGGACCTTCAGCTTGACCTCCACCAGACTACCTTCTGCTTAACCTCAAGCACTTTCTAAAGTCACAAAAGACGGAACACAGAGGTCTCCAGACATATCAAAATAATCCTGCGAGTTTTGGGTATTTTTTTATTTTCTCTATACAAAGCATACATTTGTCTTCCTAGTATTATCCCTTTGGGAACTATTAAGGACATACACGGTGCACACCTTTGACTTCACTAAGCCTCACTGATAAAAGATCAGTAATGCTCTTCTTTCTTAATTCAAGCAGATTATGGTCATTTAAAAGGACAGATAGTTCAAAATCAAATGATAATACAGAAATTCATTAAAAGCCATGGGTATTTTCATAAGATAGTCCTCCCCTTATTTATAGTATTTAAACAGAACTTTACAATGTGAACAAATAAATCCTGTCTTCTATATTGCACTATTTTATATTGTTTCATTTAAAAGTAATACTTAAATACTTCTTAGCATCAATTTTTCTTTAATCATAATTCTTGTAAATTAGTGTTACAGATTTTTTTAAAGTCCAAAATACAGAAGTAAAGCCCCCAGTTCTGATAAGAAAATACCCAGCTTAATTTTCAGCTCTTGCCTCCTTGACTTTGCTGTTCTGTGAAAGGAAGTTGGCTATCGTCCAGCTTAACTCATGTAACATTTTGTTGCTTATGTTTAATGTAATTGCAAACATGACATGCATTCATAATTAAGCCCGAAGGGTAAGCCTAGAGCCTGAGACATACTGGAAAATGCTAAAATAAGAGCGGCTAATCTCTTCAAAGGCAAAAAGTGGAAAATATACTACTAATGAAAATAAAGCAATAACAATATCTATTAGAGTTCAAACATGCTGCAACACCATTGCCCATGACATTGAAAAGTATACAGCCACTTTACTAATGAAATTAAATTATACTGGTTACAACAGACATGAGTCTACACAGCCTACTTAATGAGTCTGTAAATCTAATCAGAGGAACCTGTGGTAGTCTGGTCCTGGCTAGACAGACCTGGGAATCTGGAAAGCTTTCACTACTACGCAGCAGTCAATCTTAAAAGCCTTGCAACACCACTTCTGATACTTGCCTCTTCCTCTACCTTCACTCAGTCTGTTGGAAATGTAGTATTACCCCATGAAGCCTTTCCAAAAAAAACCCAAACACTTGAATAATTGTGGATGTGTCCCACACAGATCTCCTTTGACACTAAGACCTTGCCAGAGACAAATTATATGTAGCAGTCTTTATAGCTTTTGACTGTAAGAAAGGGGGAACTAAGACAGACTTTGAGCCTGACTGATGGAAAGGAAGTAAACGTTTGCCTGGAGATTACTGATGGCAGCATCCCAAAAGTAACATGAAGAAATAACCCTAATGACCAATACCCAAGAATAAAATCTGAATCATAGAATGGTCTGGGACCTTAAAGATTATTGAGTTCCAACCCCTTACCCTGGGCAGGGACACCTCCCACTAGACCAAGTAGCTCAAAGCCCCATCCAGCCTGATCTTGAACACTTCTAGGGAAGTGTGGATAAGGGAGAAACCAACAAGAATAGAAGATGAAATACAAGATTAGATCTTTCAAAGCAGTATTAGATTCAGAGACTCATGTAATGCTCCGGCCAAGAGACTGGTGACATCACCTGGCATGGAAGAACAATTCTGGCAGAGGTGAGGGGGAAGATCTTCCAAAGACCTGGAGGAACATCAACCGACAGGACTGACAACAGTGCAGAAGCACTGGAGCCTCTTCCTCACCTTTGGACATGGGACACAACTCTGTGTTAGTTCCTGACCCAGACCGTGATCAGCACAACCTGGATGAGGGGACAGTGTATCCTCAGCAAGTTCGCTGATGATACCAAACTGTGAGGGGTGGCTGACACCCCAGAGTGCCGTGCTGCCATCCAGCGAGATCTGGACAGGCTGTAGAACTGGGCAAGGAAGAACCTCATGAGGTTCAACAAGGAAAACTGCAGGATCCTGCACCTGGGGAAGAAGAATGTCAGGCATCAATACAGGTTAGGGGTGGACCTGCTGGAGACAAGCTCTGAAGAAAAGGATCTGGGGGTCCTGGTGGACAACAAAATGACAATGAGCAAACAGTGTGCTCTTGTAGCCAGGAGGGCCAACGGAATCCTGGGCTGCATAGGGAAGAGTGTGGCCAGCAGGTCAAGGGAAGTCATTCTGCCCCTCTACTCTGCACTGGTAAGGCCACAACTGGAATACTGCATCCAGTTCTGGACTCCCCAGTTCAAGAGGGACAGGGAACTACTGGAAAGAGTCCAGCGAAGGGCAACAAAGATGATTCAAGGATTGGAGCATCTCCCTTATGAGGAGAGGCTGAAAGAGCTGGGACTCTTTAGTCTGGAGAAGAGAAGGCTGAGGGGAGACCTTATTAATGCTGACAAGTATCTCAAGGGCGGGCTGAGGGAGGAGGGAACCAGACTCTTTTCAGTAGTTGCCAGTGAGAGGACGAGGGGCAACGGGCACAAGTTGGAACATAAGAGGTTCCACTCAAATATGAGGAAAAACTTCTTCCCAGTAAGGGTGCCAGAGCCCTGGAACAGGCTGCCCAGGGAGGTTGTGGAGTCCCCTTCTTTGGAGATTTTCAAGACCCGCCTGGATGCAGTCCTGAGTAACATGCTCTGACAAGCTCTAGGCAATCCTGCTTCAGCAGGGGAGTTGGACTAGATGACCTCTATGGTCCCTTCCAACTCTAAAAATTCAGTGAAATTCAGTGAAATCCTGATCAGTGACTGGAGTCTAACACAGGCAGCCTCCCTCAGCCACCCATCAGGATGGATAAGCAGGGACAACCCCCCCCCCCCCCGGGTAGCCACGGCTTGGGCAGCAGAGAATAGGCAGTAGAAGTGCTATTATTTGTTATTTGTTTCTATTGCTTTTTCTTTAGCTTTACTGCTTTACTTTAGGTGCTTTAATCAGTTAATAAAATAAGTATTCCAATTAAGCCAGGGCTTGTTTATTTCCCTGGCATCGCCACCCGCACATGAATCGATCGGCTGTCACAGCCCTGCCGTGACAAAGTTCAGTGCACAGCGGGCGGGCAGGAGGCACCCAAGGTATGGAAAGATACAGATACAGATCCATCCCTCTGCTCCGGCACCACGGCTGCCCTTCCACAAACCGAGGGGGCACGCAGGCAGTGTGGGGCTGCAACGAGTACATACCCCTGTTACTCAGTAGAAAGCAACTTACATGCTTCTTGGTACTCTACCCCCACTGCACGAAAGATCACCGTATCAACCCTCTATTTATTTTACAAAGACAAGGTGATGCTGGCATAGACACCCATGTCCAGTTTTAAAACACAGCATGTTATGTCTTATTTTCCTGTCAGAGGACGTAAGTAACCAAGAGAAATTGTGCCAAGAGGCACCAATAATTATGAATAATAAAAAAGGAGAACAAAACAAAACTCTATAGCACATCTTTCAGACTCTTCTCCCAAGGGAATAAAGACAGGACCAGAGGAAATGGTCTGAAGTTGCAGCAGGGGAGGTTTAGATTAGATATTAGGAAGAATTACTTTACTGAGAGAGTGGTCAGGCACTGGAACAGCCTGCCCAGGGAGGTGGTGGAGTCACCATCCCTGGAGGTATTTAAGAAACATATAGACATGGCACTTCAGGGCATGCTCTAGTGCCCGGGATCATTGGTTTTTGCCTCTCTGTGGGTGGGTGTGGGGGTGTGTGTGTGTTGGTTTGGGTTGTGTTGTGGGTTGGTGGGGGGTTTTTTTTGTGGTGGTCATTTGTTTTTGGTTTTGTTTTTTGGTTTTGGGTTTTTTTTTTTGTGCTTGGACTCGATGATCTCAAAGGTCCCATCCAACCATGAAGATTCTGTGATTCTGTGACCTTTGTATCTTGCTGACTGAAGGGGAAAAAAAATTATAAAAATCACCTACAGCCCCACAGAAGGAAATCATTAGATTTCTCAGAGAGAGCAATGGGAGACTAATTACCATTAACGTGTACTTATGTACCACAGCCTAACAGGCAGAGCAAAGCCAGGCTTATTCCTCAAATTTACAAAGCTGAGGGGTACTAAGATGGCAGCGACTCCAGGCCAAAAAAATCAAGGATCTTCAACATTCAGTGTCCTAGAGGATACAGAAGAAACTGCGACAGCTTATGGTATTATGAAGTTATAAATCCACCGTAGTAAAAAGATCAAAAGAAAAGCCTGCCCTTATGAAGTATGAACAAATCATATTAGCGCAATGGTATAAGTGTAATCAGCATTATGATGGATTTTCCTGATCGTTCCTACCCATACCTAAAGGAAAACCAAAAATGGAAGTAGATTAATTTTGATGTGGGACAGATTCTGAGGAAGAATCTAATAAAACTGCAATACACAAGAGAAAAGACTTGACAGCAACTGGTATCAGTCTATCCAAGCAATAATAGGAGAAGAGACTGTAATACGTGCACAAAGTCCCTTTTCCCATAACGTGTTTCATTTTTTCCCCACTTCTATAGCTCCAGGTCTACAAAATCTACAGTTTTACAGCAAGTACAAAGGACCTAAGAGCTGTACTGAGACTAAAATGTAGAAGCTGGAAAACTGAAAACAAGACAAACCTGACCTTAAAACTATCACACAAGAGCACAATCGTTTATATTGTGGAAACAATGAAGTCCAAGAAGTAATGCAGCTGAATAAGACAGCCTGAATTCATTTTTCAGAAAACTGTATTTTTTCCACAATCTAAGTATAGAATTAAACAGCATTTTGAAAATTATTGCTAAATAGCTCAGCAGTTAAAGGAAATTATTTTTTTTAAAAAGTAAATTAGAAACACATATTGAAACACTGCCAAAAATGGACAAAATAAAATAAAGCTAGAACTGCCAGGTGCAGCAGAGTAAGAAAACATCAATAAGGCTGATTACACGGGGACAACATTAACTTAAACACTAGGTTGCCTTAAGACCAACATGAAACATGACAAGAGCCACAGTCTGCTTGAAGCTCCTAACCCTCCCAGCCCAAACAATTTTATGAAAAACTCCTGTATAAAGCTTTAAGAAGAATCTTCCAATGTTATTGCTGTATATCCATCCACAGTATATTTGAGGAAAATTATTTTCACGCTTGCTATATGTATAAACATAAAGCTCAAAATAACCGATTGGCACGCAGGAGTACTAACCGTTACATTTTGTGAATAGAGTGAGAAGTCTCATCCTACCCATATGATCACTGGATATCTTTACATTACAAATTTTAAAATATTCTCCTTTATTATGGAAAATCAGACATTGACGAGGCCTCCTCTAAAAAACTGAAAAAATAAAATCCATCCAAATCAAAATCAAGAAAAAATTTTGTTGACATCATATCTTACAATACTTAGCTTCAGAAGACTAGAGGAAAATATGGGAGGTACTATCAAACCCGCAGCTCACTGTTGAGTCTGCAGTCCCTGTGCCTGCTTACCATAGCAAAAAATCAACAGACATCCCATTTTAAGAATTTTATAACATAAGTAAATGTAAGAGGACTGCCTGGACACAAGTGTAAAAGGGCAATCGGAAAGGCAAGCATGACATCTCTGCGCATCTTCCTCCCCAGCAACAACATCCACCCATAGCTGCAGGCTTTCACACAAGCAAGGTGACAGCTAGCAAAAATGGAAAGAATACAGTTTCATCTAAGTATCATTTGCCTCCTCACCTTCTTATTAGGCAGTTGAAAGTTGTGTGAGAAATAGCAAAATTGTAAGAGTGTTTCTATAATTTCTTTCCAAAGCATAGAGAACAAGCATACTAAACAATTATGTCAGTACAAAAGTATTAAATAAATCAATTAGAGGACATTATATCTTATGCAAATATAAATATCAAAGCATTTCTCATTCATATTTCAAACTCAGGATTAAGAGAGCAACCCAATTATTCACTCAATCTGCTCATTTAAGAATCCATCAACTAAAGAGATTAACATGCCTTATGGTTGTGGAACATGAGACAGCTTTGTCCCTGGATCTGCATTAGTCCCATTAATAAAGGCATTCTTAGCATGCATTAACATTTCTTAGCTGTCACCTGTGAAATGACCCTGAATTTGAGGTAATGAAAGCTTTCAACTCTCACTTCTCCCCTGTAACATACAGTAACTATTCTAAGGATAGCCAACTCAAGCAATTTATTTTTAGGAAATGAATAATTGCAAAAAGGTTTTTCATTTTTATTTAGGCAACCAAATAAAGTCAGTGGGAGAATATTTAAGTCACACTATTTAAAGTGTAACTGCGTAAGGATGAGCCTGTAACCAGAGGTACTCTGATGAACAATTACAGGTGATGAGAAGAGTAAGAGGATGGTATTAGCTGCTTTGCCTAAAAAACTCCACACCCTCATGTAGCAATCCGAAATACTACTTCACTCACTGAAAACGCTACAGAAGAATTAGCCAAGCAAAAGACAGCTTGCCACCCCATAGTACAGTATGTCCCTCAAAGAACTGGGGAAGAAAAGTCAACCCTGGGATTGCCATCTCCCCCTACATCGAAGCACTACGGTGCTTGGACTCAACCACCACCCTCCAGATACCTGAAGCTGAAGGAAGAGAGGGGTTGCAGAAAGCATCGATCCAGACTGCTTCTCTTTGGTCACATCGCCTCATTTATAAATTATGCTCACAAATACATGCACTGTTTAGGCAGGGTCTACGTAAACCCTGTTCTACATAACTCTCAATAACTGCTGGGTTACTTCACTGCTGATTTACAAGTACAAATGGTAAATATGCACCTCAAATTCAGCACAACTTCTTACCAGAAACCAGAAGGCTCAATCAAGATAAGGGTTATAATGGAAATCTAATCTGAATTCCATCTTTCTTTTTTTCCCCAGGTGGTGTACAGAAAGATAGCTATTAGGGTGACAGAGTACAAGAGAGGGCAGAAAAGCTGTTAAGTACCTTGACCGTAATAGCCTGCAATATTGCTATGGAAAAGTGATTAAGATACAACAAGGTGTCACCTTCAAAACCAACTTCAAAGAAGAGGCATGTTAAAAAACGGAGGCTGAAACAGCCACAGTGATTTCTATATGGAGGGGACCTGAAGTAAGGCATTATTGCAAAGTTCACCTGCATGAAAACACACTTTTTAAAAAAAATGTCTAGGAAACAACACTGTACCTATTTCATGTATACAGTGATGCTATGCAACAAGTCAATCCAATTTTCATGGCATTCCTTACACCCTAAACACTGATTCTTTATTCCAAGTTTGCCTTTTTTGATATTCTGTCACAATAGCTTTAGACAGAGCACCACAACACAGCACAAATCCTCACAATAGGTTCATGCTTCGGGCATTTTATTTCCAAAGATAATTTGCTAAAGCTGTGCTCATGCCTGCATTCATTTTCTGTACGAGCAGAATATCTAAGCAGTATAAATACATTCCAGTAAGACACACATCTGATCTACAGGCTGAAGGCTGTCTCAGTGCTGAACAGCACACCGAGGACGTTAACTAAAAAGCTCAGCAACTGCAGTCTGTAAGCCAATTAAACCAGAGGGGCAATAAAGGAAGGTGCTCACCACAATGTGTAGCTTAGGATGCATTCTCCATGTATCTGGCCATACAGTGGAGCCAGACACTGGTGGAGGGAGCTTGTCTTTAGTGTATCTATAATGTGTGAGGGTATATATCAGGCTCTTCCTTTTGCTCAACAAATATATCAAAAGCAACATGTTATTTTTCAACTTGATCCCCTCCCATCAAGGAGGTATCAGGACTACCACCCACAGAGGATAAGCCTTGAACGTATACTCAATCAGCTTCATCTAATCTCCATTGCTTACTGTCCCTCGCCCTCTTGCTTTTGTGCACCTTTATTCTACAGGTGACTTAAAGCATAACACATTCACGCTCTCGCATTGGGGTACAAATCTCAACATCTTTTGGAGAAACAGGGACTAAGACAACTTATTGAAGTGGAACAACACTCAGTATTTATGAAGTGGCAAGAACAAGTTTCAATTACAAATGGCTAGGATTATGAGAAAGGGCTGCTTCATACGTATCAGGAATGACAGTCATTTTTTAATAAAGTCACTGATACACCCTGACCTCCCACGAAGTACCTTCTCGTTACCAGAAGTAACTCCAGCTTAGCTGGTTCTACACAATCTTGGACAAGGCTGCTATCTCATTGAATAGTCACTGAAATCCTTCTGGTTTGATCAGACACGGTAATTGATTTTTTGTCCACGAGTGAGTCCCCTTCAGCCCATGCTTCCATTCATGAAACTATCTACACATACTGCTCAACTTAAGAGGGGCTTCAGTTCTTTTCAGGACCTACTCAGAAAAGCACACTCCACACGGGGCAAGACCCGGGCATATAGCTGTCTCTCTCATGGGCTGGTTTCCACTACCACACCACCACCCATAACCCCCACAAGAACAGTGACACCCTTCAGTCCTGTCACTGGGGTAGGTGGATCTCAATATGCACAGACTTAAGTCCAGATTTAAGTAAAAATGTGCACCACATACAACAGAGTCATCTTTTGCACAATCTCTCCTAACATCTCTGGTAAACTTACAAGACAAATTCAGGCAAACCCTCAGTAGGTCTATGTTGTCCTACTTCCATCAACATCAATGAAGCTACGAAAATTTAAGGCAGCAGAGGATCTTGTCATCCTTGTTAAAATCTTACACTGTGATCCACATGAAGCAAATAATCTTCGCATACCTAAAATGCTAAATATCCATTTTCCTTTGCTAGTCATTGTACTCTACATGACAACGGAAATCACACATCGCAGATGTTTAGGCAGAAAGACAGACCCTCAAGGGCCTGGTTTTGATGCTCACTCCAAGCTTTAAGTGCTTAACCAAACCTGTCAAAATCCCTTGTTGCCTCATAATCTAAGCACAGAACACCTGGACGCATATACGTTTCCACAACTACTTGTGCCACTGATCAAAGAATAAGATGATTAAAGAAAACATTCAAAGGTTTTAGTTCTGTTTGGATAAAACAAACATCAACAGTTCGGACTCTTGACCCAAGCTTCTTTGAACATTAAGGACTACATCTGGCAAGGAATTTGACAGTTAACTTCAACGCTAAAAGCCTAGGAACCTGTGGTTTGTGCCTACTACAGAATAAATCTACTTTTCCTATTTAAAGAAAAAAAAAAAAAAGCTGATCTATTCTTAAGCAAAGAAGGCAAAGAATTTGGTATGGACAGCAAGTAAGACTTTAATAACCAAAAACTGTGTATCTTGCTCCTCCAAGTTTCTAGTATTATTACAATACAAAACCTTGATTTACTTGAAAGTCATAATCCAGAATGTTTTCTAAAAATAAAATAGGCTTTTGAAGCAATTGGGAGTTCTCCTAGGCAATATTCTACTCTGATTATTATTATTCCTTTCAAGCAAAGATGGAAGGCTTTGGTTGCTTCCAAGCAAAGACGCTTTTGTGGTTATAGCACCCTCCACTCAAAATAGGAGAAATTAGGTTTTTGCTATTTTTCCTATTCCTAAATAAAAAAAAAAATCTTTTTATTGAAAATGGAACTAACCGAAAGCCAATTGTACAGCCTTGCCACACCAAAGGCAGTAAGATGTTACATAAATAGGTTAAAAAAATTACAGACTATTATCATGACTTTATTAATGGTCTTGCTGAAGTGATATCCTAAATTGAAATCAAAGTAAATCTGAACCCCTTCCTCTCCCACTACTGAGCACACATGATGATCATTACTTTCTCTGCGGAGTCAGGGGTGAGCCACTCCCTGGGTAACAACTGCGTTTCCTCGCAGAAACAAAAATGCATCCCCCAGCAGGGGTGAGCCACTCCCTGGGTAACAACTGTGTTTCCTTGCAGAAACAAAAATGCATCCCCCAGCCTTGCCATCAATGGCAGCAACAGCAAGCCAACTGACCAAGGCTTCCTCCAAAGCAACGCAGGCTGCAAAACCATGGCTATTTTGCCAGCATGTCCATTTTTAGGACAACAACCCTACCTATCCCTAGAGCCAGTTCTGCCTTTGGATCTCGTTGTAGATAACCATACTTTCATCCAGTCCTGTCATTCCGGTGCCCGGTACCACCACTGCTGCAAGATCTCTTTGTTTTTTTCCCCATAATGGTTTAAAAGTATTCACAATGTTTAATAGCTTCCAGCATTTATTCCAGAAAGACAATCTTTTTAAGAGCAGTAGTTGTAGGAACTGTGCCAACTTCCAACTGTCTGGCAGGTCTTTTATTGCTGCTGTAATACATCCACAATATGGAAATGCCATGTGTTTTGGTACCACAACTATAGACTACTAATGTCACAGAATAATACGCTTACAGGTTGTGGAAGTAGCCAAATAACACATTAAGGCCTAATGAAACAAATTACCAAAGGCCCTTCCCTCTATTTCAGTATATTCTCACACATTAAATAGACATCAATGTTTCCCACTGACAATCAAAAGTGAAACGATGATTTTTGTCTCTACAATAAGCAATTAGGTAACCCACAATAGATTCAGAAAATTATAGAACAAAAAAAATCAGCCAAAGCCTAGGTTGAAAATGTGAACTTTCTGCTTGAGAGTAGTACCATTCAGGTAGTAAGCTTGTCATTTAAACAGGTTGCACAAATATACACTAAAGCAAGTTAAATAACTTAAATAGCCTTGCATAAACTGCTTTAAGGCACACAAGAAATACGTGTGACATGACATAATTAAATGAAGATGCTAGCAGCTTCAGCAGAGTGTCCCATATGGTTGCCTACGGGTGGGGGTTAAAGTCTTTGTGGCAGAGGTAATGGCAATGCTCAACTTCTCTTTCTCCTCTGCTTCTCAAGGCAGTCTGGAGACCAGCAGGACCAAACTAAACTCCCTCTGCTCCAACTTACTCAGCTCTCCCTAATATCCTATAAATAAAATACAATGTATACACCCTAATATCCTATAAATAAAATACAATGTAAGTAGACACAGACGCATACAACAAAACACTTCTGTTGTATCTTAGCTGCACCCAGTTGCATAAAACAACAGGCCCTTACCAAGTACCTGCTTCTTCCCATTGAGTATCCTCTGCCAACACCTCCTACGAGGATGGAGAGTTAGAGTTAAGACCTTTGTGGTTCTTCTCAACAGAGGATTTGAGAACACCTGATATTCAGTAATATTCCTGTTAAATATAATTACTTAAGGAAAGAGATTAATCTAATAGAACGATGCACCAAAATTTAATTTTCAATATTCTAAACAAAGGCATTATTATTATCACATGATCATGAACCGAGATGCACCGCTGAAGCCTATGTAAAAATAAATAATGTGTCATTTAGACCCTTCTCTCATTTTTACATGAAATCTTTCCTGTGTTGTTTGATCTCAATCTGCTGTAAGAACGGTGGTCGTGGTCGCACCTCCTACTCTCCAGGAATCCAATCTCACTCAGGTTACAATCACTCTGATTACCATATGCTTTCATAGCCACTGTTTTCCCACTGCAATACAGGAACAGAACACTGAGAAGCAGAAAAAAAGCAAGTAACCCAAACCAATACGTAGTTATCAGTGAAACGCTGCAGCACAAGCTGCTTCCCCTGAGCAGACAGTCAGTAACGTGGTTTTCAGATCTTGATGATGTTACAGTTACCTGTGCAAAGCAAACAGGAATTTTTACACTTTCCCTCATTTGGTTAGTGGAATTTGAAAGTATTTAGAGTTAGTGTAAGGTAGTCCTTCAGTTTATCAGCACTCCCACAGATAACATTTATGAATAATGACAATTTTTAAAAGCAATAAGCCATTAATCTACATTTGTGCTTGATTAATTTGTTTTAAAGCTTTTCATCTTGCAATAAGTACTTTAGAAATGTGAAAACAAGAAAAGAAGCCAAAACCAGAAGACTGAAGCATAAATGGTGGGGGGTGGAGGGAGTGGCAAAAGGGTGTTAATTCTTTTGAAACCACCATGATGTCATGCTAATTCCATACCATTTGGGTTTTACAGCTACACAACAACTAGGTGGAGTAAGTCTACCGAGCTAATTGAAGCAGCCTTAATTAATCTATCTCAGGGTTATACTCTCAGGTTTGAAGACTGAGCAGCCAAACCAGACATGACCCCGACATGATGTTCAGCACCTGAATCTACTGACACCACTGGTGCTTCATTGATTCTTGTAACTCAAAAGCTGCTTGATTACACATACTCACACTGCAGTCAATTTTGGCTTTTGGCTGGGCCAACTTCTCAGTGTCACCAAACAGCAACTTGTCTCACCTGTGGAGAGCAGCGTACAGGCATCTGAGATGGAACTGTGATTGCCATCCTGAACTTCCACAGTGACAAACGCTGGTAGATTTCTGACCTGTTCGAGACCTTCATAGATTTTGAATACATCCATTGGCTCCAGCCTCTTATTGAGATGCCACCAGACCCTTTTCTGATGCCACACTGTGAGTGGCTCTGATCCCCAGATACACCAGCCCCACCAAGGCCTCCAAGAACCACTGTTCAACTCTACCTGTCTGCTTCCACTCATCTTCAGGACTAATCAAAGGCACACACCCCGTAACTTCAGCTTCCAAAGCAAACCTCACAGGACAAAGACTGCATGAGCTGAGAATATACACTTTTGCTGTGGAAAATTCCATATAGAAGAAGGGACATGTGGATAACCAAACTGGCCCACAAATTCCAAAGCTTTGAAACCTTTTACTTGTCCTTTAAAATTGGATCAGTGCCTGTTCAGGGGATCAGAACTGTGCTCAACCTTCTCCTGCACCTCCTGCTCACCTAGTTTTCTTGGTGAAGAGAATCACTATTTAGATCAAGTGTTGCTGCCATAAAGTTTCAGTTCTCCCTGTGACATTACTTCACTAACCCTTATACCTTGACCATAGTCCCTCGTAGATAATCCACCAACTAAGGTGAATATGCCTGGGTGAACTTCATCCAAAGATCTTTTTACATGAACAGAAACCTAAAACATAAGCAAACAAACAAACCAACCCACCCAAAATCCCAACAACACTATTAACCCTTTAAGTCTTTTTTTCCTGCCATGAACTTCATTCTTGCAAATATATGCTCAAAACTGGGAAGATCTGTTGAAGCATTTGCCACAGTAGATTCTTGAACCTCCTTCAGCTTCAGTTGTCTTCAGCTGAAGAAATAGCCATCTGCTACTTTTCATTGAACTCTAGGCTTAAAGAAATACTTAAGGTAGAGAAACCACCTTCATTCTCCATCCTCCTATTGCTGGACACTCTTACGAAGCAGGCATGAGCCTCTGCCACCAGCCTGAGAATCGGGAACCTTGCCAATCTGATGTGTCCTTTGGGACCAGATTGTGACCCTGGCGATTCCTATTCACATTGGTAATTTGAAGCATATATGGGGGCCACCATCTCTCCTAAATCCATAGAAAATTTGGGAAAGACTATGAAATAAAACATTAAACACATTTTCATTATTCCTCTCGAGAAAAGTTGTGAGAGAGTCAGCCAAGGACAGATTCACCGACAAGTCCAGTTCCAAATGACCGGGATGAATGACTACTGGCTTTTAGGACAAAAAAATGCATCTTCATTAATAAAAACACAGGCATGAGAGTATTATAAATGTACTTTTCAAAAAAAAAAATATGTATGCACACGTGTATATACGCAGATAAAATTAATTTCGGGTAAAGGAGATGGAAAGCCATTAGTTGAAGAGCTGGCTAATGTTGGGACAGTATCTATACTGTTCGATACTAAGAGAAGTGAAGTTTAGCGACTCATGAGAACTTAGCCTACAATATTCCCCATATTATACTATCCAAATAGTTCAGGTGGAGACATCTGAGTCTTTAGAGTTCTAATTTGCACAGATTCACAAAATAAGACTGCTAGAGGCATTGAGCATCCCTTTCTTATTCTTTAAAATAAAACTTCGCTTTGCACAGAGAACTACTAGAACCAAAAAAGCCTAGTGTAGAAGAGCATTCTTGCCAGCACACTTGGACACAGCATCTTAAAAATACCATTAGCCGACTGCCCCACACACGCAAGCACTGGTGGGAAGCCAAATGACATTCCCAGGGATTAAGGCAGCCCATCACTTCAGCTTTCCCACTTTTCCACCTCTCATCTCCTGGCATTTCCCTGCAAACAAACAACACTCATCCCTCTCCCCCTTCCAGAACACTGGCAGCACACTGAAAACAAAGCAAGATTATTTCAGCTTTATACTACAGATTTCTTACTTTTAGAGGAACACCTTCAAAGGCAGACTAGTTACTAAGATTTTGATGTATTTTATAACAGAGATCTCATGTTCTACGCTCTACCAACTTCACAGATCTAATGATAGGACAGTTCTCAAAAGTTTGATCTCTTGTCAGTCATATTACCTTATTTAACAGACAGTATGCCCTCATTTAAAGACCCTTTTTTCTCCAGGATATTAAAAGTTCTTAATAAATTTGAAACCAAACAGCCAGCTTGTTGGGCTGTTTGCTGTTACCAAACAGCCAACTGGAGTTGATGAACTCATAAATACAAGACAGTAAGATACTGCTGTTACTGCTTGGAAATCAAAATTATCCTTGCTGACTAGTCTGCTATCATGAGACATTTACATGTGAACATACTCAGTGTGGTGTTTGCATATTCTGGAACTCAACCTGCTTCCTACACAGTATATACTAGTTTTACATTTTAAAATACATACAGATTATTTCCTTTTAGCAACAGGCTGGATTTCCACTCAGTAAGATTACATGTATTATTTTTAGTCCTAAACAATAAAAAATATTAAGAAAACATTTAAAAGTTGTTTTCACGCGTAGCTTTGAGACTCTGAAAAGCCAGTTCTACATTTTCCGCTTCGGAAGGGACTCTGTGATCCTCTTGTCCTCCCCCCATTTCACTCTTATTCAAGTGTAATGAAGCAAGATGAAATCACTTTGCAAAATGTCAAAACCTCTCCATTTTCCATTCTTCAGATTTTTTTGCACTGCTGCTGCAGAGAGGACAGAGGCCACAGGAAGGAGCTAACAAATAGGCAGGTATGACTAGAAGGGGCAGAGAACAGAAAATAAAACTGTCCATAGTTTTTTCTTTGCCATTCCCACAAAATAAAGTTTCAGCCCTAATGACTGCAATATGTTTGGGTCAGGAAATGCTCTAGAGACCAGCTCCATGCCCCATAATAACAGAACTGACTTCAGTGGTATAACAGCAGACACAGACGGGACTTGCAGCAGCAATAAGACAGCTGTTAACAATACTCCAAAAATCTGGGTATTTTCATGATTATACTTTCTCCTCAGCTATACAGAGGACTAGGAAAAAAGGCAACCTATTGACTCGTATCTTGGTTTCATTCCCAAAAGCTCAAAAATCTTAATATTTACATATTCTTCCACCATCAAATTTGAAGGGAGAAGAGACAGTCACTGTGGGACACTTTAAGGTCCAGCACTGCTACTTTCTGTAACCATCATCTATTCTAATTTTCACAAAGGGAAGAAGTTGCTCAGCTGCAGAGATTTACCACAGCTGAAATAACAAGGGTCTATAATACCAGCATTTCATCAGGAGAAAATTGGAGATGCTCTTTCCTAATGAACACATACTCTCATATAGAAAAAGAAATACATACCAAAAGTTGTATCAAGAGAAAAACAAGGCAAGCATCACATGAGATTTAGATATTTATAATGAAATCACGAGGATAAAAATAAATTCTTACACAGTGCAAAATTCTTGAGCATCATACCAGTAATCAATGTACAGAAACAATGCTAGAAGGAAAGACAGAGAAAGTAGCTTATTCATACTAGGAATCAGAAACCACTGTCACGACCTGGGGTTGGCCTTTGAACTCTGGTGTTAGGAATTTGGGTTGTGTCTGCACCCCTGCTGTCAATGTTTAAGTCCCACTTGCTATGAAGAACATAGGGAAGCATATAGCATCTGTCAGAGAGGAAAGGAAACCTGTTACCTTCTGCTACTGAACCAGAGGAACAGACAAAGGCAGGCAAATCTTATTTGCATGTTTATAACCTTATATCACTGAATTGGGGCGAATGAAATTAATGGTGTATCTTTACTGCATCTCCAAGAGGCAAAGCAAATCATCTGTACTCAGATCCTATGGAAGCAGCCATCATAACGAGCATCAGAACTACACATCCTGGTAATGGAACTGCTATAGTAAATTGGTACATTCAAGTGGGAGAAAACAGGTGTTGCCAAAGTTAAAAGAAAAATTGATCCATCCCACTAAATATGTAGATGGGTCATAGATTCAAATAAGATTTCAAATAGATTCAATGTCTGACGCTGCTTGTAAAAAATACAGGGTCATAGATTCAAATAAGATTTCAAATAGATAGTCTGACGCTGCTTGTAAAAAATACAGATATTTCACAGGAGCAGGGCTGGTTTGTTTAGAGACCAAAATTGGCAATATTTTTTGGTTACCAGAATACAAAAAGCAGAATTTAGTGTTCAAAGGGCAAAGTGAACTTTCTCAGCAGTTCCCACTGATTTTAGGTGCTGAAAAATTCACTTCAGGGCTGAGCAGCCAACTTGAAATTATCTGATATGTGTCTTGAAGTAATTCAGCAGATATGCTAACAGAGAATCAACCTTAATTTTGAACTTAGAAAAGTGAGTATATATAAAACTGCACTGCATCCTTCTTCAATAGCAGAGGGATTGTTTCACATCTATGATCAGCAGGATCTATGGAAAAGTGAGTTTTTACCTACAGAATTTAGCTTTTTGGTAGAGGACTGCCATATTTTTCAGGACAAAATGTCTACAGCCAGTCTTTTGGACAGTTGTCCACAAAATCAGAGTTGCAATATGTAAGAAAGGAAGGCAGGCTTAAGGAAACTTCCCTAGACTGCAGTATAAGTCAGATCTGGTCATTCCATGGGAGTATATGGGAAACATGGCTACATGTTGTACAACAGAAGAAGGTCACAGAATAATAGCCACCAAAAAAAAGGAAAGGAAAAAGGCAAAAAGAAACAAAAAGTCACGTCCAAAGATCACCTGACACCTCTGATTTTTCCTTGGCTTTTCTCTTCCCTTCAGACAGAAAAGGCAAAAAGAATATACCTAAACAGATCAAAATTGGAAGTTGATAACGGCTCAGAACTCTTCAGCTAACAAAACTATTTAAAACATTTTCAGCTCACTACCCCAAGAATCCTACTGAAGAAGTATTTCAGGGACAATATATTAGTTTGAACACTGAAGCAACTATTACTGTTGACTCAGCTTTGAATGGTGAAGCAACAGGGCTCTGGAGAAGTGGACAGGGAGGGATAAAAAATCAAAATATCCCTTAAGCAAGTATTGTGAACACTAGCTTTGCCTAATGATTTTTTAAAGACTGTACACCAACAATATCAACTAGAATAAAATGAAATTTAAGAAACTCTTATAGAGTTTGAAATATTAGTCATCCCAACCTCAAATTAAGTTATTGGAAGGGAAAAAATGGGCAAATTAAGTTTTTTAAATGGTGGTTAAATAAAATTAAACAAGGGATGCATCAGTGACTCTTGTTTACATCAGAAAACTCATTAGATCCCAAAGTAAGGATCAAGAATCATAACACAGCATTACAGAACAATGAAGAGTAAATACTGCCTACCGGCCCTACCAGATCCATAAATTTAAGTTAGAAAAGATAACTATTCCTCACTGAAAACTGTAAGGATTTATGATGTAATTGCAAGGGCCCTCTTGAGAAAATAAATACAGATACATTAAATCTTATAGATAGGAATTGGCAGCATACCAGCTTAAAAAAAAAAAAAAAAAGCAGCATTGAAGAGGCAGGTTTTGCTTTCATTTCTTTTCCAGGCAAAAGAAATTTTAACAATGTTTACAGAGGAAGAAGATGAGAAAAAGGAGGCACAAACAGAAAGGCAACAGTGGAAACTGTACTGGCGACTTACCTGGGAGGTACAAAGCTATTGATAATAAAACTTTCAGTGATTACTCTCAGCTGGGTCTGCCAAACTGTAACGGAGCTGCTTCTGGTGTGATAATTGTGACTGCTAATGCTCTCAGTCAAATCACAAGACTGAAGCATATTATAGAGATACTACTTAAACCACACCATGAAAGCAAATGAGACTGGAATTCATACCACTACCACTCAGGAACAAGTCCCACTAACGAGGGATGCTGCCCTCACACTGCAGGAGTGCGTTGCTGGACAGGTCTGTCACTTTTCAATTTATAGTCCTGTCACAATGTAACCTGAAGGTAATTTCAGTAGAAAATACAAACCTATTTCCTACTGCTTGCATTCAAATCTCATCTTCGCTCAACAAGGAGCAACTCCCCACCGTGACCTTACTATTTACACCTGGAGGCGCAGCGTCTCCAACTGAGAGCCACCAAATGAACTGATAGTTTTCCCAGATACAAACGAGTATAAATTGTTCTGAGGTTCACTGTGGAGATGGCATTTCAGCTGTACCACGTGCATCACACCGACACACTGGATGACCCTGAGTAAGGACAGAAGATGAGGGAAGGGAAAACAGACATGTTGGCTTCGAAACGTATTATCAGAATCATTTTTGCAGGAGGTGCAGTTGTATGAAAGTTTAAATCAATTATGTTCCCCACTTAAGGATGAACACTTCACTCCCCTTCTCTCCCACAAAAACTACCAGAATCCCCGAGTAGTCTAAGTTTAGAACAAGTCCCTGGGAAAATGGATTAATAGGAACAGCAAAGAAGAGGCTCTCAAAGCAGCATGGCAAATACGATTTCAGAGTACCCGTGTAATTCTACAGGTGTATCACTCTCCACAGTACTTTACCATGTTAACACGATACTTTACATGTACTTTTAACATTATAATACAGGTAAAATACCAGGTTCTGTGCTGCTTCTGCTCTATAAACAGACAAGAACTCCATCAGCAAGGCTGACTAAAAAACATTGAACCCATTTAGAACTGGAAACCTTTTCCATAAAGAAAAATGTAAATATTCCCCTTATTAAATAGGATAAATGCAAATTATCAAAAACCCCTGTGAATTTCATGTGAACACATGACCTCCTCTGAGCCCCTTCTCTGACACTGGTTCAGCATCTCCTACAGCCTCCGAAGATGTCAATAAAGGACAACCAGCTTGAGGCACTCACTAACAGTGATCATGCCTCTCGCACTACATCACAGGAAATAAAATGCTTCACGACATTAAAAGCCTTTTTAGAAGAAACTTTTACTGTGTCTAAGCAATCATATCACCAGGCTTTCCCTCCTACTGTTTCTCATACCCTGTATACTGGAAGAACAAGAAATGTACCCAGCAGAATGGCTTTTGCATTTGATGCCAATATAAGTGTTCTCAAAGTATACTAAATCCCTTAAACAATAATTAAGCACCAAATGAACCATTTAAAAATTCACCGCTACCATTAGAACAAATTAAATTAAGTCAAGATTACTATATTGAGTTTGCTCAATCCAAAAGCAGATTATTTCACATAGTTCCTATTTAGTTAGGTGTAAACTGCTTTTCAAAACATCTGACTGAAAAGATGGGCAAGTAAATAAGTAAATGAGATAACTGGGTAACTTATATTCAAAGTATAATGGTGAACTGTCTCTTTATTTTTTATCCTACAGTGATTAAGATGCTCAGCGTCCAGATTTCTGCTGATAAAAATTAACAGTTTTAACATTCTAATGTATTATATTATCCAGTTTACTAAGCTGTGTCCCTTGTGATTAGCACCTGTATTTTACCTGCTGATTCTGGTGGGAGAGAAGTGATTAAGGGGAGAATTTGCACAGAATTCCTTCAATATCTAGAAAGCCTATTCTGCTGAAAACTGTTTTGCTCGTGTATATGTTGCAATTTGTTACATACCCATGACCTTTATGTCAATGCAGGCAGCAGGATCTAAGGTAGCTGAAAGTACAGTAGGTTACCTTCTGCGTATTATTCAAACCAGAAACCACCATACAGGGCTGTAGGTTAAATTTAGGTGTTCAAGTTACTTACAGAAGTGACCCAAATTTCAATAATTTTAGGTTAAAAAAAAAATCCAAACATTGTCAGACACACATGCATGTTCTACAGCTTACAAGTAAAAATAAGGTTTTAAGTAAGTAGAGGACGAAACTCTTTTCTTCAAGAATTGATATCTATAACCCATCAGCAATCATGGCAATAATCACAGAATCATAGAATGGTTTGGGTTGGAAAGATTCAACCTTAAAGATCATCTAGTTCCAACCCCCCTGCCATGGGCAGGGACACCTACCACTCGACCAGGTTGCTCAAAGCTCCATCCAGCCTGGCCTTGAACACCTCCAGGGATGGGGCATCCACAACTTCTCTGGGCAACCATGATAAACGGGCAGTGTTTCCTTGCAAGAATATTTACATGTTCAATGCTTTTTACTCCTAACACTGGTATTTTTAAAAAAAATTTATTATCCAAGCAAGTATATAATTCCTACAGCAAACTCAATAGGGCCATCTTTATAAATAGTCACCTAGCAACTAGTTAGGAAATAATTACCTCATATTTTTATATAACAATAACTGTCAATAAAGATGATGCATTTCTCTTTAAATAGCTAAAAGCTAAGTTCAAAGTTACAAAAAAGATACCAATGTTAGGAAAAAAAATCCTGGTGTTTCCCATGTTCCAAATTTTTCAAAATATTGGGGTTTGTTCATTTCACCAAAATATAAAAACCTGAAGTATCTTAGTATTAAATTCCTAATAAACCAGGTTCCCATGAGATAATTACTAGGAATATAGCAAGGTTGTGAAGTTTTGAAATTAAAAAAAAAAAAAAGCTTGACAATAGACCAATTTTCAGTGCAACAAGTATTTATCTTATTCACTAACCAACTACAGTCTCTTGCATTTACAATGGCCTCCCCAAATCTTGATATTATTTTCATACACAATTTCAGTGTAAGCTAATTGAACAGGAACTAAAAACCTAGGAAAAATACTTCAGTACTGAGTCTGAACCACAGTTTATGCTATTGATGATGTCTAAGAGTGGCTACTGACGTGCCTTGTCCACACGGTTGCAATGTCAAGAATTGAGAAGAGAGTAATTGTTCCCGAAGCTGCAAACCTTCCAGCACAAACTGACTAACGTGACATTGCAAATAACATTTACATTTCAAAGGCACTGCAAGATAATCTTTTCAAGGAAGCTGGACATGGCATTTTATTGCCGTCTGACACGGCCTTCACATTTAACATTACTTACACTTCTATTTATGTTCCTTGGAAACCTAATTATCCAACCCAGTCATTCTAACCAAGTCTGAAAGCTACCTGAAATTGAATTTGACTTCACCTCATTTTCAATTCAGTGATTAAGCCATAATTATATTATACATTTCTTTAGATTGTATCTGGAAAATAAAGAAGCATATAAACGGAATAAAGCATATTGAAGTACCTTTCAAAGTTTCTACTTAATTCTTCAGTATTTACTAAGCAGTAGAGAGAATAATGCAAATAAACAGATGTCAATTTTTATGAAAGAAAATTAACAACCTCTTTAAAGACACCTGAGGGTTCTGGTGGGGAAAGTGGAACCATCATAGACTCATAGAATAGTTAGGGTTGGAAGGGACCTTTAAAGGTCATCTAGTCCACCCACCCTGCAATGTGCAGGGACATATTCAACTAGATCATGTTGCTCCCCAGCACAAACTGACTAACGTGACATTGCAAATAACATTTACATTTCAAAGGCACTGCAAGATAATCTTTTCAAGGAAGCTGGACATGGCATTTTATTGCCGTCTGACACGGCCTTCACATTTAACATTACTTACACTTCTATTTATGTTCCTTGGAAACCTAATTATCCAACCCAGTCATTCTAACCAAGTCTGAAAGCTACCTGAAATTGAATTTGACTTCACCTCATTTTCAATTCAGTGATTAAGCCATAATTATATTATACATTTCTTTAGATTGTATCTGGAAAATAAAGAAGCATATAAACGGAATAAAGCATATTGAAGTACCTTTCAAAGTTTCTACTTAATTCTTCAGTATTTACTAAGCAGTAGAGAGAATAATGCAAATAAACAGATGTCAATTTTTATGAAAGAAAATTAACAACCTCTTTAAAGACACCTGAGGGTTCTGGTGGGGAAAGTGGAACCATCATAGACTCATAGAATAGTTAGGGTTGGAAGGGACCTTTAAAGGTCATCTAGTCCACCCACCCTGCAATGCGCAGGGACATCTTCAACTAGATCATGTTGCTCATAGCCACAAATTCAGCCATGAATCTAAAAGTTATAATTCTTCGTAGGTTGAGACAACATTTTTCTCAGTGCTATATGCTGTTGCAAATTCACAATTAACAGCTCTTCTTTACAGTGACTTTTAAAAAAAAAGACACTGAAAGGCCAGAGCAAGTGTAACACCTACTCTCACTGGCTCATACCATGTCTCCAATCAACGATAATGAATTAGAATCTCCTCATCAACACCTCTAGTCTGCTGCTGGCAGTCGACTCCACACAACAGTTCTGACGATAGTCTATACAGTCTTCAGAAGACCTACAAGAAGCGGTAATAAAGGCTAAAAAACTGTGCACGATTCTTTGTTCACTTGTTTATTGTTGTACATGTTTCATATCCCTTCACAATCAATTGCACAATGAAAGGAGTGGGATCAAGTGTGACCTTGTACATTTGGAAGCCAAATTCAAGAAATTCCTATTATTCTTTGCCTGTCCCACTCTAACCCCTACCTACGTTCTGTAGTCACACCTACTTTTCAGATCTTTGGTTTCTAGAAGTTTTTCCAATTACTGGTATTTTTTTCTTAAATAATGGTAGCATGCCATAGGGGATTACCATTCTAGGACAAGTTCACTGGGAACAGAATTAGGCTAATCACCGTTGTAATTCCTATTTGTGCTTTTTTGATTTGGTTTTGCAGTGAGTTTTTTTGGAAGTTTTTGTGTTGTTTTGGATGGAGGGGGGCCCTCATTTTTGTTTTGTTGTGTTGTGTGTTTGTTTGGTTGGTTTTTTTAACAAACAACACATTATTACAAACTACTTAATAAAACTGGACTTCAAGGGCTTTCTGCCAACACTCAGGAGAAACATCTCCTCCCACCATCCTAAGGGATGCTCATGCACACATTTGTTGGGAAGGTAAGGTAAACAATTACAGATATTCAGACACCACATTCATTAACAATGTGTACCACAGATCACTGTCTTTGCTGACAGCTGTCACGCATTATGGAGGTCCTAGTTTTCACCAGAAAGCGAAATACTGTTATACTCCATCACTGCAGGTCATAGCCAAAAAAGCTGGTTGACAAGACTTGAAAGACATAGAGCATGCCTAAACTACCCAATAATGAATTATTTAAATCTTACGCAGAGACAGGACATAAATCAGTCATTTTTTCATTGAAGTAGTTGACAATACATCTACTGGATGGGAAAACTTCCTTCTTAGGAGCAATTAGACTTCCTCATGCCTCCACAAGGTCAAGCACATTGAGAAAGATCTATAGGACTACAGGTACTCATGATGTCAAACTGGTAAAATTGAAACAAGCGTCCTGTGGCCTATTTCTCTTTCTCCCTTCACAAGAGGAAGTTTCTATTGCCAGAGATTCTTTTTTAATCTTGTCCTCACTCTCAAGTTCACTACATCTCTGTCAAGGCTATAAACGCTGGAGCAGGAGTGTAAAATTAGTAGTGGCGTCTTGACTTCTAGCTTAGGGTTACAAGGCAGCCACACTTCTAGCATTATAGTTAATTAGTCTGCATCTTAAAGACACTGAAGCATAGAGTAAAAAGCAATAAAGTGCTTAGAGTATTCACAATATGTACTGCAGTTACTGCCCAACCTATGCTTTGCAGCACTGCAAGAACATACAACATGGGAATAAGCTGTATAGGTACTGCTTATGGCAAACCTTGTCTTATACAGGTGACATGAACACTCACTTTGTGAATGCACACGTAGATGAGGGAGACCACCATCATTAGATCTGCTCCCGTTTTGGGTGAACACCTGCCACCATTATCCTACAGAGGGATACGCAATCAGGCACGACAGCAACCATCCCCAAGCCAAAGGAAAGCCCACCTAACAAGTTCACATGCTTGCTTATCTGTCAGCCAAAGGTGACAGCTCTTAGCCTAACTGAGGCCATGGGTGGTGGAACAGAGGCCATGGGTGGTGGAGCAGTGGCCACACGGTGTGAGCAAGACTGTGAAGTTTCCTTTGCTGATCAGCAGAATTTGAAAATATAGAAACAAAGAGTTAGAACCCAGAGAAAAGATAACAGATGTTGTTCACAACATACAGGAGAACTACAAAAATACAATAAACTTGAGAAAATTCATACTAAGCCCCAAACTAGAAAGTTACCACCCCTCACTTTAAAAAGTGAAGGCAGTTGTTAGTTGTAGAGAAAAGTATAAGGGACCAGAAGCGCATCAAAACAGAACATAACACAGTTGAGTTTTTTATTACTAATAAGTACGCCTAAGCAGCAAGACAGATTACTTAAAAGAACTTGCAGAGTGAATTTTGGGTGCCTAGGAAGCCAGAACTCTGCCAAATAGATTTTAACCGAGAGGTCACAAGGGTTTGTTCAGAAGACCACGGCTCCTCAGTCACAGAAATATATACAAGGAGGAGGAAGAATCTGGGTTTAAACAGCAAAACAAGCTGACATGTAAGCATAAGAAGGCTCCTTTTTTTCTGTAAGCAAAGATTCAGAAAAGCCTCCAAAATTAAAACCTCTACGAAGCTTACAGACATTTGGATTGCAATTATTTTATTAACTCTGAAATGCAATGCCACTTTCTTTTAGAGACAAAATGAAATTAGAAGAGAGTATTTCAACACAATTAGCACTGTTACTTAGGTAGTACCAGAAAAGGGCACTCACCTTCCGACCAAGAGGTTAAGTGTACAACTGTGAGCATCAAGGAACTTGTTCAAGCACCAAGGGAAGAAAAGAAGAAAGAAGTGGAGGAGATGTTGCAAGACAGCTCTAAAGGGAAAAGAGACTTCAATTTGGGACTCGGCCCCACAAATGCCATAGTTGGAGAAATCCAATTTTATTCAGAAAGCATTAACATGAAAGAAATTGTTACAGATCAATAAAAAGCAGCTATTCCAAAATGTTAAATGATTAAAGCAAACTATTACTTTCCCCTTCTCCCTAGCTTTATTTCTTTTATTTATATTATGTGCAGAGACAATAATAGCAATAAGCTTATTACAAGATTATAGTAGTAATTGAGGGGTTAAGATTTATAAAAAGTATGCACTACAGTAGTGGTATTGTAAAGTGAGTTTTTTCTCCTCTTTTCACTGATCTTCATATAAAGCTGTATTTAAATGTTATCAACTTCAGCATTGATTAATCATTTTCACAATTCTTTTACATGAAAGCAGTCCCCCTTCCCTCGATAAGTGGTAGAAGGTGATGCCAATCCAAATGAAGCAATTATGTGAGAAATCAAGTCAAACCATTTTCCTTTTTATTCACTAGAATAGTCTTTAAGTGTGATTAATCAAATCAACCTCCCCTTTCCAGGCAGAGCTGTAATTGCTAAGTGCAAATTAAAGCATATTATATATGACATATGATACTTAATCTGAAGACAAATTTTTATTAAGGTTTAAGTCAAACTTTGTTAAATGAGTTAAATATACCCACTGAATATATCTTAACATTACAAACGTTCCCTACCAGAAAAAAGCACTACAAAAATACTTCAATAATCCAATTGCTTGACAAAAAAAGAAAAGACAGTAACAGTAGTAACAGGTTTGTAAGAATAAACAGAGTATCTTCACAGATCCTATCACGCAGTTTAAAATGGGGTAGCAGATTATTCTACGTTATTATAAAAACAACCCCAAAAAACCAAAACAAACCATCCCAAACCTAGGATCTGAAACCTAATTCTTTTTCAGCATAACGCACAACAATCCTTCACAAAGATAAAGCCGAACTACATTCACTACTGGAGTAAGCTGACAAAACTTCTGATTTTAATAGTTGTTGACAACTGTTGTGAAAGTCATTGCTACCACTTTTCGATAAGCAAACAAGGGCAAGGAAATTAGCCAGGTAAGGAATTTAAAGGATGAGAGTTGATATTCAAAACTCCAAGGTTTATTTTACCTTCTTAGTTTTGCATCTATTGATAATCATATTAATGCTTCCTAATGCAATTAAATACAATTCTTTGTCTATTATGTGTGTAAGTAATTGCAAACCTATTTTATTAATGAAAGCTTGAATAAAAAAATATAGTCTCAGAAATGCAAACAGTAAGAAGCAGCCTGGAAGCTCTGAAACGTCTTCACAAGCTAAGAGGAAAAAAAAAATCAAAAAAAACCTCCTTCAAAACATGACACAGGATATCACTTTATTATGAAAAGAAAAAAAATAAAAGCATCTGGAGACAGCGTTAGTAACAGAATCCATCTTCTGTGCAGAACAGTCAAAATACAACAAATTAAGGCATGTACAATTACGAAGAGTTAATTAATTACTTTTAGGCGTGTTTTGTCCTATGAATAATCCTCCACAGAGAGGGTTTACCCCACCCCCAATAGACTCTTCTGTTTAGGTCACAGGACAATTAATAAAATCTCTATTAATAATGAAACCTTATATTCATATATAAAAATAATTCAAAGACACCCATTCAGTATCCTATGTTTTAGCACACCAGCAGTCCTCTTTAAAAAGTCTTACCTGAAATAACTACACTGTTGCGTATCATAGGAAAAAGCGTGTTGTATCAGAAAACACAGTATTTTCTACCCAATTCGTATTATAAACCATGCATTTAAAATGTAAGCACCAAATTAAAATAAAGTAGGTGAGAGATTGTCATACACTAAGATGATTTCAGGGCTGTAAATCCTCTCAGTTTAATGTGAATTAAGGCAGATTGGAAAGGGCTGTCAATACCCAAAATAAATTCTGGAAAGACTCTCTAAGTATAACTCATGTAACTACACCCTAGCACAAGCAGTGAAACGAGAGAACTTGGTCACCAGCAAATGTGTGTTCTTTATCCCATAAATGCCTGCAGCCCATTCCCTTAAGTCACCTTTCTTCTCACACAGCCTCTGACATCCCTGCTGGACTGAATACACTGACACCACACATCCTATAAGGCATCTCTGTCTGTAGATTATTAAGGTGCCACTTCTTTCCTCTTACTTTCAACAGTCACAGAACAGAAACCTGGCACCTTTGGAAATCATATTATTCTTTCCTACCTGACAATCGGCCAATAGCTTCAGAAATTATTTTAGGGAAAAGAAGATGCATTTGACAAGTCAGCTGGCAGACAGAGGGCAAGCCTTAGACCTCCACCTCACCATGTCAGAAATCCAGGATGAAAAGTCCTTGTAGGCAAAACTCACATGATCCAAGCGTGAATTTGTTGTATTCCATTCTCATTTTTCAATCTGTAAGAGCAATGTTTCCTGTGGGATGGATATATCCAAACTACCCACACAAAGAAGAATAAAGTAGAGATGCTAAAGGTAGACTTCAAGAAGCCTTTGCTGCTAGGAACCTTATGGGTGTGAAAGCTTAACGCAGACTTATCTATTCCACTAAGCAATTCCTAGACTCTGCCACCTGAAACACCTTTTTAAACCTAAATCAAGGCACACCTAAACCGTAATGCAATTACCACACTTGTCCTTTTGTATTTCCCATTAATTGTTGAACAGCACTTCTAACTGTATATCACTAGTTTAAAATATTATTACAAAGCAGAAACAAGTTTATCACCTAATTCCATCCATGTTGAATTCCTGTTGTTACATACATTTCAAATTACCACTTTAATACCTCATCTCACTTGCGCTCACCTGGCACCGGGCAGCAGGGTATGAGGAAGGAGAGGAAGAGAAAGACCAAAAAAAAAGAGAAGAAATAAAAAGGTGCAGTTGACCAAGTAGTATTAGAGACTTCTAACTCTCCATATCATGACAAGACAGCATTTCATAGTCTGACTTTGAGTCTAATAGTAAATACATTTCTGAAATCTGACATTTTTACATGCAGTTTTCCTTGCACTTCTGGCAGATCCATACCTAACTGCCTTTACTACCTGCTTGTTGTTTTTTTTTTCTCCCCATAAACAATCATCTCTCAAAGCTACCCATGTTATTTGAGAATATTTCAAAATTAATAAAGGCTATGAAAGTCAAGTGGTGTTCACTCACAGAAAGCAATTCAACAGGTCGCCGCAGCGGGCAATGCAGGGCTTCCTTACTAGATGTTTTTGCCAGAACAGGTCCAGTGGCATGACCTGCTGCAGAGCTGCTTCTCATGTTTCATGGGTGAGGGAAATAGAATATTCCTCTTCCACCCCAGCAGAGTTCAGGATCCAAACCATGTCTTTCATGTGTGGAAAGAAGTATCATCTTCTAAGTCTTCTGTCCTCAGAATGACACTGTACACACATACCACGCCATTATTTGCACTACATGTAAAAGTATTTTTCATCCTCTGTCAGTTTTCCTTTCATGACCTAGTCCACCACAACTGTTACTTGTTGTAAAATTCTACATAGACTGTTACTTTTTGCCTAAACAGATGCTTCATGAAGTCTCTGGATTTACAAAGTTTTATTTGAAGCTGCATTAATTACAGGAAGGTTTGGGGCTTTTTTTTTTTTTTTTTTTTTATTAAGAATTGGAAGAAGCCAAGGACAAAATGATTAGTAGTCACAACATTAGTATTGCGTCTTTTTTTTTTTTTTTTTTTTAATTAAGAATTGGAAGAAGCCAAGGACAAAATGATTAGTAGTCACAACATTAATCTTTTTGCTGTACCTAACAACTTCATTTAGTGTTTAAGACACAAACCCTTGTGGAGCTGCCGTGCTGTTGAGCTGAAGTTGATATACTTGCTAGGAAGTTACTTCTACCTCCTCTGTCCTCTGAGACGTAACAGATGTGCTCTCAGGAAATTGAATCAGATAGGAAACACTCTCACCAACTTCAGTGAACTCTTACAAGGCTAAAATAGAAAAATAAGGTTCACAAGTGACAAAAGAACCCAACACATTTCACTTAAATACGAAGACTTCTCTGACAGTGGAAAAGAATTCCTACATCAGCAACGAGACTTAGAAAATATGCTGTCGGTAAATATTATCATTAACACTTCAGAAAGGTGTATTTTAACAATTTCCAGGACAGACTTTACATACACTGCTTTCATCACTGGAAAGGAATAACACCACTCATACAATACACATTAAAAAGCAGACTCTGGCCCTTAACTTCCCAGCACAGTTGAGCAGCTTCATGCTACATTAGTCTGGTAATGCAAAAAGAACCCAAAAATAGAGACATTTTTAACTGGACTGTCTAAGCCTCCAAGGAAATGAGGCTTAGGCAGTCCCACATCTGTTCACTTGTCACATTTAACTTCTTAACTTGCTGGCCAATTTCAACTAAATTTGATAAAGGGTTTGGAGACTCAAAAGTAATTAAGTTCCTGCAAATTCTACAAAAATTAGTAGCTGAGTACAAAAGAGACACCTACATAATGCTTGTACTGAAGGCAAAGGAGTTTTAACCAATCTATTATCCATCACCTAACTAATGGAATAAATACACTCAGTGTGTGTATACAGATATATATATATTTGAGTATATATATGGTGTGTGTATATACATTTGAGTATATATACATTGCATATATTCAAAACCTAATTGGACATGGTCCTGGACAACCTGCTTGAGGAAAGTGGGTGGACTAAATGATCTTTAAAGATCCCTTCCAACCCAAACCATCCTATGATGTCAAAAGGTCCCATCCAACCTCAACTATCAGGGGTGGGGTTGGGGTGGTGGGAGCGTGTGTGTGGCTTCAGAGAAGTCACACCAAATGATACCAAACAAGGACACCAGAAGAGAAATTCAAGGAGACGAGGAAGAGGGATTCTTTAGAAGGCAAAGGACATAAATCCAAAGGCAACCAAGCTTTACCAGTTACGCTATTAATGATCCTTTATCTTCAGTGACCTTCAGAATTTCACTGAAGACTTGTCACTCCACTGCTTATGTGCTATTAGCAGAATCATTTCAGAAATAATCTCTAGGGATACAAGTTACACAACTGTAATTACACTAGTGTAAAACATACTTTTGATAGCAGAGATCATTCCTCTAACCTTTTACACTGATGTGAATGTACCCACATTAGGAGCTGCATAGCATTTCCTTATTAAATATGAATCTGTAGAGATGAGGCTTAAAAGCCAAATTTATTTTGACCTGCTATTTTGGTGGAGGAGATTTTTGGATCACAAATTTTGAAACAAATGTTAGGCAAACAAAAAAGAGAATCAGCAAACTACAACAAATAGAGAGTTTAGGGAGATGACCAAACACTTCCAACCTAACTGAATACTACAGAAGAATTTTTTACAAGCAACAGAGAAAGAGTGCGTTCTGGGGGAACCATGGCTAGGTCATCCCCACCAGAAGACCACCATGTGGACACCTCTGGAACAAAGTGTACACTCCTTTATGGGCAAGAATAGAAGGAAACAGAAAGGAAGACGAAGGCATTGTGATACCACAGTAGATGCAGGGTGGAAGCCTGGTAATCGGAAAGACGACAGATCACAGGATTACTCCTGGCTATGGACATGCAAAAGTAGGTATCTGCAAGTGATCTTGTCATCTAAACTCCTCTTACAAACAATGGGCCATCAAATCCATTCACTCATGAAGACAAACAACCCTACCTTAGAGTCAAGTCAAATGAGGAACGTATCCACACTGACAAGTCGGACAGAAGAGGGCTTCAGAAGCCTATGAAAATTTAGGTTGAAATTCTGTGCCTAGACAAGAACTAGACTAGAGCTCACAATGTGGTCTGGATGCTCTGACAACAGCGGTAACACATTGAAAGGATCAGAACCTGCAAAGCCAAGAAGCACCATCAACAGCAAATGGCAAGACCTCCCAGCGCGGGAGAGCATTTGGCTGGGGCACAGTGCCCAGAAAGTGAATTGTGATAGAGTTAGAATTTGGAGAAGCAGGAAGAGAAGCAAATCTTGATATGGCTTGGATCAGCTTACCAGCCAAGTTCATAAAACTGTTGAAGGGCTACTCTGACACAATCTACGTGGATTCAGCACTCCTGCAGGAGCAACAGAAGTTGAAGGGTTCACTAGCATTGTGCTGAATTTTAAAAATGGAAACAGCATGAAAAATCATGAAACTTTTACAAAATCTTAGAATTCGTAATCCAAACACTATTTTTAACAGTACTGTACTAGAAGGTAAACTGATGCACACCATCTATCAAGATATTTGAGAAATACAAGTGAAAACCATATGGCGGAGCAAAAGAATATCATAGGTTATTAGACGCAAAAAATACTTTTTAAAATGGGTCTTTTGAAATTGTAAAACTATAATTCTGACAGGCCAAAAAAATAAAAGACAACAAATCACATCCAAAAGGATTTAAGGAACCATCTGGAAAAGACACAAAAACTAAAAATGCCACTTCTCAACTAAAACTTCCATCATACCAAAAGACTAATGTGACTAAGGAGACACTAACCTTTGAGAAGATCTAGGTAAGTACAAAGCAGCAGGCCTTGTAAACTACACCAGACAAAGGAGGAGGAACTATTCTGAAAAACAGTATTAGTGACTACACAAACAGGACATATCGCGAAAGACTTAACAAAGTTTTTGTAAAGCAGTATCATGATTGACAAGCCTTAAAAGACAGTTCCACATGCAAGAAAAGCAAATTAGAAATCCCATCAGGCACTATTAACAAAAAAAGCATCTTTCAGTGTCCTTCACAGAAAACTCTTAAAGACACAAAACTGCCACAGCGTAAGAAAAATGTTCTTCCTTGGTTAGGTAATTTTATGAAAGACAAAAACAAAACAAAACAAAACAAAAAAAAAACCCCACCAAGGAAAAAGAAGTGGGCAGCACTCTGCCTGAAAAGACATTACTCAGTATTGCTGAATCTCCTCCAATCCACCATATGCTGCTATCTATAGACTATTCAGCAGCAGGGGCAGTACATCATGGCCTGGTATAAATTCACAGAGCAACCACATCTGCAATACTCTGGGCACTTCTGATTTCTCTCCTCACTAAAAGAACGTATATGAGAAAGTTACCGAGAAGGACAGACGGCCCCTTCAAACACATAGAACAGATGAATCCGGGGAACCATTAAGACACTCGGACTCTTCAGTCCAGAAGATGAGATAACTAAGATATGACAGTAATTTATAAGATAATTAATGGCATGAAAAAGGAGACAGAACAACTATGCAGTGCATCTTCCAATTTAATAACCAAGGAACGTTAAACGAAGCTAATACGTGGAAATTTTACAGAGGGCACTCCTCACTGTTGCCTATGAATTTCCTTGCTCAAGTACCTGCAACAGACCTGAGAAGTTTCATATGTTTAAAAAGGAACCAGACATATTTTTTTGGACTGAAATTCCTCCAAACTATAGAAAGAAAAACCCAACACAGGCTCAGAGAGCATTCTGAGGGCGTTGTCTAGTGACAATGAAAGTCACTATCCTATGGCCAACAGGAGACTTTGGTTTAAGCCAGTGCACCCATTTGTATATTGCACTGGCACATTTCATTGACCATCTTCAGACACTTCGACAATGCAAGATCCTCGAGTTTTGTTCTAACCTTCAACAGCATATTCACCTTATTCAGAATAAGATAAAAAAAAAAAGTACTTGTGCCCAACAAAGAGACAAAGAAAACTTGGCTTTTATATATGAATAATTCAGAAGACAGACCTACTGGTGATTATTTATATCATCCCATATTTCCATGAAAATCTGTACGTTACACATAACTCTTTTAATAAGCTTCTATTACATAACCAACCTGTGTGATCAACTTCAAAAAGCACCAAAATAACTAATCTCAGCTCTTTATATGCAAAGCAATGCTTTAATTATACTTCTTGGCCTTAACTTCCAGGGTAGGTAGGGAAGAGTCAAAGTAGTAATGTATGTGCAGCATCCCAAATTTGCACCTTCTCCCGTAACATATGCAGCACAGATATAGTACCACAGAAAGAAACACTAAAATCTTCATAAAATATACATTAATGAAGTAGGGCAGTTAAATGAAAGTCCTATATAGTAAAGGAAGCTGGAGGCACAAAGGGGAGAGTGGAGCAGGGGGAAGCAAGATATGATTGTATTATACGTCCCCAATGATGTGAACAAATTATTTTGTTTGCACTTAATCTCATTATACCCTCCTTCCCAAGCTCTGAATTTCATTTATCACTGTGTTGCTAAGCTGTCTGATGCACAGGCAATGCTTTCATATATTTTTGTGCAAGAACAATAAAAACTTGATCCTTATTAAGGCTTCTTGGAGGAAAAACAGCAAAACAGTAATTTATACTATTTTTATTTTCCATCAAATAGAAAGGGAACTTGTTTCACAGAAACAGAATATTCGAAGTTTCCCTTGGGGCAGGAGGGGGAATGTTACTAAAATGGAGACTAAGTGGTTGGTTTGCAACCTGTCATAATAGGTTAACCGAAGTTTGAACTGTGAAACGATGACATAATACATATTTTACAATATGAGAGAAAAATTGAAAAGGCTTCAGAATAATTATCTTTTGGGGAGATACATATACTGCTATTTTAAATATTTTTTTTTCTTTTTTTTTTTTAGGAACCAGTTCTGAATCAAAACAATTATTTCAAGAACAAATCCAAAATCTACATGCAGAGCTGAACAATATCCATAACAGAACTCACACTTATTTCCATTTTTTAAAGAGGTTAATAAAACAAAGAGAGGAATACAATTTGAAGAGTAACTTCGACTCTCTATGTGGCAGCAGAAGAACAAAATCTTTGAAGAGTTCTCATTCCTACGAAAAAGCATGTATTGAAAACATACTGAAAAATTAAGCCACGCTCTAAAGCTGTAGGAGACTATAACTGTTCATTATCCCAAGATCTGTAGGATAACTGTTGAGTTTCACGGTAATAGTTGAGAGACTCCATATATTTTTACAGCATTCCTTCAGAGATAAATCTCCAGAGAAAAATATAGAAAGTAATTACATTTAATATTGCAACAACGTCAACACCCCAATGTTATGTTTAGTATGTTTATGGAGGTCAGAATTTAAACAAATTCCTAGGAAAACTAAGAGTACTTCATCTTTAAGCAGTATGTGCTCTTACAGAGAGATAGGAGAACCATTCTCATAGCTATGCAAAATAGACTTCTGTATGTATCCTTAACATAATCAAGTCAGTGACACACATGAGCATATCTATATAGTTATTCAGCTGTTCATAGACTGTGCACACAAATATTTCATTACCAGGGATAAGTTGTGTACCCAACTTATACCTGCAGACATACAAATATATGCAATTACCCAAAAGATAGCTTTTGAGTATGTTATTGGATTTGCGTATTATCTTGCACACAGAGCATCATAGGCAAACTTCTTGATTTTTAGCTGCTAGATCTTTTGCCAGATTTTTTTAGCCGTCGGGACCACTACTCGGTCTTGTAATACCTTAGGATGGGTTTTGATGGCCCATAATCACTTCTGGCTAGACAGTAACACATGTACCCAGTCCTAGAGACTGTATTTTTCTGCTTCGAAAATCAGCCCAAGAAACTCTGTCACAACACAGCTGGAAGACATTTAGAGCCTTCCCATATTCTGAAGGCAGCCTACAGAACGAGAAACTTTGCAAAGACTTCAGTCCCACAAGGGAATGGCTACATCACACCCAACTGTTCTTTCAGCTGCTGCCAGTGTGATACAGCAGGCATTGGACAGAGATGTAGCTGCATCCCTCATTCCCCTATTAGCAGAGGCATCACTTCACCCTTTGATTTGGCTTGAAAGAGAAGAAACTTAACCTCTCCTCTGCAGTGACAGCTGCTTCTTAATTTTTAAGCAAGAACCATGACACATGATAGCTCTCGGGAATGATGGAACTTATCAAAATGTTGAAGCTTACGCTACCAGTCCGTAAGGCCACACCACTTTCTGACAGGACACCTATGATGTCAAGATACCCCATTTATCTTCACAGTTAATACTCACATCCATACATCAAGGTATGAATTATTTCTCTGAGGCTGGAGCCAACATGGTTATTAATGTTATGCTGCAAAAAGCACTGCTGGTACAATGGAAAGAGGCATAAGAATTGGTTGGAGCAGTTTCACCTGTCCTTTAGGAGTCCATGGTCCTCCAAGAGTCATTGCCAGATGTAGGTCTAACACTTACAGCACCAACAGCCACAAGCCCAAGCACACCATAAACCAGGGTATAGCACAAGGGCACATCTGCTGTGCTTTAGGCCTGTTCGAAGTTGCTGAGGGACTAAGCAGAAGGAGAGCCTCAGTGGGATGCCAGCCAGCTGGCACACCACCAGGCACACTGGCGATTCCTCATCCCAGCACAGCCCAAGAGACATCTCTGTTCAAGCAAAGGCAAGTGTGTGTGTGTGTGTGTGCACACTGCTGTGTATACACACCCATACAGTGAGTATGTGTGTCTATAGGCTGACGCAGCAAGTGGTAATGGTGAAGCACAAAAAAAGTACTAAAACCCCGTACACACCAAGCCAGAGATAATATGGGACTTTTTAATAGGCTTTCGAAAAATAGCCCACTGAAATAAGTGTATCCTGTTATTGTGATTTTGGTAACATTTTAGAAAATATTCTCTTCCAACATGAGTTTCATGCCTGTTGCTTCATATTTACATTAATTTGTTTAAAAATGATGTTGACACACGGCATTTCGTGATGTTATACTGTGTCAGTATATACTCAGTGTTAAATATACTCTTTGTCAGTCACATACTCCTTGTTAGTCGTGAAGTAACACCCAAACAACTCAGAAGGAAGGATGATCTGTTTATTCTATCAGAATAAGCAACCCTTGATGAAAACACACAACTGAGCTTCACGCAGTGCAGAGCCAGTGAGAGATGCAGTTCACTGTGTCCTTCTGGTTGGTTGAGGCACCATCCCTGGGAGGTGTTCAAAAGACAGGTTGATGTAGTGCTGGGAGGTATGGTTTAGTGATGATGCTCCTTGTTTGTTGTGCGGGTGTCTATTTTTGTCAGTTAGGTTGACGGTTGGACAAGATGATCTTTAAGGTCCCTTCCAACCTAGAAGATTCTGTGATTCTGTGATTCTCATCTTTGTAGCTTCAGCTTCAAAAACGAGTTTTCAGTATGCAAAAATGAGTTTCAGGAAATTCCTATATTGCTTCCTTTAACTAATTGCACCCTGTGATTTAGGGCATACTGTTCATCACGTAGAGCAGACCACATCATTACGATGTTCAAATGGTAAGAATACTCAAGAAGATGCTTTAGGTCAATATGGATCCCTGTCAACAAAACATCTGTGTATAGATACCAGCTACTCAACGCAGCCTATAGTTCTAATGCAGATATTTGTCACCAAATTAGTCAGATACAACTTTTACTAATTTTAATCAAATTCTCACAATGGTTTCTGCATTTAGGTCCAATCTATGTGCACTACACATATTGTATTCTGTAACCATCTGATCATACACCCTTATTTAAAGAAGGTTATGATATACAACAAAGACCTACACACGGAATTTACTTAGATGATCTACAAAGTGGGATCATGGATAACAAATCAATAAGCTTTTGAACTAAGTAATCATCACCAGACAGATCAACTTAACCCATCTGAAGACACGCACAAGACTTCCAGTACTCTTGCAACATGGATTAATGTATTCAATTTGGAGTCATTTTTGCATGTGAAGATTTTATTGACATACTAAAACCAATTAAATTCTGACTTGCGTTGGAAGATGACCCATTGCTTACATCACCACCTCTTTTTTTAAAAAAAAAAAAAAAAGTTTAATTCTTCCCATAGACCCACCAACTTTAACTTGTTCCTAAAAATAGCTAAGGCAGTACAGTAATTGTGTGAGAAGTCAGGAACAAAAAAAAAAAAAAAGTAGCGTGAAAGGAAAAGTGGTATCATTTTACAAAGAACATCTATGCAGAAACTCTTTTTAGACAAAAAAAAATATAAGCAATGGAAAACCGGTTTTGTCTGACACCAGTTTTTACTGACCTAATTCTCTTTGGAATACACTATTTTAAAAGGTAACTTATCATGTGCTCACTTCTTCTCTCTTTTGATCTAATAATACACACAAGCAACAGTCTTTTGAAACTTTTACAGAAACACTGTCAGGTACTTAGTTCCTACTGAAGACAAAGTATTGAACTACACAAAAGAAAACCAGCATGATAAAAGTTATATATGTCTTAACTTTGGGGGATAACAAAGAGGCAGGAATAAATAGCCACAGTAAAGAGGGAAGAACACAAAAGGATGGTGGCAAGAAAAGAACTCTTTCCAAACACAAAAGGATACAAGGCATACTTGACAACAGTTCAAATCGAGCATTAAATAAGTTAAGTGCATTCTAAATTCTGGGTTGTTTAAGGTTTTTTGCCTATTACAAGTAATATTTCATTAATACTTGACACGATAAAAAGCTTCTCACTGAAAAACATGTAAAAGCCCCAGCACAGGTAACCTTACATAGATTAAAATATATCATTAATTGTATAAAATATTCTAAAAACACTTACAGAATATCACCTACCTATATTTGTTGTTTAATGAAATTCCTTTAAAGATTTTGACAATGCCATCTTGGCACACAAGGTCAAAAGATGGTTTTGCTCATGGCTTCAGTCAAGACATGAATGACTTAAATCTCAGAGAAAAGGATGACAGGAAGGGAAGGGAATTCTTCTGTTAAATTTAATGTGTCAATGAACAAAATGAACAGGTAACTATTATTGTTCTAGTCAACTTACCTTCACATTCAGGCCTCGAGTTCCATCAGGATGTCGTACACCCAAAAGGACTGGAAGAGCCCATGTGGGAGGACTTAGTCAAGGATGGTGGCAAGAAAAGAACTCTTTCCAAACACAAAAGGATACAAGGCATACTTGACAACAGTTCAAATCGAGCATTAAATAAGTTAAGTGCATTCTAAATTCTGGGTTGTTTAAGGTTTTTTGCCTATTACAAGTAATATTTCATTAATACTTGACACGATAAAAAGCTTCTCACTGAAAAACATGTAAAAGCCCCAGCACAGGTAACCTTACATAGATTAAAATATATCATTAATTGTATAAAATATTCTAAAAACACTTACAGAATATCACCTACCTATATTTGTTGTTTAATGAAATTCCTTTAAAGATTTTGACAATGCCATCTTGGCACACAAGGTCAAAAGATGGTTTTGCTCATGGCTTCAGTCAAGACATGAATGACTTAAATCTCAGAGAAAAGGATGACAGGAAGGGAAGGGAATTCTTCTGTTAAATTCAATGTGTCGATGAACAAAATGAACAGGTAACTATTATTGTTCTAGTCAACTTACCTTCACATTCAGGCCTCAAGTTCCATCAGGATGTGGTACACCCAAAAGGACTGGAAGAGTCCATGTGGGAGGACTTAGTCAATTACTAGACTAACAGTTATTTTCATTTCTTTTTAATGGTACCAAAAATTTTTTTCCCTGCACTCCAATGGATTGTGCACGCACTCAACTTTGGAGACCACTGGTCTCTAGCACCAAGCCATCTCTTACCTATGTACTAGTCCCACAGTGGGACAAAAAAAACCAAAGGGCTGCATATTCAATAATCTGGGGCATTGAAGTGCACAATGGAGACAGCTTTCTCATTCTGCAGAAACAACCTTGAGTGGAACTCAACCACAACTCAGTAACAGTACAAGCTGATAGCAGAGACTTCCCTTTGCACCTTTTCTATGACATCTTCTATAAGCAAATTATCTGTATTTTTCCAATCTCTTTTGTTGTGTTCCAGACTTTGTCCCAGATAATGAAGAGCTAACGGTGGAGCTGCCTTGCTATTTCAGTCCTACTCCTGAACAGTTGACTGCTGTGGAAATACAGACATTGCCTGCTATTACCCAGCTAGGGTGAAATTACACCTTATAATTCAAATCATTGTCTTAAGAGAAAGAAAAAAAAAATCAATAGGCTAGGATATCTATTGCCATTTCACTGTCAAACTAACTAATCACTGAATACAACCCAGAAATCTAATTACTTCTCACCATTAAAATAATTTTAAGAGCTGAAACCAAGATTTCTCACTCTACCACATACTGCTTTAAAAGTAATAGCTGCAACGACAAAAGGGGAAGCCACAGAATCAGCAGGACTTCTATGAAAACACACTGAACACAGATCATCTCTTCCCAGGGAAAAGCTCCTGAACAAGAGGAGGTATAGTTTGTCCTCAGAATTATATGCACAGAAATAAAAGGGATTTTAATTTAAAAAAAAAAAAAAAGTACTTTCCAGTCCCAATTTATTGCTAAAATAATAGTATAGAACAATTTTGAAGTATTACTGTCTGTTACATGGAGTCAAAACTAGCTATCAAAACCAGCTTTTGTATTAAGCACTCAACCTAAGACACGGCAAACCTTCACTGCAATGATCACCGTGGTGCAAGTGATCAAATTAAACTTGCCTTCACAATTGGTTCTCCACCTTAGAAGCCTCAGAATAGTGAGTCTCTTCTCAACCTTCTCAGCCACAACATTTAAACTGCCCAGTAAAGTCCAGCCTCTTACACAAAGACTGAGCTCCAGAACCAAATACAAACAGCACATTCCAAACCCAAGAGCGAAGTAGCAAAAATCCACAATGTCAAAAAGTTAAGATATTTGGTAGAAAATCAGGCAATTGGTATTTATTCCCACTGCTGCTTCCTCCCAACTTGTGTGTGTATAAATAAGCATATAAAGTCAGTCAAAAGCAAACAGCAGCCCCAACACATTTACTGCTTAATCACAGCATCATCTCGTGGTCTATTGACTGCTATACTGGCACAGCCAAGCCCTATCTCCTCAAATAATGGTGCTGCCATGAGCTTTGTAACAAGTGCTGTATCGATCAATTATTTGGGAGAGAAGCCACACCTACTCTCTTATAAACAGTGCTAGTAAAAATAATAATAATGCAAAAACCAGATGCCTTCCCTCCCAAGTAGGAGAAAAGACAAATGAGACTAATATCAAAAAGAAATAATGATAATTATTTCCTGAAACAGCACCTTGCTCCTATGGTAAGCTTCCACGGGATGCATGTGTGGTGGAAGAAGTAACTTCTCATACAAACTCATTCCTTTACAATGCAGATAAGGGTGTGTGTTTGTGCTGTATTTTTTTTTTTTTTAATGACCAGTCCTCCAAAAGATTCCTTTTAACATTGTAAACAGCTACAAGTCATTCAAACATACTTTACACATATGAACGGTTAGAAACCTCACAGCAGACTAAAAATCAAATTTATGCTCATTTATTTATAACTGAGTAACTTTAAGACTTTGATCAAGATAGAGGAACAGGTACGAAACACAATTCTCAGAGCTATTCGTTTCTCAGCTGCAACAACCCACTCGATTCAAATCATTCAATCATAATTTTTCAAATTTTCTAATGTTCTGAAATGCTCAGCGCAAAGCTCCAAACTAACATCTTCTTATAACTTGATTTCAATTGCTTGCAAGAAGTAGTATTTTTCTCAGCTCCGTTTTAACAGCTTTGATGTGCACAGCACACAAGAAAAACACAGTTGTGAAAAATGATAAAACAACCCACTTGGATAGACTCAGCATCTTAGTTCCTGTGAAAGCACTGAAAGGCATGAGAAATGAGAGATCTCAGAGAAAAGGCGTTAGCTTGTGATCATAATCACGTACAGCAATATGACTGTGGTGTGTATGCAGATTGTAACCTTGTCCTGTCCCTGTCCCCCTCCCGCATTGTTTTTTGGGGTTTGTTTTGGGTTTTTTATGGAAAGAGAGATCAGAAATCTCAAGGGTACTGGCTTGGCACCCTCCACACTGCCACAGAATACCTCTTGCTCAATGCATGTCTAGTTTAGACACCACTGAACAGCACAGGGTGAACGTCTGGCAGACATCAGAGCTGGAAATCAAGTTCTTCGTTTAACTGCTTCCTAGGGCAGTTTGCCTCCTATATCCCTAGGCACTGCAGGTGCACCCATAGGTGCTCAGGTTACACAAGTTCTTTTTTAATGAGAAAAATACTCAGCATTTTCTAACAGGAGACCAAAAAAAAAAAGAAAGTGTATCACAGACACCCTAACTGGGAAGAAGAATACAACAGAGCAGGAGAACCTGCCCTTTCACAGGTGTGAAAGATACAGTGACCCAGTTGGTATCTCCTTTTTTACTTAATCGGAAACAACCTACAAGTTCAGGGCAGCAAGAATAAAAGGTCCAGTGCAGCTCTGCTCACACCAGCTACTCCTTCCCTCCACCCCCCAAAAAATGATGAAAAAAACCCCAAGCAAGTAGAAGTAGCTCATTTCCAAGGCACACAGACTGTTCTTTTGTGTGACCACCAAGAAAACAATTCCCAGATCCTAAAACAGGAACACCACACCTCGGTGGGAAGACAAACCTAGTCTTCTATTATATTACATAAGGTGACCTAACATTTGAAGACTGCAGCTAAAACCCATGTTCTTTAGGGTAGTAACCTGAACACTGTTGGGAGTCACTTGAATCAAACTAATTCTGCTTATCCAACACCAAAATCACATACAAACACAGCTCATTATTGTAGAAACCGAGTAGGTTTTCTTTGGCTCTGCAGTATCTTCTTTTTTTTTTTTTTCCTTTGTATATCACAATAGTTTAACTGAGTTATAGATGTCAGACATCCCAAAAAACTGATGAGGAAACATCGTTCCAGTCTGACAACTAGCTTTCTACATACTCTTTGAACAGTCCTTTTGAATTCAAAAATTGCTCTTTAATCTGTTAAATTATTACTAGATTCATCAGCCCAAAATGAAAATATATGAACACAGTAGATACAGATTAGAAATACATGGAACGTGGTAAACACTAAATGTCAACATCTTGCTTTGCAGACCTATACTTACAACTCTTACTTATTTAACTAAATACGATTGTCTATAGAAACATTTTTCCTTTCTCTACTGAGCTGTTTTTCCCTATTTAAAGGGAAAGACATAACTGAAATTATTTAGTATCTACAGGCTTTATACATAATCCAAAATTAAGTAGTCATTTTTCTACAAGAAAGGAATATGACAAATCATGTGCAAGTATACTTAAAATCTGCTACTTTTAACATTTTTTTGTTTGTTGCTGCAGGGCCCAAAATCCCCAAATAATTATTGGAAAGGCCCACTGCCATCTAGTTGTATAAACACAAATAAGCCTAAGATAACACCCCAAGCACCAAGAGTAATGACAGAGGTGGAAGAGATAGCCTAGTCAGGCATGAAATTGATTTTATAATAGCAAATATCTGTTGCCTTCCATGTGCTAAGTAAATAATTCTAAAGAAGAGAGTAAAGATAATAAAAACAAAATCATTAACTGCTCCTACTAAATCAAATGAAAGAGAGAAACCTGTTCTCACATTGACCCTGAAACCTGTTTAATAGCTAATTAAAGCAATTACTCCAAGCATGACAAAGTCCTTAATCATCAACACCTTCAGATGCAGAGGAGATTTTTTTTTTTTGTACTTTCTTCAAAGATATTTGTATTTTATTTAAATGAGAAGTTTATACCAGCAGAACTTTCACCCAGTTAGTCGGTAAATTGTTAACCACTGACACAGTCCCCAACTTCAGCTAGTCTGGTTAACAGAAGACATTCTGCACAGACTTCATCAGCTTTGACTACTCAATTACAGTATTTAATAATTTCAGTGCTTTTATACTAAGATTCCTTTCAAGCGCTTGAAGATATCCTTAAAATTTACTTTTTTCCTCACATTCAGAAACAAACTTGATAGCCAACAGAAATCCAGGATTATTGCAAAGCAACTTCAAAAACGACTCTGCTGGACCCCCACACACACAGAGCATCTGGAATTTTGTGCTTCTTCACATCACTTTCTCTTTTAAGCTTCCAAAGATACTTTTCTCCTCTGCCCCAAAGCCACCTGACACAGCCTTAAATTGGATTCCTTCCATTTGTAAGTTCCAGCCACAAACAATGTTTTATTTTTAATAAAGCTTTATGTCCAATAGCTCTTCATAGCCTCTTAATAATGACCAGTTATCTATTTGCTGTTCCTAGTGCTCTACTTTAATTAGGCTGCTGTTTTTAATACTGATTGTTTTCAAGTTACTAAATGTTTCTGTGCTGCAACAGTACACAGAACAATACTCTGAACTAGTGGCTTGACCATTATGAATTGTTCAGCTTGACAGTTCATCCAGTCATAAATTAGATAACTAAAAGGTTAACAAAAAGCAAAGGCAACTTTATTAAACTTTACCTTGAGCTTTGCTATTTCTTCCCACAGCTCCAGAAAAACAAAGTATTCTTGTTTAGATCATAAAGAGATGGAAATACAGTATTAAAAACACAAAGGAAACTCATTCAGTCCTATTTAGGAAAAATTTAGAGAAATTATGAGTTAAGGCAGTAAATCCAAGTTGGAAAAAATAACCACACATTACTAAAACCAAAGTGCTCCAAACACTGCTATAGGGATGACACTGCTGCCAATAACCCAATAAATGGAGGTGTGCTCTCTGTAAGAACTAGATATTCCCAGAACACTAAATATTGCATTTAACTAATATAGCAAAGCACCCTGCTTTTAATGAACCTGTCTTCCAACTGCTTTCTAAGCTTTACCAGTTCCATATGGAATTTTCTTCTGGCAGCTCATTTTAAGATTTCAACTGACGTAATCTGTGGCGGCTTTTTTTTCTTTGTACCTGCAAATTTGCATAGCTATGAAACTACTGTTCAGATAAGCTGGCAACACATATTGCCTCTGCTCACCCACCATCCTGACAGGTTTTTTTGCTGATGTGCTGCAAATATTTCAACAGGAAGCTACCGCTAAATCCATTCTCCCCTTGCCTATAATGAGCGTCGTGTACAAGGGCCAAGGAGGATCTGTTTATCTTCCCAATAAAATAAATATGCTTTCATAGCTAAAGAAAACAGCACAATTGGATCAACTCATGTTAAAAGCACCTTGCAGTAGATCTTTACATTGTGCTCCTTAAAATTAACCTAGCAAAACAAAACAATATTCAACTTGCATACTAGAAAACAGCCAAGAACAAGAAAAGAAATGCTAAACATGACACGGATCTAGAACAGGTCATTGTATAAGTATATCTTGATTCTTAAAAAAACATGCCTTATACCCACTTCAGAATTGAACTGAATTTAATTCAAACAAGTAATTCGGGGAGAAGACTCCATTTGACAACCTTCACTTCTTTAGTCTAAGTTGTCCTCAGTTATTCCTAAGCTATTATCATATTTTTCATACACTTCTAAGGGCCCTCTTCCTTCTGGATTTTGTGCATATCAAATAGATACAACTTAAGCATTTATTTTGAAAATCCTATAATCTGACTCCCTACAGAAAAAAAAAATACAAAAACACTGACCAAGAACTACTTCCACTAACTTTTGAGCTCACTAAGTAGCTTCAAGCAAGTTTGACAAAAACAGAGTCCCCAAACACATCAAGTTCCTACGTATTTTATTTTAAGCAGTATCTTCCAGTACCAGGAAGAAACAGAAAAGTCCAAAGCACTGATACTCCTAAAAGAAAGGCAAAGATGGACAATCTTTATTGTAACTTTGGGAATTACCACATTGTAAAATAAAATAGGAGACTCTGAATCTACTTTTTAGAGGTTTACCATCATTTCTTGGCTGATTCAAATTACACCAGAAAAAACAAATTACACCAGAAAGATCTCTGCAGATCTTTCCCCTTAAAAGGATAAGCTATAAAAAATAGCTGCTGACTGAAAATAATAAAGAAATTCCCCCAATGTTGTTTGAGTGGAGACTAGTTCTTGTCATATATTCGGATTCTGCATACGTTATAATGCAGGCACGTTGCATCCACTCTTAATAAAAAAACTATGGCTCCAAGGTTCTCCTGGAAAGTCAGGAGAAAAAAAAAAAACAAACCACTTTACAGATCTCCTTTCTGACCTGTATCTCTACAACAGCAAGATGAGAGCTTGATAAATTTTTTCTGTAATCTTTCAAAATGACTCTACTATACCCTGAGGATGCTGCCCAAAACCTTAGACAGCTGCTGCCTTAATCCTCATCGTAGAAGGGACAGAAGACTTTTACTCACACAAGCTCTCACCCAAACAAACGCGTAAGGAGGAAGAAGAGAGAAGGGAACCACTTTAAAAGAAAAGTAGCATGTGACAGTTTGTCAGAAAGTCTAATTGTTGGAAAGATAGTCAGTGAGCTGCATCTTGCTATTGCTTATGTACTCATTCACAAGATTCTTTCCAGTCACCAAATCTATTTTAAGAGGTAGATAGACAAGCCTTCACTCCTGTAAGAAATAAGCAGTAGCATATGATATACCTTGTACACACACAGACATCTTCTTTACTGAGGTAAACACAAAAGATTGCTGAAACAAAGGTAAGGGAAGTCTTTACTGCTTTGCCATCTGTTTGCCATTTCATTTGTTCACTCTGGAAGAACTCCAGGGGCCATAGCATGGAGCACAACAAAATACAAACAACTCGGAGATAAGCTTTAGTTTCCCTTTTCTGTAGTCCAAAATGGAAAAATAAACCAAAGTTTTCTGAGCCATCTAGGCTGGTCCTCCTCAAAGCAAAGCTTATTAACCAGTACAATTGCAAAATTCACCATAGTGGTTCCAGAAGTTGATGCTTTCTATAATGAATGCCTGCAAACATCTGAAAAAAGTAAAAATTAAGCTTTATGTTTCAGTTTCAGTGCAATACAAATATGCCTCAGGCGTAAGTTTTAATTTGCTGCATCAAACCTTTCAACACTCTCAAAGCCCCAATCATCGCCATTGAGTCCAAATTTCTTTCCACTCTTCTGCCCACGTTGCGAGGGCACACGGTCGACTGTCGTGTAAGATTCCCATGACAGTTTCTCCTAGACATACCCTGCCAGCAGGTATCACACGCCTTTCTAAACACATACAGATGCACTCTCCAGATGCCAAATTGTCAGAAACTACAGATCAGAAACTAGGGTCTTGTAATGCCTACTCCTTTACCTTCCAGAGACTAGCACAGATGACTGTAATAGCACATCTGTTTCCAATGCCAGTGTGAAAAGAGTTTTAAAAAGAAAAACGCTTTGAAGAAAAACCGCTTGTACTTCAGAAGTGCTACTTGAGCTGCCAGCAAAGGTTGTGAAACCATATATAAAGACACTATACCTAGTTTTGTTTCATATAGGATGGAAAATCTCCTGTTGTATTGACTTGGACAAAATTCTGCTTACTACACGCTGGACTCAAATATTTGTATGTACCCTGAAGCATTTGTACAACATAATGCTCACTTACAAAAAGTTAAAAACTAGCCCTTAGATTCACTGTGAAGTACCTAAGCCATCTCCTCTGAGAACTAAGGTGATCAGGGCTGCAAGAAGAGATCACATTTGGCATGCCCAGTAATACACAAACTTTAAATCTTTCTGCTGCTTTCATACCTTCTGAGCAATCTGCATTTTTCTATCTCTTCAAACATAGCTCTCAGGGAAAGCCCATACATCGGAGCTACAAAAAAGTACAGGCAACAGTCAGATCAAGATACACCTATACACTTAACGTATTCACCAGTCCCGAGGCTGGGTGTCTTCAAAGCTGTCTACCAAAGGAAAGAGATGGAGACTCCTTGAAGCACTGGGAGTGTACAGAAGCTAAGCCTGCAGGGTCATCTACAGAAGACATTCAGAATAGCTCCATGAAATGGAAACCAAGCCTCCAATTAATGGCCTCGTAAACTGTACCAGATTACAGATTTTCTCCTGCTCCCTCTTGGCTTCCTCTTCCTCTCCAAATATGTTTACAGATACATAGAGGCAAGCAACATTCCCAAGGTTCATTCAGCCATTAACTGACATCTCCAGCAGGAGGCAAGAATGAAGCATCAGGAAACACCAAAAGGTATCAGATTTTGGCAGAACAGCACCTTTATTACAAATGCACTTGTCAGAAGTTTCTGCATCAAACACCTTTAACTGGCAACTAATTCCTGTAGCCTTCTTCCCTACCTTTAAGGCAGCTATGGGGTGGCTACAGTTAATTCAGCACAGGATCTAATTAGGGGAATTGAAATCTGCAGAGAAATGGAAATCTTCCTCTGAAAAAACATTAAATATTTAAAAAAAAATCAACTACCATTTTTCTCTATTACAATCACCTATTCCTAATGTATCACAAAAAGAGATCGTCTATCACAAAGAAAAGAAAGATCTAGTACTGTGCTGGCATTCTTGCTAACTCAGGTTTCAGTGGGCAGTGTTTATTTTGACAAGCTGGGGTCTCCTCCCATTCCAGCTGCTCCATTAATTCATACCATTGCAATGAAGATTGCTGTTCTACGTATGCATGAAGGTTTACCTGAAACAGCAAGGGAAGAAACACGACATTCAGGGGTACCATACAAACATAAAATGAGAAAAGGGAAGATTCAGACATTAAGAGCAACGAATAGTCTTCTTCATGTGTTTGCAATTTTCTACAAGGAACCCTGAAAATTCCAGACAGTATGTTTTCATGGTTTAAGTATGGTTGAAATATTAGGCAAAACTACTAGTTCGCTGCTCAAACTTTTCCAAGGCAAAACAAGTCAACCTGCTGATAAGGATGGGACTTCTGCATCACAAACACCTTTGGAATAAACATTTCCAAACACCATTCAGGATGAAAGTAGGTTTTTAATTAAATTGTTATGTCTCCTGTCATATTATAAACTGTATTTCATAAATAAGAAGACTAAAGACTTCAGATTTTATATGTTACTTGAATCCAATGTATATCAAAGTATTAAAACCCAAATTTTTTTTAAAAGACGAATGGTAACGCAGTAAGAGGGAAGACGTTCTCTACTGATGTGCAGTTTGTAAACCAGCACTTAAAAATCACTGCTCTGAACAGCACTATTGTGTCTAGTATACATAGCAGCTTCTAGCATTCACTTACTAAGAATTACAAAGGAAACTGATAATACTGCGGAGTTCAGCAGGGACTTCAATTTTATGCATTAAAAAAAAATAAATTTCCTTTACCTGTGACAAACTCGGTGATGAAGTCATTCAGCCATCTCCATCCTCAATAAATGGACTGACTTAAAGTCTCTAAAATGCATTTCTGGGCCAAAACCCAAAGTCCAATACCCAGTGAATAACTTTTCATGTCACTTTATTTCATCTTGTGGAACTTGGATGCAATAACTAAGTGTTACTACAATGAGAAAAAGAAGTGTTAACACAGTTCTTTTATACACTGCTTTCAAACCACAATACACAATTTTTTATTACTGAAGATGTCAAAGTGACTGTGTAAAGTCAACTGTAGTTACTGCATAGATTAAAATATTTTATTGTAAACATAAAAATCTATCTGAAGAGGGTTTATGCTAACACATCTTGGTTCACAGAAATATTTCAACAACATCAGTTACCTGTGACCCCAGATTTTTGGGGACTGCTCATGATAAAACACCTTTTTTCACTGCTAGCTTTCAAAATTTCTTCTCCTGGCTGTAAAGACCATGGACTGCAAACTACACAAGACACTGCGAATCTGAAAGCAAAAGCCAAAACGTCCTTTCATGAGAAACCACTAAAGCAAGCAACTGCCTTTTTTCCCCAGGTGGCTTTCTGATACGTTTTTTTGAGCAAAGAAGTTGCACTGACATATTACCTATACACAAGTTAACCCTACCCCTGTGCTACACATTTCAAAATGAAGAGTTACATTTTTTGCTTTTTAAGTTCTACAAAATACTCCTCGTGATGCTTAGGATGCAAAAACCTGACCAATCAGGCAGGACTGATATGGAAGCTACGTGTCACCATAAAGGATAACAAACTACAACACAGTTAATGTATCAGGTAATCTTAGTCTTACAGACCACCCTCCCACATGCCCTTTGCTAGAAAAATGTTTTTGAAAAGCAAGGAAATATTTTGTTGGTTTAGCTGTTAATAAACAAAATGACAAAACCTATTCTATTCACTCTTGACAAAGCAGTTTACCAACACAATTTAATATGCTCCTTCAGCAACACCTGGATATTACCCACCCACCCCCCCGCCAAAAGCCATCCAAACCAAAAATCTTAAAATCTGATTAATGCCCTCAGAAACATGACTTTTTATCAGATCATTTCCTCCCCACAGTTTTAGAACCAGGAGAAAGAAATACCATTCCTCAAGTCCCCTGCTCTAGCCCTTCCCAGTGAAAAGTCACTTCACGTGCATTCTTCAGGCTCTGGAAATTTAACAGCTAGAAGAGGGTTAACATGGGAAACATACCTGAACTGCAAATCAACACTATCTGTTCTAGCAAATTTTATGGCTTTTGGATAAACAGGGGGGTTAATGCTGTGAAATGACACGATAAAAGCTTAGTTCTTATTTGCAGATTTTATCCTGTTTATCCATTAAGCAAATACCTCTGAAATGGACCCGCAAGCTTTTTCAGGTACTTCAGTCTAGTCCCACGACACAGCAGCCTAGATATGAACACAAGTCTTAAAAATAAAAAAAAAAAATACAAAGCATATCGCTCATGTTTCAATCACTCTGTTCAATCATGGTTATCATTTTAAATCTCTGGTGGTGATGAATTTGCACTCTGCAGAACTCCCATGAAAGTGGACGTGTACCACCCTCAGCCTTTTCCAGCACTCCCACAACCAAAGGGAAGTTGCAAACTTGCAGGTAGTCAGGCTGTTCATCTCTTCAAAACACCAACTGTTGTTACTCAAGAAACAAGAGTCAGTCATAATTCCCACACTGAAGAACGCCTCACTGGGTCTAGAGTCATAGAATCATTTAGGTTGGAAGAGGCCCTTAAGATCATCAAGTCCAATCGTAAACTTAACACTGCCAAGTATGCCACAAAACCATGTCCCCAGGAGTCTTTTAAATACCTCCAGGGATGGTGACTCTACCACTTCCCTGGGTAGCCTGTTCCAATGATTGACAACCCTTTTAGTGAAGAAATTTTTCCTAATGTCCAATTTAAACCTCACCTGGTGCAACTCTAGGCTGTTTCCACTTGTCCTATTGTCTGTTACTTGGGAGAAGAGACTGAGCCCTACCTCACTACAACCTCCTTTCAGGTAGTGGTAGACAGTGATGTTATGGAAATTACGTATGTCAGCCACCATAACAGGGTTCGACTCCAGGTTTCCACTTAATCAATAAGCTAAAAAGAGATTCTTCTATAAAGCCCTTTTTATGAATAGTGCTTCAGCTCAACCTGGATGCCTCCAAAGAGGGACCTCAAACAAAGAAATCACTGGGCAATTATACCCTTACAATTTAAATTCCTCACCCCTCATGCAACAGTTCATACCAACAGTAATATTAGGGTCTGGGGTCTTCCCATTCTTCACTGAGTCCTCTCATTGTCTCCAGGCAGTCCATTTCTTATCTCTTAGGCTGCAGCTTTCGTTAATGAATGTAGCTTCCTTATCTTTGGGCTTGTACCAGCTCTGGGGCCTTCTTTTATTGATTAGGTGAAAGTTCAACATACCTAGGTGAAAGTTCACAGCTTGCAGCCTAAGGCTTCAGCAAATTTAGCTACTAATGCTAACAAAAAAGTTCTATATAAATAGTATACCAAATTGCACAACAGCAATAAGGTCTCCCCTCAGCCCCCTTTTCTCCAGACTAAACCATCCCAGTTCCCTCAGCTGCACCTCATAGAACTTGTTCTCCAGACCCCTCACCAGCTTTGCTGTTCTTCTTTGGACATGCTCCAGCAATCGATACGGGGGATGCTTCAGCCACTGGAGATGTGAAAAGCAATACAACAAACCAAGGGCTACGTTCCTCCGCAATAAGGCAAAAAGAGTAGGCAAATAAGACATCAGTGCAGAAAATTTATCAACAGGACAATTCACTAAGTGATGTGAGAGCAACAGAAAAGTCTCTTCTGACAGTTTGGGTGCACATGCATGCATTGATAGAACAAGCAGCATGGATATTGCTTCTTTTAATAGTTTGCTAGGGTGAAGTGGTATTTTGCTAGAGGCAAAAAGAACTGAAGAGAAAGAATTAAAAATAAATAGGCCAGAACAAAGCATATTTTCAATTTCAGTTGCAGAACCAATGTAGCAACAATTTTCTCTTCTTTTAGTATGAGAAATAATGCTGGCAAACTGCAACAGCATCAACTGAAAACAAAGCCTGAACACCAAAGAGGTTTTGGTTCTTGCTTTTTTCATTACTTCAAAAGAAAACTGTTTGCTATACTGAGAAAGTATTTTTACACGTAGTGAAGGGAAAATACAAAAACAATATGTAAATTTAATATGCTCAATAATAATATTTGAGCTTCCACTGAAATAAAACAAATTAATCTTCAGTACTGTTTGCACACTTAAAATAGTCTCAAAAATAAGGCTCATACTTGCTTCATTTGCTTTCAGTCACTAGAATTTTATTCCTGCATGGTTCAGTGTTTGTTCCATCCCAAACCCAGCCCCTCATTTACTTCAGACCACTTCTCCAAACTACCAACCCCTTGAAATTCTGAAACCATCCCTTCAGCATCCCAGCAGATGCTCTCAACTCTTTCACAAAGATCCATATCATTAACACACTAACTACTGCTGTCTTCAGACAGATGAGCCTCAGGACTACGCAGCGATTCCCGGTGAAAGTGGAATGCTGGAAGCTGTGCTGGATACAGTTGGCAAACCAATTTTGGACCTGACTTGCATTCCTCTCCTCTAAGCTGTTCTTCCCATGTTTACCTTGGGAATATCCTATTTCAAGAGCTTACTACAGGTCACATGAATGGCATCAAACATTTCTTTTCACACCTTCACCAAAATTTAGTGAGCAAAAGTCAGGAGACTCAATCCCATCTCTGAAACGAACTCCATCTCACTACTTACCTTTAAAGAGGAAACGTTACCTTATCCAGAATGGCAATGTTCTGTTTCCTCTGTTACCTGGGTTTTCATTAGATTTACTAAAGCACTCAGATTCCCACAGCTGATCCTACCCACTTTTTAAAATTCGATTTCTGACTTACCAAGGCAACTGGAGGGCCGATAAGGTCGCTCTGTCTTCATAACATTAAACACACAAACCTAAAGACATATAAGTCACTAAGTATAGCCTTCATTCATACACTAGAAAAGTTAAGTGTTGTAAAAGCTATTTTAGCTGTTTGAATTTTAAATTGGTTTGTTGTTTGAGTAGTACTTTCCCAAAACACGAAATACTTAGTTTTACTTCAGTTGATCTTCAGGTCACTTAAATCCAGACCATGGAAAATAAATACATACTTAAGTCTCAGCAAAAGCCATTAAAGTGACTAACCAACCACATTTGGAAGTCTGAGACTCGGTGTCGCTAATTCTCAAGTCCCCATCTGCAAAATGGTGACAATTTTCCCCTGCTACTTCCCACTGTATGAGGGCAAACTAGTCGGATAAGATGATCACAGAGCATCTAAGCAAATACACTGGCTGAATTTTTGTATTTCCTTTTATAGATCTGAATACTTTTGAAATGTTTGGGTTTTCTCTAGCAGTACATTTTCATGCAAAGCAAGATATGTATTTCCACACCTTTGTTTCTGAAAGTATTGGTCTTAATGCTGGCACAAGTGCAGCAGAAACAACAGTAATCAATTTGATTTGGCCTTATGAAACAAGTGTCATTTTGATAAATGATCCTAATTAAGTTGATATTTCAGGTAGAAAGTGTATTGAGTTAATGTGTTGGCACCTCTCTAGTTATAGTCAGACAAGTACAGATGTTGCAATAAAGTAGCAGTAGTACATTAACAACTTTGCAAGTCACTCCGTTTGCATTCACAGAGTGTGATCAAAGCCAAACAACTCAGCAACTGAAAGAAAATGCTGATTTTAAGTTTTAATTATTCAGCAACATACATAAGTAGTAGCTCCAGGAAGTTTCAACGCTATAGGTCATTCCTTGATGATCCCTCTCCAGCATGGAAGTGATTAATTAGTCTAGTGGCAGCACAGTACTTAGGGCAGAGAGTCACGTTTGTTTAGAAAACCTTGCTCAAACAGCAAAAGAAAAAAACCTGGTTTTCTTCTCTTTTACATAAATCTAATTACAGAGCGTCCTGTTAAGGCTAAGAGACACCATACATTTACATAAATCTAATTACGAGATGTCTTGTTAAGGCTAAAAGACATCATAGGCTTATGCAGTGCTTTCTTATGCCTTGGAAGTCTTTGATACGCGGCACATGGTTGGTGAATACAAGCTTGTTTTCCGTTTAGCGATGGTAGCAGATAAAGTAACACACCAGTCATCTCCTCTGAAGTCAAAGTCTTACATATTTCCACCGAATCCTCTGTGGCCCTAAACCAACTTACTGCACTTACCAATTCATTTAGCTTGCAGCTACACTTACTACTAAAAGACAGCTCTCTGGCAGTGAGGGACCTGTGTTCTTACCTGGAATCAACCAGGACCCCCCAGCCTGCTGTGCAGTGACCAGCGACCGAACTCCAAGGCTCCTTCCCACTCTCAAAACACATCTTCTTGGGAACCTTTCCAGAAGCACAGAGACTGAAAGGGACTCAGTTTGGTCCGCTAAAAATAAGCGCGCGCTGAAAATAATTTCTGATATTTCTTCTCTCCAATTACTCATCTCCTCAGGGGTTTCCTCTTGCAAGACAGCAGAGAGAAGTGGCTTATTGTATTTTCTTCGGATCCACAAAAAAACCACTTCCCTCTGGAGAATAGAAAAAGAACCTGTTCTTGATATCTACCTGTCAAAAATCAAAATATTCTCCACAAGGTGTTTACCCCACAGAAACAAATCTCAACATTAGATCAGTTTACTTTCACATTGTAGACCATGAGGCGGGGATCAGTCATGAGGGTTTTAACAGCTTTCAGGCAGACACATCAACTAAGCCGGTCTAGAAATGGATGTACCACGGGCACGACAACAGAAGAACATGACTTCAGGCAGCCATGCTGCTGTCAGATTCAGATAACTCAACAAAAAAATTTAAAATTGCACACCATAGAAAAATACATGCTTCTATACCGTAATGAGAACAGCCATATAAAGAGCAGGAACAGGGGAAAAGTAACAATAAATTGAATGTGACGGTAAAATACTCTTCTCTGGTCACAACACAATGGAATATTGAGGCATCATTCTAGAAAACAAGGCAAATTATATAGCTACTTTCTTGATGAAACTATGTAATTAATCGCATTGCCAGTCTTTATGGTTCTAAAAATTATTCATATCCACAACTTAACCACAAGAACACCAAGAAAGTCTCACTATTAAGTAGGCACATAAAGACATAGTTTGCTCAATTTTCCCTGTGTTTTCTAAGAAATTTTAGCCACACACACACACAAAAAAAAAAAATTCTAGAGCAATCAGGACATGAGGCATGAAGAAAAGCGCATGTACTGTTACATTTATCACAAGATGAAAAAGACATATAAGAAGTATGTGATGTATTGATTATTATTATTCCCAGCAATACAGCATGAAAACAGCCAGGTCATCCACTTGGTGCAGAACTTAAAAGTATCTTCCAACTATGAAGCATCTTCCTCCCAGATACTAGTATCTGACAACTCCACTTACGTTTGGATACCTCTATCAGGATTTCAACAACAGAAGCAAGACAAATAAATCAAAATACACAACTCCATAGTGGTCCGTAATCTCTCTCTCTTTCACTCACTAAAAAAAAAAAAAAACAAAAACGCAAACAAAAAAACCCACCTGTTTTGTCATTTTGCATGTTTAGCACAAACACAAATGCCAGACAGGCACTGGAAGCCTATGAAATTGCTCTTATTATTTTTTCAGGATTTTTTTAAATTTCAAAAAGAAATGAAGTTTTCCTTTTCTGCAAATGTTGCCAAAAAAGCAGGATATCTAACACCGCCATAAGATCTTGCTAGATAGACAAGGAATACTCAGAGTCAAATATTTCTTCTCCCTCACATTTGTTCCAATGTGGACAGATCTTGTAAGGCAGTCCAATAAGTCTTAATGCTTTAAGATCATTAAGCACTAGTACTAGAGCCAAAGAGATTGACTCATGTGCAAGAACATAAGTAGTCCTACCAAATGACAAAGTGGTCTGTCCACTTTTCAGAGATCTGTTCATATTCACTCTTGCTATCAGATAGGGAACTACAAAGGAAAACGACGATAAATGAAGCTTCAACAGCACAAAGCATTGCAGGTGGTACCACATGAAGTTACCTATGTTGTTGCTATAGTAATGATAGATACAAGGATTTCCAAGTGTCTCATTTACAAAGATGGCTCAACATCTGGAATCTCAGCAATTTTTGTAGAAGTTGTGTCTTTCTATCTTAGCTGTGAGAAAAGAATACTTTGAGACAATGGATGTTTTCTATTCATCAAGGATATTTCTTTGTGCTTTTCTTAGAGGGACTGATCCTGGCTACACGGTTGCTTCCTGCAAGAAGAAACAACTAAATACTAGGTTCTTCCAGTGGTAATGACACCTCTGCTGATGCAGAGGATTAAAGAATTATCACCATCAACCACAGCACACAGCTAGTGGTGTCTACAAACACAGCTTGAGAAAGCAAAGCCATGTGTAGAAGCTGACCTGGATGCTGTACCAACTCTACCAACCACTTTTACAAGAAGGGGCTTCTAACTGTTCTGAAGATAAACATTTTCACTTCTTCCCAAACCAGCATCAAGTCACACATTCACCTGACACACAACTTTGCCTGGCTGATGCAGGAACGGTGCCGGCTTGCAGTGCTGGAGTGGTAGCCTGCAGAAGGGAGGCAAGAGCAGTTCATCCCTGCTCAATACCAGGGATGTTTTACTGACAGTTGCCCTGAGTTTTGCAGACACTGGATGGCTAAAGTCTCAGACGCACACTATTTTCCCCCAAAATAACCAATCCAAGTTAGTCTTAGAATCTCTTCTTGTGAACTATGAGAAAATACAGGTGCTGACAGCTATCTCTGAACTTTCCTGTCTTCACTGAGAAGGACCAAGACAGACACAGAGTCTAATAGAGGAAACATATTAAGGCAGAACATGCAGCTTTCTACCTCTCTCTGTAAAGGAGTTAAAACAGTGTCTAAGAGAAGCAGTCTGATGCTTTGATTTGGTGACAACTGGCTAAGGCATTTTTAGAGAGAGGAAGGGAACACATCTTATGTTCTCAAAAATAAAAAAAAAAAAAGAAAGAAAAAAGAAAAAAGTTAAAATAACACAAAAGAGTCCTCATGTTACTGTAGCAGCAAAGCTACTGAAGACTAAAGGAGAAGACACCACTGAGATCACACACTACCACGACAGAAAGATACACCTGTCTTCAGGTGGTACTGTAAGAGGGCACCCCTGTATGTCAGCTTGGCCCAGAATCAGCTGTTCCATTTCCAGTCTTGCACACATTGATGTACAGCAAAGTGCAATTCGTAAGGGAAATGAATAAAACAATTTTTTATTGTGCATTACAAAAATAAAAATTACCAAGGCCAAAAAGATACAGGAAGAGAATTTGAGATTGGAATCTCAAAGAAAAAAGTTTTCCTTATCACAGTTACTTCCACCTTAATCATGGATAAATCTATCTTAACTATTCCTTTACACACACTGCATCTATAAAAAGAGACAGAGTTCAATACCAATAACATTGGATGCTTAAACAGCAATCCACTGTTTAGTTCAGTAACTTTACTATTCTGTTTAATCACTTTTCTGTAGAAAGAGCACATTTGCACCAAGTACCGCTCAGAACAGTTTCTAAAAACGGGCTATTAGTACCTCTAGACTTCATCTTTACAAACTTTCTTTTGAATTTTTTTCCCCATCACAGATTGCTGAATATTCCTGCATTAGTGACGCAGAAGCAAGGATGCACACCAGTTGCAGTTCATTTTACTGCACCATCTTGTGGTTAGTAGCAGCAGCCACACAAAGAATGAAACAGATCTTGCCAAGTGTTGATGAGACTTCTGCTCTGCCCCACACTTTCAGGATTAAAACCGATTCTTTTAAAGCACGTCATGGAAAGCTAATGGTCTCACTCTCTCAGTTAGGTTCCAACAGAGGGTGGGAAAAACTGCAGTTTCTCAGTTATTGGACATTTATTTGGTTATGCAGTGAGTTTTAAGTGTCCACAATCATCTAGGCTGGTCATCTTGCTTAACTCAGCATTTTACCTTCCCCTTGATCACATCACACTCCCTACAGGCAGCCATACGTTAGAAATATACAAACTAACGCAAACTAAACCCACACCTGACCAAGTTCAGGCGTACAATCTGAGAACCTGGACCAAGTGGCATGTGGCATTGCAAAGGGGTGAACTACCTTACACAGAAACTCGGGTCTGAGATGTCAAACCACAGGTCCTAGTTTAAGAAACTCAATGCGCAACGGTTCCTTGAATATTCGCTTCAGAGAAAACTGCAGGATGTTTGCAAATAGCCACAGACCCTGGCTAAAACTGAATATAGCGATTATATTCCCTCCTAGAAACTCTTGTGTGTGTAGAAAAGGCAAGGACAATTTTCATACCATCAGCATGAACGCATTTAAAAAACAGTCCAGCATTTTTTATGATTCTCCAGTATTCCTAGGCCAAACTGAAAAAAACAAGTAACCATTACTCTTAATGCCGTATTTATAAACGTCTTAATGCTGCTTTTGAAATCAAAGGGGTTTGTTAAAATGAATACAGCTACCTTTCAATATAGGGCAGTCACGGGGGTGAAAACCTGTAAACACTTCACTAGATCAGTAGATACATTCTTACAAAGATGAGCTTTTGATGACTATTAATGAATATTCAAATAGTTAATATTTGGAAAGCATTTAGATTTTGCAGCTAAATGACAAAAAGCTGCACAAAAATTAATATTTTTCAACAAAATCATTTTTTTAAATTTTACAAAATATCAATAAAGTATTAACTTCCCATGAATACAGAGCTATTAGCCCATTGCAACTACTGAATTTAAAACATTCTCATGTCCTCGAAAACCATTAGCCACCAAAATATTTATGCACAAGCTGTTATAAAAGTCACTTTACTAAAACTAGATAATTTTACTGTTCCACAATGACAAATGAGCAGATACCAGTATAAATGAAGAAAAGTGCTTAAAAGATCACTAAAGGGAAAAGGAGGGAACACCCTTGCTATTGATGATACAAATGAAGACCCCTTAATAGGCTAAGTTTTAAATGGCATAGTTATTCATAAAAAGTTACTAACACACTAAATCTGTATAAATAACTTTAAGTGTTCTAATGCTGATTCAGTAACACTTAGAGCAGTCAATGCAATTACTAGCTGTTAAACCTGAATAATGAGCTCTCATTTAGGCAACAAGTACAAATGAAAGAAAAATGCTCAATCTTAAACTGGGCAGATTTTTCCTCCTTAAACACACCAGCCAATTAACAAATATTGTTTCAACATGGCATTGTTGCTCCACAAAAATTGCAATACCTCTCTGTTAGTCTACATATCTCCCAATCAACTCTTATCCCGTAGGCTCACTGCCTGCAATTACTTTACCTACAATATTCAAATCACTAAACTGAAACCTTTCATTACTCTATTGTGTTCCTGCTCTGCACAAGATGAAGAGCAGAGAGCTTGCTCAGAAACACCTGAATTCCCCTTTTAGCTGTAAATATCAAAGCACCAGCACAAGGTACTGCCCAGACCCTTATCAAAGGCATGTTAGCACCTTCCTGTGATAGCAGTATATATATCCTGACAGACAGTTAAGGGAAAATTTACCATAACTACTCCATGACCAGCTGAATTTGCTTCATAGAACAAGTCTGTGTCTTTGGTACTTCTTCCTGCAGTTTATACCAGTATCCTTGGTAATGTATTAAAAATGCTTGTATTGTCCAATCTGCAAAAAGCCAAGGTGAATAAATACAAATCTAAAATTTATTTGTAATATTCTTTATAACTAACTCATCTAAAATTATACTTAAAATTATTAATCCCTGTGGTAGAAGCTAACCTAGCTAAAATCTGTTCTGGAAAGCTTAACCAATGTATTAAAAAGCAGTACATATCAACACATGGCAATACATACACCAGTGCATGATACATATGGAACTACAAATTCCCAAAGTGGTAACCCAGCTTTGCCAGTAGCATCCTCTTCTGCAGGACAAGAGGCAGATTTTTTGAGTTTTATTTTGTTCAACTGGTTCACTCATTGCCATAATTAAGGATCTGACTGGGAACTGAAGAGGCACAAAAACTTTATGTGCTTTCATGTGAGGAATGGAGTATCCTGATGTGGACAAGACAACCCCTACAAACACACATCCCACATGCAGCAGTATGAAAATATGTCTTATGAAAAACTACTATGGTGTAGTTTTAAGGAGACTTTTGAAAGAGAAGGTAAAGGCAATAGAGGAAAAAACTGCAAGAGTTCTTAGTGTAGTATTAGCAGGAATGTTACAGATATCATACAAGAAAACAAGGAATTTTGAAAAAGATTTTTAAAAAGTAAAGGAATTACTAAGTACAAAAACATCGAAGTCTAACATTTTCAGAAACAAAAGCAGTTTAATATGAGACATAAAAGAGTAGACAGGTTTAAGTAGGATGAATGCATACACGACAGACCCTAATAAGATGGATAGAAATGCACTCCTCTTTCTACTTGCTAACTTTTTCTACAAAGGTAAATAAATGAAGGCCTGGTTTCATTCAGTAATAAAAGACATATGTACAATTTTATATCTTAACACATTTCTATTTAGGTTCACACCACCATTTAGTTTTGATGAGCACTACATGTATTTCACATCCAAGTGAACAGCACAGTTAGTAAGACAAAGTAATTTTACAGTAGCTTCTCAATTTAATCAATCCATATTAGGTTCCAAAAGGGACGTAAAGAGAAGATTTGTTACTTCAACTGCTTTGTCTGAAACACCATTAAAGCCTCATTTGCTGAAAAGCACTCTAAGACACACACACAACCCAGGATCTGACGGACACACAATTAAGTAAATTAGACTTTCGTAACAGTAAAATAATTCTAAACGTTAAGAAATGCATTTAGCAAAACCCTCCTAGAAAAACCAAACCTTGCACAAGCATTTTCAACCAAAAATAAAAAAGATCACCAGAACATCAGTTTATTGCATCAACTGAAAGCCCTTTCACTCCAGTAAGTGGCAATATTATGGCCCTTCCTGGCTTGCTCTTGTCAGCATTTTGTAAATAACCTTTAAACAATCTCGTGGTTTGGGCACAGTTGGCCAAGGACAAGATGACAGATGGTCTCCCCCACCTCTCACTCCCAGGAGAGGAAGAAGAGAGAGAGATTGATGAGTTTAGGAAAAACTAAACTACTTTCACGAAATATTAATAATAAAATAAAAAGGAAATAATTAAATAGATACAATATATACTAAACTGTATCAACCTCCCAGAGAGACATCACTAGGAAAGCACTAGGAAAGTTCCAAATGGGTCTCAGTGACAAATGAGAACTGGATTCCAGACCACTCCAACAGGAATCAAAGGCAGACAAACTGAAAGGGTCCTCCTCACCAAAGAAGACAACCCTTGAAGAGGAGCCAACCTGAGCCCTCTGCTCCCTCAGCTTTTATACTGACCCGGGCAGGTGGAGGGAGCACCCTATTGGTCAGTTTGGGTCACCTGACCCGCCCACCCCTCCCCATAGGTGCAACCCCTCCACGGGGTAACCAACCCCATCAGCGGACCCCGGTTGCCACGGCAACACGTGTGAGCCAGAGCCCCGCCCACCACAGCAGGACACACTCCTTGACTTACTCGTCCAGGATCTGGGCTAGGATGAAGAACCTTTGGAAACATCTTAGGAGAAGGCGGCAGAGGAGGGGGAAGGAGGAACCAGACATCTAGCAAAGGCATTAGAACAATTTTATCTCATGGCTCTTGCCTTCGTTGCCTGTATCAGCTTGGATTTATTATTTTTTGCTCTTTTTAAAAATAAATCATAGAATCATAGAATGGTTAGAGTTGGAAGGGACCTTAATGACCACCAAGTTCCAGCCCCCCTGCCATGGGCAGGGACACCTCCCACTAGAGCAGGTTGCTCAAGGCCACATCCAGCCTGGCCTTGAACACCTCCAGGGATGGGGCAGCCACAGCTTCTCTGGGCAACCTGTTCCAGTGCTTCCCTACCCTCACTGTAAAGAATTTCTTTCTGCTATCTAATCTAAATCTCCCCTTTTCCAATTTAAAACCGTTACCCCTTGTCCTGTCAAATACCGTATTCTATTTTTGGTACTCAAAGTCCTGCTTAAGACAAGGAAAATCCCCAGACCAAATTCAAGAGATAAATGTTCAAGACTTCTGAATACAAAGTAAGCTCAGAGTTACTTTGATACAGTAAGACTGTGCTTTCTTATTACCACATACAGCAAAGCAAATCTGTGCTACTGACAGTTTTGATCCTCCCTACCGCCCCCTACAGCAATTAGCATATCTGGAAAGGAAGGAGGAATACACGTGGGAGGGAGAGAGAGTCTAGATTCCAAGTAGTACGTATACTGAATTAAAACTCAACTTCACTATTTTCATGCTTTATGACATACAATTTTCATTATCAAAGAATCAGATGCAGATCTCTGTCTTGTTATGAATTTCATGCTTCCTGTTTCTTGAATTTGGATTATTTATCCTATACACAGCGCATATAATAAAAGTCAACAATAAACACATAGCAATGTATTTAGGAGAGTCACTGTCCAGAAATGAATTATGAAAATAGAAGTATATGCACAGTATATCAGAATTAGTATTAATCTTGACTATCTCCAGAAAGCAACTATCAAGACAAATGACATCCAAATGGGTAAGACATTCCTACTCCTTAATTCTTTCTGACAGTACTGAAGGCTCCTTGGAGTGAAAATTTAAGCTTTTTATAGCCTATTAAAGATTATAAATTCACAGTTATTAAACAAGGAAAGGGACTTCAGGACACATACAAACGGCTCAATGAAGCTGACAGTGTAGTTGCTGTTTAAAACACACTTGACCTAAGCAAACAAAAGTAAAAGACTGGAGAGTGACAGGGGATCCGCATATACCATTATGTAATTCATCAATGTGGTCTCTTTATAATACTACACACCATAAATCTCTAAAAATCCTGACAAAGTGAACTCAAAGAAATGCCACACAACAGATCCAAGAGAATTAGAATGGTTTCCACAAAAGATGAATAAGAGCAAACAAGAACAATCTATTATCTTATTTAAAAGTTGTAAACCTCTGTGGTATGTGTGTGGATAGTTAATAATCTGTGCTCCATGCAGAAGGCAGCAGTCAGTAAAATACGCCAATAAAAAGTCAACAAAATAAGTGGCAAACAGTAAAAACCATTACATACTGTGTAAGACTTCAGCAACAATTGCCAAAGTTAGTCAACATCAAAACTCAGAAGGGACTGACATTAATGGACTTATCACAATTAATGAAAGATAGATGCCCAACTGCTCCTGGCAAAACAGAACTGAAGAGAGAGCATAATCATATCCCACACTGACCCTAGAGAATCCTTTGGGGTTTTTTGTGGGGTTTTTTGTGGGGTTTTTTTGGCTAGTTTTTGCTGCTTGGTTGTTGTTATTTGTTTGTTGTTTTTTTTTTCTTTTAAAGATCTGGTAATGAACACAGCTAGCTCATCATTATCTAGACAGACCAGGGGATTTCACAGAGCATGGCAAATCTTATTTTTCTATATGCTTTTCTCCATGCTAGTGTGCATTTGCCAGCGATGACAGAATTTGCAGACATCCATCAATCAAGTTCTGTATGCAACATTAGAAAGCCCTCAAATCAGAAAAAGTAAAAATATAAAGCCACTAAAAATATAAGCTACCCAGAAAGTCTGCTTTGCATATCACCAAACCACAAAATTTTGGTTGGACAGGACCTCTGGAGGTCACCTAGGTTGAAACACCTGCTCAAAGCCAGTCTGATTGGATGGCATTGGGCAGCTTCCACTCATGAACATTTCCAAGGACACAGACTCCACCATTGCATGTGACATCCTGACCCAGTATTTTGAGCACTCATGGTTAAAAAAAAACCCATAAGTTTGCTAGTCCCCAGCCGCAACATCTCACATGCCTTCCTAGCTGCTGAGTCCCTTCAGAAGTGCCCAAGGCCTCATGCTGCAGTCCCACCAATTGCCCATGGGGAGGTAGCCCTGACAACACCAGCCGGTCCTGAACAAAGTTACCCCTCCTGTAGGCAACACCAGGGCCAAGGTTGTCCCAGCACCACACTGCTAGCCCAGAGGATCCTCGACTCCTGTGCCCCAGTCTCATCACCCCTGAAGACCTCCCTGACCTTCCAGAGGCTACACCCACCCATAAACCCCTACACACCCAACCTCTCCAGCTACCTTCAAAACCTTCCTCCGCATGGTACCTCTGGGGTGCAGACCCCCCAAACACCCCCAACCTGAACCATCTTCCCTTCTTACCTACCTAAAAGGCCACCCAAAAGCTTCGCCACTCACTTTACTTGCACCAATCGGGCCAAGGCAGCCCCACATTCCCCCTGAGCCTGTCTCAGCACCCCATGTCTGCTGTTCACCCAACCACTACAAATGCATCCTGGGAATCACTTCTCTTTCACTGAGGTAGCCATCTTGAAATACAATTTATGTTCATAGTAACACCAGCAACATCTGTGGAAAACAACAAAGAAGTGTCTTCCACAGTCAGAGCTCTGCAGGCAATAGCACAATACACACAAAGTCCCAAGAAGAGCTCATGGAGAGGGGAAAGACACAAAACGTCTTTGCTAGCAGTGGCCCAGACAGGAGCAAAAAGTGGATAATCAGCACAGGAATAAAAGCTCAACACTGTATGGAGAGCCAAAAAAAAAAAGAAAGCACCTCTTGCTTACAAGCAGAAAGGTGCATATATTTAACCAGAACTTATTAGCCATAAGCTAGGGCAGTCTTAAAGTGCACAGGATTGTCCCTTTTCTAATAGCTATGAGAAGAGGGCTGTGGGGTTTTTTGGTGTCTCACTCAAGCATTGCGTGTTGAAGCCACGGCTTTCAGTTTCAAATACCAACTGCACCTAGTCTTCAGTCTGGTAGGCTTTTCAAACCCTCTGACCTGGGGGGACTGATGCTTGGGTGAGTGGGAGATACTTCCCTGCTCCTTCTGTCTCCATGTAATGGGATTAAAACAGGAAATAAGGGTGAGGTAGGAACATGACAGAAAAAAAGCAAAAAGACAGTAGGAATAGGAAAACAGTGGCATACAAAACCAAGAAAGAGATTCTGCGAATTGCAACCAGAAAGAAAAAAAGAGGAGGTGGGAAAAAGTGAGGAAAAAAAAAAAAAAGACAAGACAGCAAAAATCTTTGGGCATAGAGTAAATGAGACATTTTCCTGGTATCAAAGTTGATTTACAATGCCACTCACTAAACACAATGGTCCAAAAACAACTTAAACTTTTGTCATGGTTTGAGCTGGGCAAGACAACCCTTGAAGAGGAGCCAACCTGAGCCCTCTGCTCCTCAGCTTTTATACTGACCCGGGCAGGTGGAGGGAGCACCCTATTGGTCAGTTTGGGTCACCTGACCCGCCCACCCCTCACGCGCGGGATAACCAACCCCGTCAGCTGACCCCGGTTGCCACGGCAACACGTGTGAGCCAGAGCCCCGCCCACCCAGCAGAGAGCGGGCCCCGCTGCTCCCCACAGCAGGACACCTGTGGATGCTCTGGGGTAGAGAGCAGCCTTTTGTTGTTTTAACCCTCCGTATTTTGAGTCTATTTCTTCACGGTGAAGAAAAGATCAGTCAGAAGATTTGAAGGATGGCCGATTTCTCTGATGCCTTTTACCTCCTTAGGACTGTGTGCCTGATGTTTCCATCCACACGCTTCTCCCCTGCGTGAAAGCATCACCTCTGAAAATGGGTGAATCCTAACTGCGAGTTGTGATGGCAAATGTTAAAACATGACAGAGGCACAATTTATTATAAAATTTGATCTCAGTGTGATCTAAAACTGTATCTGTATAAGATATTTCTGCAGCTACTAAGGTCGACTGATTGATTGTAACCCACAACACTAACGAAGCTGGCAGAAGCAGTGATGGCCTCAGCCTGCGTCACCTCGGTTGTTGTCCTCACTCTGTCTTCCTTCTCTTATATGCATCTGCATGAACATAAATATAGCCAATTTTAATTGAGATAGATCTCCAAACCAATTCAATTCACAGCTACAGAGTGTTGGGAAGCTGGGGGAGGCAAGGGAGAGAGAAACAAGCATTGGCACAGTAACTCAGATGAGGGAGAAGAGCACAAGACTTTTTATTGAAAGAACGCCAGTTTATCCTGGCTTGATGTCTTCTGCTGTAGTTTCATACCCATTTTAAAGCAGCTTTCAGGACTACCATCTTAAGTGAACACCTGAAAGATCTCCTCTGAGACAGTAACAATACAGTAATGTGCTTAACCACAGTACAGCCACTTCTTAAAAATAAAACAGTAAGGAAGACATCTTGTACTATGTACCTACTCCCATAATAAACCCCCCTCAGCCTTCTTAGTTTTAAAAATAAAGGACCTTTCTTTTGCAAGACCACATTTCCAAAAGCAGCTGTGAATAACTTCACTGGAAGTGATGGCTTCCAGTTGTTTAAAAGCCACAGGCACAGCCAGCCAGCCTCCCAGACTGGCAAAAGGAGAGAGAATCTAGATAAACCAAATCCATATATAGTATAAAACCTACATAAAACAGGCATAGAGGACTTTGCATGATAGTCATGTAAAAGCATAGTGTGGAAAATAAATGTCAGTGATGCTGCTCACTGAGGAACACAGAAATTCCCAAGCTAGTGTTAATACAGATTTCTCACCTGGATTCAGATGCACCATTTTTGCCCAAGTAAGCCCTACCAGGCTTGGTGTGTACAGAAGCTGCGAGACCAACACTGCTTATCTCCTTTGTATCACTTACCATTCTGAGGTTTGCTTAAGTGCAAGGAAACAATCTATTCTTTCTGCATTGACAGTACATTTCATTCACACTAGGATAATCCAGATTTGGGGCCACAAGCATTTGTGTAAGAGAAATGAGAGAAGATAATGTATACTGGTATTAGCTCTGACTAAAATGAGAGGGGAAAAAAAAAAAAGAGCACAGTTTAAGTTTTAGGGAGCATACAGGTTACCATACCTAGATCTCAAGAAAGTCAAAAACACATTTTACCAAAGAAGCAAATGGAACACTTCCAAGTTCCAGTAAGTACTTACAAGAGTTTTGCCTCAGCGAAAAAACCTTTACATCCTACAGTCATAAAAGGTGACTACAGTTGTACAGTAATTAAACAGCTGTATAAGGTCCTGCAACCAGTCACTAGTTATTCAGACTCGTGATATTGCCATGTAGCAGGTTTACCCCACTCCCCTACTCAGCTCTATGACTAAGGAGTTTGAACAAAGGGTTGCTTTTTCCTTTGCACATTACCAGTGCCTTGAATTTATGCAAAGAATACACTGAATGTCTTTCCTGCCCACTTCGACATCACCACAGGCTACCACAAATGAGAGGGGATTTAACAGGTACAGTTACACTGATATTTACTGCACCGGAGAACCAGTCCACCTCTAGTCTACAACTAGAGGTAAACACAGTAAAACTACAGCATTTCAACAGTTTCATTCGATCTAGCATCCCGACATAGGAAATCGCTTCAGGATAAAATGAGAAAAGCTTCTCCTGCGATGGGTATTTTATTACGGAACAGGTCAAACTATGAGATCTTCTCAAAGACTCCTGTAACAGCATCCTTAACATCCCAAGGATCTGAATTAACACCTTGCAGAATTAAAGTATTAATTAGGCAACAGTTTGGGAGATGTCAGCTACTATAATAAACTGCTGTGGGCATGAAGGGCTTTGATTAAACTTACTCTCCATATGCTTATACATAAAATTAATTTATGATACCCTTCAAATAAAAGCCTGCTACATTTCAATAATCTTCCAACTAAATATTTTTAGATGGCACCTATCTTTTTTTCAGCAGTTATCCATGACAGATTCAGAGCAGATATGAAAACATTTTATCACGAAAAACAAATTTTACAGTTCTGCTATTCAGGATGATAATTTAACTTTCTTACATAAATGTCATGGTTTGGGCCGTGTTGGCCAATGACAAGATGACAGATGCTCTCCCCCACGTCTCGCTCCAAGGAGAGGAGGAAGAGCAAGAAAGAGATCTATGAGCTTAGGACTAAACTACTTTCATGAAATATTAATAATAAAATTAAAAATAAATAAATAATGAAATGGATACAATATATACAAATATATACTAAATCATATCAAGCTTCCAAGGGGGATTTCACCAGCAGACAATGGGGAAGATCCAGATGGGTCTCAGTAACAAATGGGAACTCGATTCTGGATCTTGATTCAGTAACCCACAGATGGGGATCAAAGGCAGACAAACTGACAGGATCCTCCTCAGGCATGAGTCATCAAAGAGAGCCAATGAAGAAGCCAAGCCGTTGAAGAGGAGCCAACCTAAGCCCTTTGCTCCCTCAGCTTTCATACTGATCCTGGCTGATGGATGGAACACCCTATAGGTAACTTTGGCTCACCTGACCCATCCACTCCTCCAAGGGGTAACCAAGTCAGCTGAGCCTGGTTGCCACAGCAACAAATATAAGCAAGAGCCCTTTCTCTCACTGAACAGAAAGTTGGCTCTGCTCCACCCCAAACCAAGACAATAAATCTTTATTATATGATTCGAACGAAACTTTGATTTTCTAAAGTGTGCTTTTTTCACTACTCACTCTAGCTTAAGAAAGTAATGCTGAAATTCACATGCAAAAATACTTTATTAGTTTGGAGCAGTTAAGCGTTGTTTTGTATTTGTTATGAATTAGGTAGAGAGGAGGTTTGGGTTCACTGGGGGGTGTTTTGTTTTATTAAGAGTTAGGAGGAAATTCTTACCACATTTTGCAAACTACTTCAAGATACAATACTAAATTGGACACAGAAGCACACAGGCCCATAGGTTCACACAAATATGTAAATGTACCACAGACAACTGGATACGAAAAATCCTCAAAGAATTCATTTTTGTAAATAAGTGAATGTTATAAAAACAATTATTTGCACACCAAAAAGCTTCAGAGGTAGACATAAGCACCAGAAGAATCTATAAAAACTGGTTACTCTTGAGAAATACAGTAAAAATTCTAAACTTGTAACAAGAGGCATTCTGTCTGGGACCTCTTTAGCAGATGAACTCCAGAGGACCCTCCCAACCTAGACCACAGAATTTTATAATGGTGTAAGTCAGAAGAGACCTTTGAAAATCATCTAGTCCAGCCCACCTGCTGTGGGCAAGGACATCTTTCAGTAGACTGGGTTTCTCAAAGCCCACGATCATCCTGTGCTACTAAGAAACACCCATACGATAAGCTCTTTAAAAAGCAAATCACAGAAGGAACAAACATAATAAAACTATATGGTGTATAGCAGACAATATTTCAGAGTATGGTCACTTGTTCATAAATGATTGAACAATCACATGTTCAAAATGAAAACCAAAGTTTCAAAATAACAAGACACAGTACACACCTATTGACAACTTTGTGGTTTCTTCCTCCATTGGTTACAGTGTACACAGACTGACTTCAAAGTTTAGCTGACTGTACTGGGTTGACCTAAGTGGTACATCAGGTGCCCACCAAGCTGCTCTATCACTCCCCAGGGCAGGGAGAAAATACGATGAAAACAAACTTGTGGGTCAAGATCAAGGTAGTTTAATAAAGTAATAGCAAAAATAAATGCATGGAAGCAAAGGAAAACAAAAGATGTATTCTCTACTTCCCATCAGCAGGCAACGTCCAGCCACTTCCCAGGAAGCAGGGCTTCAGTACACATAGTGGTTGCTCCAGAAGACAAAACAACATAATAACAAATGTTCCCCCCACCCCTTTCTCTTAGCTTTATTGCTGAGCAGACATCATATGGTAATGAAATATTCCTTTGGTCGGTCTGCGTCAGCTGTCCTGACTATGTCCCCTCCCAAGATATTACCCACCCTCAGCCTACTGGGCAAGGGGGGAATGCTGGAAGAGTCAGCCGTGATGGTGAGCCAGCACTGCTCAGCAATAGCCAACACAGTGGTGTGTTATCAACACCCTTCTAGCTACCAACACAAAGCACAGCACTATGAGGGCTGCTGTGGGGAAAATTCACTCCATCTCAGCCAGACCCAAACAGAAACATTTTAAAAACAGATTCATTCACAGAAGGACCAACACTACGTAATTTCAAGGGCTCTTACCTGCTTAAGGTACCAGATAAGGCCCTGACCATCCGTTCACAACATTAGCAATGAGAATCTGCCTTTTGTAGCCATAACAGCTAAAGAGTAGCCAAGACATTTTGATTAATACTATACTGAATCAAAAACACTAGCTCCATTTTTGCCTCAGCCTTTAGCAGGACATTGAAGTGATAGAAATACAACAGCTACATGAAACAGATAAAACAGACAGAACAGTTGGAATATCTTCTTAGCCTTTATTCTGAACACATTTCTTAACTATTAAACTGTTTCTAATTTATTGCCCACTGAGTCAAATCACTTCCCACTGAAATAGTTTTTTAAAAAATTATTCCATTCAGTAATATCAGTTCCACCAGGAATGGACTTCAATATCGATACCAAGATGACTGCTAATACTATCATCTCCTCTTATTTTCATTTTAATTTAAAACATAATAGTGTCTAAAATGTAATAAAGGCAAAACACTTACCAGAGTTTTTGTTTTCTGCAGGTACACTATGAATGCTAGCTTATAAATCCAAAAGATCATCTAGTCAAATTGCCTTCCCATGCATTTTACGCAGAGCAATTCCCTCTCAAATATTGTTTTCTATATTTAAATTAACTTAAATTTAAGTTAAATTTTAAAAATAACAATGATGTTAATATAAGAATTGCTGGTCTTATTGAAGATGCAATAACTGAAGCTACAGCTTGGGCCACACAGGTGCATAGGAAAACGATGCAAATGTGGATAATAGTGCCTCCCCTGAAAACTCTCTCAGCATGCAGTGATTCAGCTATAGAAGTGCCTCAAGCACTTCTGCCACTTTTATATAGCTCTCAATGAGTTTTCTTTCCATGACTTTCTCTAGTCACTTTTTAGAGGCTGGTTTCAAAAGGAGCAAAGCCTAAGGTACATAACTAAGTTACTCCTTTTTCTCACAACACTAAGAAAAGTAATTTTTAAAGCCACAGAAGGCCTACCAAGAATACTGAAACAGGTTTTTTTTTCCTTTTTAAAGTTACACTGAAGTATTCATGAAAACTCCAGGTAAGTTTACAGCTAAAAATTTGTTTTAAAGCAGCTAAGGGTTACTTCCCTGTCACATTTACTTGCAGAGATAGAAAGCTTGCTTCTTTCTTGAAGTGTTGTGATGGCATTAAAAGTATTTTCTACAAAACACATTTGAAAATGTTTTTATCTAACGATAAGCCTTTCCATAATAATTTCATGATGATACTCTCATAGGAATAATAAAATGTTATAAATACAAGATGACTTGATGTTGTAAGTGATTACTAACAACATTTCTATCAGACAAGATATAAACTGCATGCTGTTATTCATGCAACTCCTAATCAAACAAAGACAAGAATCTCTTGAGAAGTGCCAAAAAGAAAACACTTTTGCTAGTGAAGTATAAAACTAAGAAATATAACGTAAGCCTTTAAAAAGCAAAAGAGCTGGGAGATGAAGATTTTCTATGAATTAAATATGACAACAGATTATATTTCAAGCACAACGAAACCCTCAAAAGAGGCATATCTTCCAGCTTTGAAAAAGGCTGTGGAGAGCATACTGGTTTTCACGCTTATCTTCACTCTTGAAAACAGCATACACTTAGTACATCTGTTTGCATCACGACAGGCAACTATGAGATAAAACATGAAGAGTGGCAAGAGAGCTAACTGGTATGTACCACAATATGGGGAAGAGGGAGGTAACAGAGTAACTTTTTTGAAAAAATAAATAAGATTTTGAAGTAATAATTTGAACAGGACAGGGACTCACTACATTCAATTCAGTTTTTCTGATCTGGAGAAAATGGCTTTAGCTAGTATTTGAAAGCAAAGAACCACCACAAAATTTAAAATTATACTGCTAAACTGGCCTGTTTTATAAACTACACATTTCACAGCTTCCCATATATATATATGAAACATTGTTCTGATTTTTCAGAACACTTAAGGCTACTAACCTCTTTTGCATACTTTCTAGTCACATGTGAGATAAGGCGAAAATTCACAGACATTTCGGTTAAACTTTTTTATCCAACTTGCTTCAGTTGCTGACAACGCACAAACATAGGACTTTCTACCAGTTCTTGAAAGAACATCTATTTTGTTACCATCCATAGTTATGTTGAAAAGAATATCCCAACTAGAGGTAAACCCATCACCGAGGATGTAATATATACAGAAAGGTCTCTCACACATGATACAGATCAGATATTTACTAAAATAGCCATTTGCAATGGTTACTCATTTATTCCAACATGGATTATTTTCACTCCCTTAAGTAGTTAGTGGCAGTGTTTTTGATAGTATAGCATAAAGCTTGGCAAGGAGTATCCAATAACTAAGTCTAGAACAACAGGTTCACACTGCTGATTTGGCAATGAAACATTAACGGGAATCTCTTTTAACTCCAGGCTATATGTGTCTATTTATTGGGCCCAAACGTCTTAAACACAAGTTTCCTCAGACCACTCACTTTCTCTCAGTATTTTATTATTAGGGGAAAATAGGGTTACACAGTACGGCTTAATGACTCCTATCATACCCTATTATCATTTGCTGGTAAGCTTTGTCAAGCTTTCACCAATAAGGCTAAAATTTATTTTGCTTACTGCCTGTATGAGGCTTAGGGGATATTTTGAGGAAGAACAGCAGACCAACAAAATGAGAGACAGGTGTACAGGAAGTAATATAAGGGAAAAAAAAAAATCTGTGAAAGCAGTTTCTTACCCCTCAAGAGAAAGATTAATAAAAATTAAAAAATCTGTCTGAACTTAAGAAAAAGCTTGAAATCCTTAAGCTATGAAATGGGAATTTCCATGGAAGATGACTTGAATGTCAGGAATTTGCCTTTTCTGATCTCAATAAGAACTCATGCAAACATGACAAAGTTTGAAAAATCAGAACTGATAGATGCTAACAGCCCTCAAAGATATCTAGAATTTAACAGCACCTTCAGATATCATCAATTAAAATGATGTTTCACTGAAGCAAAGCACATATAATTACACTCTGGCTTGCCAGGGCTCCTCTGTGGTTGCTTTTGGTGGCTGGCACATCAGCTTCCCCTGTTGAGCACGCTGTCTATACACCACCACCCACTACCAAAGAAACAGAAGCAACGATCAGAGTAGGGATAAAGTCTGGACGAAAGAAGTTTGTTTAAATGTAAAGTTAATGAGAAGCTTTATTAAGGTTCTAACACCAAAGTTCTGCCAATACATTTTCTGGCATACACCTAGATCTGACTCCCTGTGCACCTATACTATAGGAACATCCTCTATGATCTTTAGAGAACCCTTGCCTTGGTCATCGATTAGGAAAGATCCACCCTAAGGATAAACTGGAGTTCAAGAGGGCCAGAGGTCCTGAACGCAGAATGAGATGTGCCTTTTACTTCTCCTGCCTCCCTGTTCATAAGCTCTTTCCCTTTACTCACCTTTTCTATCTTTTCCTGTCTGTGGTTTAATTGGAGTCTTCTTCAGGCAAGACTAAATCTTTTCCTGTCAGCCTGCAACTATAAAGGCAATCAAAAACAGTGCCTTAAAAAGCCAGATGCTGCGACAAGTTTGGCAGGTCTCCAAGTGGCTAATAAAACTGTATTCTGGGCCAACCTAGGCCAGAAACTGCAGAGTAAAGAGCCAAACACTAAAACATAGTATTTTTCCTTTTAATCTTTCATACTGGATTGAGAGCAGCCCTGCAGAGAAGGACGGGGGGGTTCTTGGCAGATGAAAAATTGGACGTGAGCCAGCAACGTGTGCTTGCCGAGCAGAAAGCCTGGGCTGCATAAAAAGCAGCGTGGCCAGCAGGTCAGGAGAGGCGATTCTACACCTCCCCTCTGCTCTGGTGAGACCCCATCCCGAGTACTACATCCAGCTCTGGGGTCCCCGGTCTCCAGCACAAGCAGGTCCAGAGGAGGGCCATGAAAATGGTCAAAGGGCTGGAACACACCTCTCCTATGAGCACAAGCTGAGAGAGTTGGGGTTGTTCAGCCTGGAGAAGAGAAGGCTCCAGGGACATCTTATTGCAGCCTTTCAATACGTAAAAGTGGGCTTATAAGAAAGGTGGAGAGAGGCTTTTTACCAGTAGTAGTGACACCGTAGTGACAGAACAAGGAGAAACAGGTGTCACAGGGGAATAGGTTGCCCAGAGAAGTTGTAAATCGCCCATCACTGGTGGCATTCAAGGTCAGGCTGGATGGGGCTTCAAGAAACCTGATCTAGTCAAAGATGTCCCTGCCCGGGGCAGGGGGGTTGGACTAGACAATCTTTGAAGGTCCCTTCCAACCCAAACCATTCCATGATTCTATATTCTTGTGCTTTCCAGACCATTGCTTGAGCTCAAAAGGGTGCTGAATTTTTTTTCCTGAGGTATTCAAACATTACAGCAACAAGCACTAAAGAAAAATCCACACAAAAATTAATAGCCTACAGTGAACAGAGCATGTGAGGCTCACAATGAATTATTAGATAAATTCTAGGCTAAGATAAATATTGATTATTGTCTTAGGAATTGAGTAACATATCTGTCCTCTTTGCTGAATGAGGCAGGACTTGGCCAGGAGAGAAATGCACAAGTGATGAGGGGATAGAGCATCCCCTCAGCAAGTTTGCCGGTGACACAAAACTGGGAGGGGTGGCTGACACCCCAGAAGGCTGTGCCGCTATCCAGCGAGACCTGGACAGGCTGGAGAGCTGGGCAGAGAGAAACCTGATGAAATTCAACAAGGACCAGCAAAGCGTAGGGTGCTGCACCTGGGGAGAAATAACCCCATGCCCCAGAACAGGTTGGGAGCTGACCTGCTGAGAGCAGCTCTGAGGAGAAAGAGCTGGGAGTCCTGGTGGACAACAGGATGACCATGAGCCAGCAACGTGCCCCTGTGGCCAAGAAGACCAATGGCATCCTGGGGGACATCAGGAAGAGTGTGACCAGCAGGTAGAGGGAGGTCATCCTGCCCCTTTACTCTGCCCTGGTGAGGCCCCATCTGGAGTGCTGTGTCCAGTTCTGGGCTCCCCAGTTCAAGAAGGACAGGGAACTGCTGGAGAGGGTACAGCAGAGGGCTACAAAGACTATGAGTGGCCTAGAACATCTCTCTTACGAGGAAAGGCTGAGGGACTTGGATCTCTTTAGTCTAGAGAAGAAAAGACTGAGGGGGGATCTTATTAATGTTCTAGGTGGACCTGTTTTGGCAGGTTTAGTCTAGAGAAGAAAAGTCTGAGGGGGGAATCTTATCAATGTTCTAGGTGGACCTGTTTTGGCAGGGAGCCTGGACTAGATGATCTCCAGAGGTCCCTTCCAACCCCGTATCATTCTGTGATTCTGTGAGGGTGCCAGAGCACTGGAACAGGCTGCCCAGAGAGGTGGTGGAGTCTCCATCTCTGGAGACATTCAAAACCTGCCTGGACATGTCCCTGTGCAACCTGCTCTAGGTGGACTTACTCTGGCAGGGGGGTTGGACTACATGATCTCCAGAGGTCCCTTATCATTCTGTGATTATGCAACTGGAGGTTGTATCATGCTTCCCATGCACAATGGGGCAAAGGGGTAAATTAAAAACACCCCCCACCATCTTAGTTATGGTATTTCTTAAGTCTGATGTCGATTTAATATAGTATGTGCTTATAATTAGCACTGCTGCCTTTGTACCATCAAAATATATTAACAATTAATTTAGAAACTTCTTTAATCAGCTTGTATCATTCATTATATCACTATGCAAGCAGGCAGGAGACATTAAAATACTGAACATCATAGTATTTCACTATTTTTATTGACATTTTATCCTTCGGTTTTGCAAATCCTCAAATGTAACCTATTAAGAAAAAAAGCACTTTATTAGAGTTTTTGTTTGAATGCATTAGACTTCAAGTAATTTATATGTGCAAACATTCACGCTATCATAATGATCAAGCATTAAAGGGAAACAAGCATTTTGCCTGAGGAACATTTATGTACTTACAGATGTGTACAAAACTAAACTAAATGTGCCTGTGTTTCTCCACAGAGAGACAGATGCAGCCTCCACTGATAAGACACTTAGGGTGTAAACAGAAAAACAGATTGAATCACTCAGTATTGCCTCTTAGGCACATTCTTTCCTTCTGGCCATATTTCAACTTTCCCAAAATAGATAAAAGATATTTAAGTTATTAACATACCAAAAAAAATATCAAATTAACTATAGATTCTACAAAAGACATGGTATTTTGAATTCTGTTCTCAGGTATGATATTTTGCTGTCTGTAGTTTAATCACAGCAGCATCTTGGATGTGTAATGTGACCTTGGAATCACAAGGCATCAATAATATATACCTTGTAGAAACAGAAATTAACATAGTCCTAGAAAATCCATGAAGTCAAACTTTTGGGGATGGAAGCGAAGCACAGTTATTTCTCTGCCTACGTTTATACCCCTGTAAAATATCAAATTAACTATAGATTCTACAAAAGACATGGTATTTTGAATTCTGTTCTCAGGTATGATATTTTGCTGTCTGTAGTTTAATCACAGCAGCATCTTGGATGTGTAATGTGACCTTGGAATCACAAGGCATCAATAATATATACCTTGTAGAAACAGAAATTAACATAGTCCTAGAAAATCCATGAAGTCAAACTTTTGGGGATGGAAGCGAAGCACAGTTATTTCTCTGCCTACATTTATACCCCTGTAATATTTAAGACCACTTCAAAAGTGGACTTAAACTGTGTGTTAACTGGGCGTCCAAAGTCAGTTTTACTCACTCCAGTGACTCCTAGGAGACAATCAGGGGCAAATAAGATTCAGTAGTTCAAATGCAGACAATCAGTTGTATTTCAGGCATCCTAAGGTACTCCTTCACCTCCTTCCAAGTTTTGCTCTGAAGTACTGCAAGTCTCCTAGAAAAATTTGCATTTCCATCTCATCTACCAGCCAGCCATCTATCAGTGCCCAGAGTACCCTAAGGGGACTAGAACCATCAGTTACTGGACTAGGTGGACTATCTTAAACACACTCAAAAAGTCTCTCAACAACGATGTTCAGATAACCAATTCCCACCTTCAGCTCTGAAAACAGAGTCCCTCTCTGAAATTAGGCACCCACAATTGCTAGTCACTTGGAAAAAGTGATACTCAAAAGAAGTTAGCAATTCCAGCCTTATCTTCACCTTTTCTTCAAGTTACGGTAAGTTTTAGCTACATTTCACACAGCAGGGTTGTCTTGCTTGCTTGGTGCTTCTATCATTTCGTTTCTTCTCTTAATTCTTAAGTGACTGACTCTGTTTTCCCGTGGAATATATTCTGCTGTCCTCTCTCAATCCCTCAACTGACTTTACACTTATAAAAAGTTACACATAACAGACCATCATCAGGGAGCAAGTATACCAGATTAATTCCAGATATAAACAAAATACATTTAACACCTTTTAAACCTATAAATCCAAAGCATAATTGACACTTACAGTCAAAGCACACGTATACTACAAAGCTGGCTTCCTTAGTAATGCCAAACTAAATAGTAATAATAAATAGGTAATAATAAAAACAAAGGGCTGAACGTTTCAGGAACTGTGCAAATCAGTACTGATTAAGGGCCATAACTATTCACTCTCACTTCCAATCTTCAACAAAATCATCTTCCTGACCTCAGTGCAAATCTGAAGATGTCGGCTCATTTCTAGAAACACTTACACTGAAAATTATTAGCTCTTGAAACAGTAATGCTATTCTTTGTCATCAAAAGAGTAGATAACCATGAACATTAGTTCATGCTGCATAAAAATACCCATTCGATATTTTGCTTTTTATAATATTTAAAGAAAAGCGATGTCATTAGCTAGTATCTCAACACTGATTTATTTCCTGCTGTATTCCATAAATAACATCCAGAAATAGAGAAAAGAGTGATCCGATAGCTAGGTTTTTTTTTAAAAAAAAAACAGATCAAACACATTTTCTACAATTTTCTCTAATGAAAAAATAATTGCTGCTATTGTACATCAACTAGACCTTTGAGAAGTGCTTTGCAAACCTTACTCGGAAAAATCAGTAATTCACATAAAAAGGTTCTTGCTGCTAATATCACCTGCACATCAGAGAAGTCTGAAATGCTACTCATTTTACTGAAGTGCTGGCAGCAGGTCAACACTGCCAGTTGCCTTCTAGTCCCTCGCCAAAACAGTTAGCTTAAGACATAGATTTGCACAAATCTGTAATTTCAACACCCCCCAGAAAACTGTGAATATCAAATTAGCTGTTCAATAAAGCACAGGTTTAAAGAAGCGGCTCCTCAGGCATTTTAGACTACTTCCATCCTACTTGAGAGGATAAAGTTGTGGAAGACATATCAAATAATCCAAAGCCCATGGTTAGGATAAAGTTGTGGAAGACATATCAAATAAAGCCCCTGGTCCTGTGATGTCTCTGAAGCAGTTAGCTGAGGGTTTTAAGAAGAGAGGGATAAACAGATCTTGTCTTGAAAGTAAGAGGCAAGTTATTTTGACCAACTGGCAAATTATTTTTGGATCACTGCATGAAAACATCTGTTAGAAGGTGAGTATACCTCATACTGTATCAAGGAAACCAAGTAACAGCATACCTCTAAACTTCTATATTTGAGAACAGTCTCCTTCCACTGGCGTCACCAGTGGTGATCTCAGGGTGGCCTTTGAATCTTCATAGTATAAATTGTAAGTTTAGTTAGTGCGATTTGTTCCAGTTGAAGCACTTGAGTCAAGCAGTCTGAAACACCGAGATAAGGGGAAGCAAGCAATAAAGTAGTTAAGATTGCTCTGTGACCTGACCTTCCCATTTATTACCATCTCAACGGCAACACAGGAATACAGGAAGATATAGATAAGCATTCATTCCATCTTCAGAAACAAGAAGATGCTGCTGACATCGTGATTTTAAATCTTACCCAACTGTGGAAGTTTGCATTCTCTGCTACACATAAGAAGTGTTTAAAAAAACAAAAAAAAACCCAACACAAACAAAAAAAACTCAAACCCACTGTCTTTTGAGGAAAACACTTCCCCTTACATTTTACCCAAGAAGATACAAATGTAAGAGACATTATTTGATAGGACTGTGCAATATATGTGACTGAGTAGCAAAAAGCATGCAGCAGGGACAACTTACGCAACCGTAACTAAAAGTGTGTGCGCTAGGGGAATAGTTTGCCTACAGGCTAGGCAATAACAGACATATCTAGCATTTCCTAAATTAGAACAGATTAACTCCAGAGAGTTTCATTTACCCATGTCTATAAACATGAATGGCCCTTAATTCCATATAAATCCAAAATAATGTTTTTCTTGACTTGTCAGTATCAAATCACCACTCTTTTGAGAAGTTCTGCTGCCTTAAAATACATCAGCGGCGTGCCAGTAAACACCTAGATATATTGTCTTTGTGCCAGTAGGGATTTCTGGCTTTGTTCTTAAGAATGACCTGTGATTTTGACATGCACTCACACATAACCATAATCTTCTCCTGGACTCTTCTCTGATTAAGAAGGGAAGACGGCAGTGAGGGAAATAGAGTTTCTGCCACTGTTGGACTGCTGCTAATAGGCAGTATGAGAGATATAGGAAAGGTATTCTGCTACGTATGTAACAACTCTTAATTGATTTATCTTTTCACATTAGGGAATGCTGTTCCTTCTTTTCTGAATACCACAAAGCTGAAGACTGTTAATAGGACTGAACAGAATTTTTCCAAATCCTTCCCAGATATGCAAAGCAAGTAACTATGTCATGATAGTTATAGTAAAATACCTTGGTTTATTATACCTTGGTAAAATACCTTGGCCTAAGAAGTTATCCTTCTGCCTAGAGAATGCCTAGGTGTGTCTTCTTCAAAACTGAAGATCAAATAACCTAGAGCAAGACTTACCTATGAGAATACAATCATTCTCAAGTTTAAAGAAAATGAAGTCTCAAGTCCCACAATAAAGTATTCATGTAATTTTTGCATAAGTAGGGTTTGATGTAATTAAGTTTACAGCCACTAACCCTATCAGTTAATTGTAGATTTGACCAATTCCTCAAGAAATTTAGGAGAAGAGAAAGTTTTGCAATCGGTGGAAGCATTACACATCCATACCATAAGCTGCAGGTATGAAGTTTGCTTCCATTAACGTCAAATGAAAAGGTTTTATAGTGTCATCACCCATTAAAGATGGCAGTACATAAGTTGCAGTAGAGAAAAGGAAATTAAGCAAGGGATTTCTCACCTAAGTTCCTGGGAAACGCAAAGAAGCCTTGTACTGTCACTCCAGCTCTGGAGCTGCTTGCCCACCTGCCCCTCCTTGGCTGTTCCTCCTGCAGGTGATTCAGCTCAAGAGAGACACACACAGAACCAAACAATACAAAGAACAGCTGTGTCCGAAACGCAGAAGCAGAGAAGTACCTTAGCCCTTTGTCCCCACTCCCTTCTTTACACTGTGAGTAGCAAGTCCACTTTATGTAAGAAAACAGTAATCTACTCTTATTTTAACAGGGACAAAAATCAGTCTCAACCTACTTTTAACAGAAAAAAACCTGAATGAAACTTCATTAGCTTAAAATTTCTTCCTATACACTTCCAACATATTAAGGACTTTTTTGTAACAAGTTCTTCTCCGCAATACACTTCTTACCTCTTTTCTCCAAAAACGCATGCATGTATAATAAGCAACTTAAAAGGCACAAAGGAATATGAGCAGTCATAATCTGAATAAAAGAAGATCTGACTGCTCTGATCAAAGTTACAAAGAAAAAAAAACTGACTAAGTAGCTGTAAAAAACGTGAAGCCAATGGGGGAATACTGAGAGTAAAGAAACACTTTTTTCCTGTATGTAACCAGTGTAAATGGTTGAGTACAAGCATCCAGGAGTGTGGTAAATCCACATTTAGCATTACACTAAAAAGATACGAACTCATGCTCACACTTTCCAGAATTTGGTATCTTCATTACTTCGTGAGGTTACATTTTACAGAACACCACAAAACTCTGTGCACTTCATAAAAAGTCATATGACAAAAGTGACTAAACCAGCAGTTTTAGGGAATGAGTTGGTGGAGATGAAAAGCGATGGGGAAAGGAAGGAGACTTCTTCCCTAAACACTGAGTGCTCTTAGACATTAAAAATACAGAAAAGAAGCACGCAAGTGACAGAGGGACAGATGGCAAGCAGGAAAGCTACAGGGCAGCTAAGACTGATAACATTCTTGACAGCATCAGAAATCAGAACCACAGTCAAGCCTCAAAAGGAGACTTTCTTTGGGACTCATGAGGAAAAAATCTCAGATGGAAAATGCAGATTGTCTCAAACTGAGCAACCACTGGGAGAGGGAAGAATGAGCAGAGTTTGAAAGAAGGACCAAGGAAAAGCACACGCGCTTGAATGACATGTGAAACGAGCAGTAATTTGTTTTCCAGCCTTACAACTAACTCTCCCTCACCCTGAGGTTTTCCTATTTTTTTATCCTGGTCAGATTTGTTGTGTTCTAATAAAGTCACTAGTTTCAGAGATTGAAAAGTTTAGTCTCTTTTAGTACGTGCGATATAAAAATGAAGTTAGGGATGCATAGAGACAGTAATACCACCTAAATGCGCTGTCTGAATCAGGGTCCTAAGATACTGCACTGCATTTGTGGAAAAAAAAATTTAAAAAAAAAACCCATAATTTTTTAAAAAGCCTTGTAGTTGAAGATTTAAAATTAAAATTTCAAGAGCCAGTGTAGTTGATCTAAAAAAGGTAAAGGATTTCTTTGCTTTATACATATTTACGAACTCACAGGTAACATTTCTAAGCATCACTACCATATGTACTTATGCTAACAGCTGTACCACTGAATAAAAAGCTGTCAGAACTTGCAGATTCAGAACTTCAGCTGAATGGGATTTACCACAGCAGATGTATCTAAGTACATCTTTTTATGTGCAAGTATACTTTTCATATCAACATCTCATCAAGCCAAAAATGCCTTTTCATTATGGGAAGGATTAAAAGGTGCATATACATGCAGCTCACAGAAATGTCACATGAAGTTTATTGTATTCCATGATGATTATTTTGATTCAATGGATTTATAATCCATCTATTGCAGTGCAAGTGTCTGCCTAAGTCTGAGTTTGAGTGCTATATGCGCAACCACGGGTAAGAAACTTGGAACTTATGTGACAAACCAAGTACCTGTAAGGAGTAAAAAAATTGGGGCATGCAGAAACTTCTTGCCTTCTTCCCTCAAAAGTCTGCACTTATTCTGAAAAGTTACAAGGATTTCACTGCTATTATTTATAAACTGTTTCTCTGTCAATGATTCTCAAAGTGAGCACTGTCCTAAAGGGACTATCTTAATGTACAAATTCTGAACAGGCAACTGCTAAGAGTTCAAGGATTTAAGTTGTTTTTTGAAGACAGGAAAAATAAGTTGGACTCACCTAATGTGAGTTTTAAAAGCTGGAAAGAGCAATAGGCTTCTACCCTACCTCTGTGTTCTATGGATGGCAGTGCAATTTGGATTGAATTGCCTGTTAAAATAAATACATAAAATTGTGGCCAGTTTTCAAAACTCCTCTTAAAGCCTCCAGCATTCTCTGTTCCACCTCACTGCTGAACCACATGCATCCTTCTGCTCCATCTTCCCACTCGGTTTCAATCTGAAAGGCCCCAGTCTCTTAGTAACACACACAGCCTCGCCCCCCTCTGCTCTGATTCCACCCCTGCAATTCACTTGTTTACAATGCAGTGCATCCCATGCCCTTTTCTCCCTCACACACTCCTAGAACAAGGGTCCTCTAGACATTCTGCATTTAAGCAAAACCAGGAGTTTGTCACCTTTAAGAACTTTCTCTGCCTGTCTACTTCTGCCACGCAAAACACCTACAGCATACTTGCAATGAGCTAGTGAATAACAAATCAGTGTATCACATGGCTAGCAATGTCATGTCATCCTGTACTTGAGAGGCATTTGAAAGATCTTGCAGGGAAGGAGCACACAACTTTCTTCAGCATTTCATCAACATTGGACCCAATCCCTATGAGAAAATTAAATTATATTATACCGGTTAAATTCTGCATTTATATCCCTTCCCTTACATCAATCACAAATTGTTACAGATAGGGAACTTGCTACTGACATAGCAGAATTGCTGCAGCCAAGAATTAACTTCCTCAATTCATGGTGCCTAGAAAACCAAATAAGAAAGAAAAAAAAAAAACCAGTATATATTAAAAATCTATTATTCATTCATCCATTTAACTAGTCACACATCTTTCTCAGCTGTTCCCTAACCTCCATCTCAAGTGTGTTCATTAAATGAACTTCAGATATACTGACCACACTCCACCATCTCTATACCTTCCAAGTCCTTTAACTCCCCCAGCAAATTCAGAATTCTTATCTTGAAAAGTTTTCCATAATTCTACCCATGATATTATCTGTAACTGTTTTTTTTCCCCAACTTCTTCTGATCCAGGTATTTCTGATTATCATCTTCTCACAAATAAATCGGTCACCTTTTCCACACCTCACAAAGAATAAATAAGTAAATAAACAAATCAACTAGTAATCAAAAAATCATCTCCTTTATGTGAACGGGTTTGGGATTATTTTTTTTTCAATGAACCACTGTGTGAATTACTAATTTGTCATCTTAGGGTTCAATTTTGTAAGACTGAATTTCACTCAGGTTTTGGACTACCAAAGTCTAACATCCTGGTTTCGGTGTACAACAATGACACTGAAACTAAAGCCACCTCAGCAGCAATTAAATAATAATAATAAAAACCAACAAAATAAGAAAAGAGTTAAAGGTACTGTGGCAGTACAAACAACTCTGAGCTCAAAGAAGAAGCTTTAATTTACAACCAGCATAAGCACCACACTGCAGTGCTCTCTTGAGAACGCTGGCTTGCCACAATTGCTGCACAAGCAGTAGACAAAGCTAGTCAGTTTATGGCATGAACTTCTACACAACTTGCAGTTATATCTTTGCAACACAGTCACATAACCACCAGCAGCAATTGAGAGCATTATATTGTCGGAAAACTGTGTAGGCCATTAATCTGTTCTGAATCACACAGAAGAAAAAGGCAAAGACCCCTCTAACAGTTTTTAAATAAAAAGATACTGCTGGTGAATTTCCCATTGAAGAGATTCTTCTTGTCACAGCAGCGTTTCAGCTCTAGAACACCTAAGTTTTTGCATCAGTAGCTCATTTTAAAAGTATATCATAAAATCCCAGAATAAATTTTTAGCTCATTTGGAATCCTTTCCCAATATTGTGACCAGAAAAAGGTTTGAGATCAGAAAAAATTGTGCAAATACTGACATGGTTACTGGTTTTATCAGCCCACTGAAAAGTGACACTGTACTTAAAAGCTTTTTCACCTGCACTACTAACTAGCTTGTATCTCAGGTGATAAGGAGAAATCAACCTTCATTCAGGAACTGGAGCAATACTATGGGTCATAGGGCCCACAAGTCTGTGGTCAAGCAACTGGAGTGAGCAAGGATATGCCCATCAGTGTGCGATCGCCAGCGAGTCTCAAGCCAAAGTAGCCAATGAGTAGGTTAAGTGACTGGGGAGGCACCAACGTGCCTCAATAACACTATGGGAGAGCGTGGCAAAGTCCTTGCTAAGGTCAATGAGAACAACATCCATGGCTCACTCTTTGTCTGCACAGCCAGTCCTCTCACCGTGGAAGGCAACTGCCTTGGTCAGATATGGTTTGCCCCTTGCCCACCGTAGCTTTGTGTTGGCTGTTTTTCCAGCCCTCTTTGGCTCCTCACGCATCTGGAAATACTTCCAGGGAAATTTGCTCAATCCCCTTCCCAGGGACAGAGATGAAACAAACCATCCTGTGGTTCCTTGAATCCTCCTTCTCGCACTTCTTGAAGAGGAATATAATGTCACCTCAGATCCCATGCTGTATAGGATACGATTTGTATGTATCACTAGACATTTATTAACAAAGAAAGCCAACTGTCATTTTAGCACGCACTTACCTAAAAAAAAGTTTTCTTGCAATTCCTCAATCAGTTTTTCTCTGCATTTCATAGTATCATTATCTCAGTATTCATCTTCTGTCCAGACGATATCTCGTTACCTTTATTTGTCAGCATTTTAGAAAATAAATAAATGAACATATTAAAAATAAAACAGAGGAAGAATGTTTCTCCACCCATGACATGGCCTTTCTTCTCATTTGATAGCAGGTTAGGTTCCCACAGAACTTGTGATAGAAAGCCTTGTTGAACATCCTTGGAAACCTAAGCAGACTACAACCACCACATTTCCCTCATGAACATGGGTTTTAACTTCTTTCCAGAATCTTACAGGATTATTCGGGCATTATTTCCTATTGCAAAAGCCACATGGTCCTCTCACTGTGTTGTAGTAGGTAACTATTCACTAATTCTATTCCTTGTAACAGTTTCTCCTATTTTCCCCATTGCAGATGTTAAGCTTACTGGTAAGTAGTAGATGTCTTTTTTTAAAAATTACTTTCAAGTTTTCCATATACTAAGTTTTAAGCAAGAGGTCACATCCACATTTAGTAGTTTGGTTGTTTAATTCTTGAGATCCTTTAAATACCATCTGGTTCTGGCAACTGGCACCTTTAAATATCATCTGGTTTATGCCTTTCTTCTTTTTTTCCCCACCTTTTTTCCTGAACTTCTTCCATAATTGCTCCTACCAACACCTCAATTTGAAGAGCAATCCTTTGATACACCCTCCATAAAGAAAGGTTCCAGACCAGAACTTCTTCAAATCTCAAAGATGAATACAGATGCAATGGGAAAAACAATAGCTTACTTTTTGATAGAGCTTTCTTTCCAATCAGAGGACAGAAGGAGAGATCATCTATTAGTTCTACATATTCTCTAACGGGCTTCTCATTCCCAGCATGTTTAAAAAAGACTAATTTTGTACCTTCTGCAAATTATTCCTCAAACATCTTTCTTTGCTGTACTGCATTTTTACTTTATCCTGACAGAATTTATGACCTTGTGTACTTCACTCTTGCAGACAAAACTCAACCTTTTAAAAAATGGTAGAAACTGCTTTGTGTAACTACCTCTCTTACCTGCTGTTTAGCTCTGCCATGCCAATTTCTTTTTGGACGTAGTATCCTTCATGGGTGCATGCATTTTCTCCAGGGCTCCCATGCAGCATCTTCAAGAAGATCCCATGCCACTTACAAGAATTTTACTATTATAAGTTGTCTTCAATATGCTTTTTCATTTTAAGTAATTTTCTCTAAAAAACATAACCCCCAAAGCAGGGGAATTTTCAGAGGTAGAACTGTTTGATCCTATAAGAGATTTAAATACATTTTACAGAAAACCTGTTTGATAGGAATACTCTGAACCAGATCCTACACACAGTGGTCAGAACCAAATAAAAAACTGTTTCTCCATCTTCAGGTTTGTGGACTAACTGCTCCATGAAATACTCACTGGCTAGCAATTTAGTCTCCACATCAATCATTGCTGCAGCCACTGACACTACCATGCAGGCACCAGGCTGAGCAGGGAGCAATACAACTAAGAGGCCAGAAGAGAATGAAAGGGCTCCAAAGAGAAAGAAGGGACGGAGAGCCATCACATAATAAAAGTCAGCTTCTGTGCATTTATAGACCACATTGCTCACGGGGCTCCAGGTCCTGCAATTAGACATTTGTCATTTTTCTTGAGCTGCTGTTTCTCTTAATTTCTAACCCATGACCACAGAGAAAAAGCAATTGTAATTCAGATACTAAATGTGAATTCAAGAAGCAGAAAGCAAACAAATCTCTATTAAAAGATAAGAAAGCAAAAGATTACTTAAAATTAGTCGCCAAAGATTTTAGAGAAATTAAAGTTTGACTATGAGATTGAACAAGCCACTGCAGAGCCAAAACACCTGCTGGAAATTTACTTGATAGAGCTATGTGCATTCCTGTGTTTTGATGCTAACAGCTGTTCTATCTGGATCTCTTTGCTTATTGTTTCTATCATGAAATCACTTTTCCCTCTCTCTACCCAGGGGTATCTCCCCCGCTACTTGTACCTAAATTCTCCTATTTACTTCATACCTTTCTAGTCCCATCAAACCATTGCCTTTTTACCCCCCAGATTACAGAAACATTGGCAGCCTTCCTTCTTTCCCTCTGTGGCAGGGGGACAAAGCCATGACCTATCTGCCTGCCTTCACCTGCTGGGAAGGAGTCCCCTCCTCCCTGCCTCAGGAGGAAACTGGTGGCTTACCCTGCAGAGCTGGGCTTCAGTGCTGCCAGCCGACAGCTGATAGTAAAACTCGAAATTTTTCTGCCAGCCCTGTCAACACTAATCTTCAATAACTTCCTTCTCTAAGACATCATAAAAACAAAAGACTGAAGCAAGCGCTATAGAGACAACTTGCAATTGTTTAATACTTTATCCCAGAAGAAATGGAATACAAATCAAAGGGAAACAAGCGCGAAAGCCCTCTGAGCAGCAGCTTCAGGGAGCAGATAGAAATACAGAGGAGTTACACAAAAACACATCTTTTGTGTCCCATGTCTTTTCAGGTAGGGGGAAGCGAACAGTTATTTCCCTTTATCAGTTTTTGTGTACTGTTAGGAATAGAGGGAACAATAAAACAAAAGTATTTAGGACAGATTAAAATAGTCAGTTCTGTTATTCTTTGCAAGGCCAAAGAGCTAAAAAACCTCAAGCAGGGTAGACAAGCTCAACAGAACCAAACAATTCAAGCCTGCAGTTCGTCAACCAAGCCAAACAGAGATGAGCACTACTCCAAACAGCTCACTCCACATGCAACGCGAGGGGGTACAACGCAAAGGAGATGCAAGTCACACAAGAAAAACATCCAACGAAAGTAAGAGAGCTGGCAGGATAGGAAGGACAGCAATGTGGGAGAATGGGCAACATCAGGCTGACAAGAAGGCAAATCAAAAGTGTAGGATGTAACCTGGATAATATAAGAAATCAAAGACTTTACAGAAAAGCAGAAAACGTGATTGTGGAAGAGAAACTCTCCTTTTTTCCACATGTTTTTAAGCTCTTCTGTTACCTATACATATGGCACAAAGTGAAAATCATCTAGTTGTATAGTACCAAATGTAGCTCTTGAAACAATACACAACTTGTGATTTTGTTTAAAATATCAATGCAACTACACTGACCTTCTTGCTATGAATCCTTCCTAATTCACTTAATTGTTATGTTTTGTTTGGGTTGGTTTTTAATATTTTCTTTGGAACTACCTGATAATGGACTGAAATACACGTAACAGAGCATGAAACAAGAATGATAAACATCTACCATTCCCACTGCTCTCCTCATCAAAGCCGCAGTTCTGTGTGGCCACACTTAAGCTTCCCAGTCAATCTGTTTGTCAGATGCAGTCCATCAGTTTTACTATTTCTCTATAGCAATGCCCAGCAGCCATTTAGATGCCTGCTACTAACCCCTATCACAATGGGATTCTTTATCCCATTGTCAGATATCTGGCAGTTTAATCAAAAGGAAAAGAGATATACACTAATAGGAAATAATCTGCAGATGTCAAAGGCAGTGCTGCAAAACTCAACATACATTTACACGCTCATTGACCCGCCAGCTTTGAACAACAGACGCAGGAGACTAGAGATCAAAAAGAAGACTTTGCTTAAGAAGGTTATGTGTTACAGAGGACCGGGGCTTTTTAGGAAAAGCTATTTGCAGTTACTCCTTTCATTTAGGCAGCCAAATTCTCTATTTGGAGGAAACCATTTCAATGGGCATTTTCAGGTTTTAAAAGCTTGTTAAAAAAGGCATGACCACTTTAACACAGTTGAGCTGAAGTTTGTGACACAAGGCTTCAAATGGAGACTTTAAACCTTGTCATGGCAATTTTTTCCTAATTGGTGTTTTTAAGAATTTATACTCCACTTAAAAGAAATGTAAAGGAATAAGCAGTGGTTCTTTGCCCCTACATTCATTTCTCTTTTGTGATCCCTAACCTTTCTCTTGCTGTTAACATACTGAAAAAACCCCTTTTTGTTATTGTTAATATTGGTGGCCAAGATGAGCTCCACTTGAGCCTTGGCCCTTCTAATTTTCCCCCTGCATATCCTCACCGCTTCATGGTATTTCTCCTTATCTGCCAGGCCCTTTTTCCAAAGATTATAAGCCTTCTTTTTGTTCCTGAGTTCCAGCCGAAGCTCTCTATTTAGCCAGGCTGGTCTTCTTTTGAAGCTTGCACAAAAGAGTCTTACCTATATTGGAGGTTCATTCCAGTAACTTAAATTTGCAATAGGAAAAAGAAACTCTGTAAACTCTGGGAAGTTATTTCATGTTAGCACAGGAAAATTAAGGTTTTATGCTTTAATTTAACTGTGAACAGTTGAATAAAGACAGTTATCACTGTAGATGGAAGTTAAAGAGCTCTGAAGAACACTGTCTGCAATGTCAATATAGAAAACTATAAAAGCATTAGCTTTCTGGACAAAGACAATTTTAATAGAAATGCTTGATTCAACGTACCCTGAAACTGTATAGATATTACAGAACACTAGGTGTCCAAGTATTAACAACAACAAAAAGACAAATATGTGATCACCTCTTATTTACTGAATTGCTATTCAGGTTCTGTTTTATCAACTAAGCTCAGCTTAATAAGAAAAAGTGGACCCACCCCAGTACCAGAGAAGCACACCACCCCAGTCTTCAAAGAAATGCACAAAGGAATATGTTTACAACACATGTTTGAGACCAGCTTTACATTGGATGTCATAGCCATATCACAAAACATTAAAAAAAGTTACTGCTGGTAATAAATCGTTTCTTTCAACAAATTAAAATGATGCTCACAGTGAAACAGCCATTGCATCTATCCTTCCTTTATTTAACAATTACAGTTTCTGACTGTTCAAGGAATTCTTAAATTGAAGAACAGGGAGTAGTTAAAATAGGTCAGCATGTCGCAGCATCTTCTCCGTTGTCCATAAATAAAAAGCAAACCTCACACTTACCTTCAAGAAGGATTCAAGGAGCTACAAGCTGGTCAGTCTCACCTCCATCCCTGGAAACGTGGTTGAGCAAATTTCCCTGGAGCAGTGGATGTTGTTTGCACTGACCCCAGCAAGGACTTAGACACATGGTCCCATAGTGTCATGACAGCCACACTAGTGAGATATGGACTAGGTGACAGGGCAATACGGCAAAAAGGTCTGTTGGGTTGCAAGCAGGGGTAAACAGTGATACAAAGCCCAGCTGGTGGTTGACTACTTGTGGTGTCACTCAAGAACTGACAGCAATGCCAGTGCTATTTAAAGGTCAGTATTAATGACACTTGGATGATGGGACAGAGTCTGGCCTCAACAGATTCATGGACAATCCCAAATTGGAGAGAAAGATCAATACTCCAGCTAGCAGTGCTTATATTCAGAGCAACCCCAAGAGGCAACAGAACTGTGTTGATGGGGATCTCATGAAGATCAACCACGGCAAGTGGTTTACTGTGAGGGTGGTGAGACATTGGAACAGGCTGTGCAGAGAAGATGTGGATGTCCTCTCCCTGGAAGCGTTCAAGGCCAGGCTGGATAGAGCTTTGAGCAACCTGATCAACGAATCATAGAATGCTTAGAGTTGAAAGGGACCTTAAAGATCATCTAGTTCCAACTCTCTGCCATGGGCAGGGACACCTCCCACTAGACTAGGTCCCAGTGCAGACCCCTGAGGAACGCCCCTCATCACTGGTTTCCACTGAGGCACCGAGCCTAGTGGAAGGTATCCCTACCCATGGCAAAGGAGTGGAACTAAAAGATCTTTACAGTCCCTTCCAACCCAAATCATTCTGTGATTCTAAGTAAAAGAAAAAACTTGCACCTGAGGTGAAGTAAAAACACACAAGACTACAGGCTGGGCACCAAGAGGCTAGGGCACAGCTCTGCAGAAAAGGATCTGGGATTCCTGGTGGACACTGTATTGAATAACAGCCTCTGATATGCTCTTTGCAAGTGAAGCAGGCTAACCAAGTACTGGGCTATGCTAGCAGGAGCTAGTCAGCAGGTTGGGGGAAGTGATTTCCCCTCACTCCCAGATTTAGCACTGGTGAGACAGCATCTGGAGTGATGTGTCCAGTTTAGATCTTGGTATAATGGGGACTGTCAGCAGAGGGCTGCCAAGATTACAAAGGGCCTGGGACATATGACATACAAGGAATGGACAAGTGAGCTAGGTTTGTTCAGCGTGGAGACAAGATGGAAACCAGGTAAGCCTTATTCCTCTGTTATTTTCATGTGGGAATGTATAGAGAAGTCATAACCAGACTCTCTGAATGCACACAACAATAAGACAGGAGGAAATTAACACAAATTAGAAAATGGGACATTTCAGCTAGGTGAGAAGAGAGCTCTTTTCCCCATGAAGCATGGTCAAACAGTAGAAGAGGTGACTCAGAGACACCTTGGCATCTCCATCCTTGGAGTTAGTCAAAACTTCTAGGCAAAGCCCAGAGCAATCTGCTTTAGTTAGACTGACTTTTGAGCAGGGGTTTGAACTAAATAACTGCAAGAAGTCCCTTCCTACCTACATGATTCTATAATAAATCCAAATGACTAGTAGTAGAGAACAACATAAAATATTTCATAAAGTTACTCTTCTCATCTGAACCTTGTTAAGTCAGCAACAGAAAAGCTATAGCTTTAGCCTGACAGCGGCTTTTCTGGCATGAAAACATAAAGTTTTTGCAGTTATAGAAGTTATTAATCACTCACATTTGAAGCTTCTTGGAAAATAATGGCCCTAGTCCCATCACTAAAAATTAAGGTCTAGTTAAAGGATGAAAATATTACATGACAACTGTGCTACTGGGGATTTACAGTGTAGGAGCTGAAGATGCTTAATTTAACATTTGGGTCTCTTATTACAACACTTATCTGACTTGAGAAACCTTTGCCAAAAAAAGAAAAGACCTATATAGGACAGAAGCTCAAACTAGCTCGTGCTTGAAGTTTCTCATTGTGTCCACATCTTTCTCTCCAGCAAGCAAGAACATATGGAAAGCTTTAAACCCTAAACCAAGTTTTATTTGGAAAAAATTAACTTTCAAATTGCACAACTTTGATCCTTCCTTCACCTCACAGCTTTATTTCTGCTCCCTGCTCTCTTCTGCTGTCTTCCAGACTTTGCTCTCACTTTGGGCTCACAGCTTATCCCTACGCTGCTTCTCTTCTTTCCCCTCTCACTCTGAGGAGTTCCCCAAGCAAACACTATCAGTTGTTATTCCACCCACTCCCACGTTCTCAACCATGCCCCGTGTGCAAGGGCACATAGAAATAAAGTAAAAAATTACAAGTAGCTACTTTCAAGTGTGAAAATACACAAACATGTACAAATGTCTTTGCTAAACAAAAGCCAGCTCAAGAAACAAGCTAGAAATAGGCTACTTTGTTAAAGAAAAAAAGAATATGAGCTTTTTCCTGCCTTACTACCTTTAAAATTGTTTAACATACATTTAAAGGCGTAACAGGCTCCAGTCTTAAAAATGGAAATCTTTATTGACATTATGAGACTTTAGATGAGAATTTGAAAAAAAATTATACTTTTCATTAGTGTTTTGTGAAGTATGCCTCCTTCTTTCACTCAGCTCACTTCAAGTTTACTTGTTTGCACAAACTGGTCTCAGAGAGGTCAGCTTCTCCACATACTCTAACATCCTAAAGAGGATCATTCCAGTACCAAACACCACCAGGAACTATGTGGCCAGCATTCTCATCAATGACAACTTCCTTCACAGAGTTGCAAAGTACACTCCCAAGTCAGTTATGAATATCATTGATTGTTTCACCAATCCATCACTATTTTGACTTCGGAAATTGAAGTTGCATCTGGTCATTGCTTTCCCCATCCCAGCATTATTCTTCATATGGCATTCAAAGTTTTCCCACTACTAAGCCAGCATTTTCAGCATCTCTATCAGTTTACAGACACTCAGAGCCAATACACTTTCACAACTGACATATAACTTTATTAATGCAACATTTCAAATCCACTTTACATTAACCATTTTCTAGCAGTTGACTGATTTTTAAAGAAGAGGCTTCAGACATTAAGTTTAAATCATTAAATAAAATGCAATCCTCCACCCTGCTTTTTTCTATGATGACTGTAAGCTGTGAGCCAAACTCCAGATCTTTATAGTAGTTTACTATACCTTTACTATACCTTACTTACCTAACAGTAAGCTTCATAGCAGAACTGAAGTCGTCAGAGCTTGAAGGTAAAAGGCCTGATCCTTACAAGAACCCATTTTATACTTTTTAGTCAATATATATTGAGATGTCAAGCACTAATAACATAATAGACCGTATTTGCAGAGTTATTGATTTTGCCACTCTAGAATTTGTTCTGAAAGAAACTCATGCCACCTTGAACAAGACCCCAAAGTAGTTCTGTTGTTACCCCCGCCCCCTCCCATTTAGTAGTTTTTTCAAGGCTGAATCGTTTTATTACTTAGGCAGTCCAAATTAGACCCTTAATTCGTACAGTCAACTTCCTACACAGAAGTTGAAAACCTTGTTCAGCAATACCAGAACTTTGAAGGGCCTTTAGGTTACCCTCTGAGGCCACCAGGAACATTAAGACATCCAATGTAGTTTAGCACTAGAAGTTTGGGTTATAAATACTTCCACAGGCAACAAGTTGAATGCAGTATTAAATACATTAAAGAACACAGGTTCCCTTTCTTTCATCAGGTCTCGTTCTGCAAAGACAGCAGCAGAATCTTTACGCTATTAGCTCAAATCACTACCATAGCCGCACCAAACTCTGGGAGGAAATGCTTTACTCTTGCTGACTTAGAAGGCAACACATGAAAATTGCCAAGAAGGGAGAAACCATTCAGTTCAGCCAGCTCTAGGCTTCTGTTGAGCTTCTTTGTGATCACTAGAGTTGAACTGGCAGAGATTCTTTTTCTTCTTCCACAAAGCATTCTCTCAAAAAAAAAAAAAAAAAAAAAAAAAAAGGAAAAACCAAAGTTTTTATCCCTAAGCCTCAAATTTTTTTTTTGATCAAGGCATTATATTGCCACACAGTACTCAAAAAAAAAAAAAAAAAAAAAATCAAGGGTAAACTCAAGATTTTATCCCTACTTTTTCCATTGGTTGGGTCTACAGATTTAATCTCTATCAGTGTAACGGTATTACACAGCAACTTTTACTACTCACACAGTAACTTTTCCCATTCCACCTCAAACCAATACATATCCCAAAGCTATGTAAGAATTCAAGCGCTACCATATTCAAGAGGATTGGAAATGACTCTAAATCAGGCAGTTAGTTAACAGACATTAAAAAGCATCTTAATAACACATGAGAGTTACAACAGCTGCTATGTCTTATAACATTGTACAGCCCTAGGAGATGCTACTGACACTTCCACTCTCTTTTTCTCCCCCAGGGCTTCTCTGCCTGGCTCCAGCACAAAGAAGAGAATAGCTCCTTCATTTTAAAGAAGATTTTATTAGACAGCCTATTTTCCAGAATGAAATACCAGAAGCAGCCAAAAATCCACCCCAACATGATATAACAAGCTAGATTAAAAAGAGAGCAGCAAGGTCTGCATGAAAGGAGTAAGCAAATTTGTTGGGAAAAATCACTACGTTCTCTTCCAGACAACTAGAAGAACTGCTGCTCAGGTCATCATTTTCGTAACAGGCACCTCCCCATCTCAAAACTTATTAAGTTTCACAGTTATCTGTAAATTACAACAATGGGTGAATAATCAATTCCCAATTGAATTAGTGTTGACCACTGCTATATCACCAGCAATTAACAGTAAACATGAGTTCTAGTGATTTTTGCAGTCACCAGGAAGGCAATCTGCTAAGGTTTATATTGCAACTTCGAAAGTCTGAAGACAAGACTTTATCTTTGGGTCAAAAGTTTTCCAGAGCGGTGACAACACCAGTGCTGAAGAGTTCTGTCCCCATCAATCATTTGCTACTCCGGGCAGGGGAAATCTCACAGGAGACAAATACAGTGCCAAAAGTAGTTAAGGAGAATTGCTAGATGTTGCCACAAGGTCTAAGGGAAGTTATCTTTAAACACATAGAGAAAAGATTAGCAGACAGCATTATTGTCTCAGTCTAATTTTGCTCTAAAATATAGCAATTGACCTTGAACAGGAACAGTAGAATGCGTTAAAAAAAATAAAAGTATGCCTTTAAACAACATTTCCAATTTATGTCATAAGCCGGAAAAAAAACACAGTCTAGCAAAAAAATAACATGGCAGGGGCAGAACTCCCTAGAAAGCAATTCTGAGAGTTATATCAAACAAAAGGTTTATTACAATGGGATTTAATTCTATTCAATGTTTGCATCAACAACATGGATGCTGAATACAAAACAAATTTATTAAATATGCCAATGATGAAAAGCTAGGAAGGACAAAATTAAAACTTAAATCAATTTTACAAATTAAAGAAACTAACAGAAGAGAAATGAAATCCAGTGGGGATGAGCACAAAGCTCGTGTAAAAAGACAATGGGAAATACAAGTAGTAGTCTTTAACAAAATGAATAGCGTCTAATTCCCAAGCTGAACAGTCAGTGTCAGGCAACTGCAAAATAGGCAAACATACACAGAACACAACCACATGCACAACTTTCAGAAGAAGCAAAGTAATCTTTTATGTTCCACTTTGTACTACACTTACAAACAAAATACTACACCTTCACTAAGCATCATATTTCAGGAAAACAACTTATACAAATTCAAAGAGGAGGATATTAAAAATAGTCTACAATAAATACAGAATGAGCTGGATTTGGTTACATTTTAAGAAGGGAAGGTTGAAAGAAGACTTCCTAAGAACCAAAGTAGCTAGTAGGCTAGAAGCCCCCTTGCAGAAGAAAGGGGATCAATTTGTTCTCTGTTTCTCAAAAGACAGAAGATGCACTGGGTTTAAAATTGAAGTTAATAAGATTCACGCTAAGCACTGGGGGGAGACAACACCACTTTCAATAGTAAGGACAATGAAACCCTTGAGCAGATTGCAAAGGTTCTTTTAAAGCATCCAACACTGGAGACGGGGAAGGAAAAAAAAAACCCCACACTGTGAGTAGTAGGACCTCAGGAAATTGTTTAATCCTTGTTCTTTACATTTATGAAAAAAACAAACTACATAGAGCTTACTGGCTCTAACATTCATTTCAGTAGAAGAATCCAAGGTATAGTAGAGAATTTGTACTCTTTTTTTTTTTTTGGAGTTTAAACATTTGTGACTATTTATTTTCTTCTCCCCACTACCTTCAGTGTAGTCTTAATTTTCATGATGATCGTTGTTACCATGGCTGCAAAGAATGGAGTCCATCTTACATTGTTATTGCTAGAGTTTTAAAACCACTCAATAGTCAAATAAAGGACTGCATAAGAAGAAAAAAGGAATCCTACTTATAATTTCTATTCAACCCTCCCAATTCCATGACTCATGGGTTTACTGCTGATTTACACTTCCAGAGAATAACAGAGCACACAGTAAGTTAAACAGACGTGAGGAAATGGAGAGTATAATGGAAGCAAATTAATGAAAATCAATAGTTTCGAAGACTAAACTGCACTGATAATAAAGCTCATGGGGTTTACACAATTAGACTGATTTCACTGTTTCATATAAGAAAATTAGACAACATTTTCAATGCAGTGTTCTTTCAAGTGTGTTGTTTAAAGGATTACCTTCCTAGTTTAATCAAACTTGTAATAAATAATAATGAATAATTATTAATTATATTGCAGGCACACCAGCAAGGGAGAAAATGTGCCTTGATTAGGACTTCTAAAGTCCCCTCTCAATCCCTCATGCAGAGTAGAGAGGCAAAGCAAGCTCTACATCACACACCAAGCTTTACCTCATAACCTAACAGAGGCAGACAATCAGTTTGGACAATGTCTGTGCAACATTAGATGTGGAATTCTTCTCATCTAGTTTTAGACATCAAGTGCCAATTAGCCATTCCAGGCTTCCCTCGTAATCAGTGAAAAGAAGAACTACCCCTCCAGAAGACACTTCAGGAGGTCCCAGACATGTCTTAGATCCACCAAAGGACTGCCTGCATTATTTCATTTCTCCCCACCGTCTATAGAGGCAGCCTAATGTCACTCACTCACTCTTGAGACCAACTATTCCTTGGCATCTCAGGTTAGACATCTAACAACATTTCTCTTCCCTTTCTTTCCTCAAGGAACGTCAGCTAAGGCTCCATAGCCTCAGCTTCTCCGTGCTTCTGAAGGAAAGCCAAGTTCTAGAGGTGGAGCTAAACAGAAGCATCATCAACTTCAGTGACTTCCAGAGAAGGCAGAGCAAATACACAAGGAAATAAAAGACTGTTACTTAAAAAACAAGAAAAAAAAAGGAGGAAAAAAAGATTCCTCATCAGTCTCAGTTACTTTCTGTTGTAACACCTTTTTTGTAAGGCAGAGTAAATAATCCAAGTTGTAGCCACAATGCATAGCAGTAACTCCCCTGTTAAATATATGGGGGACTATGCTACTGATGCAAAAACTACCATGTGAACCTAACTGCATCTTCATGGGAAAAGTATCGAGGCTCTAATTGTACTAGTTATTTGCAATGCTGAGCTGAAAACTACGCTAATAATAATTTAGTTTAAAAATGCATCAGCTGCATGCCATTCTCAATAACCTTACTATCCAGACAGCAACTTCTGTAAAAGTGAAAGCTGTACATTAGTATGAAAAACTAATAGCCTGGCTCTGTAAACAGGTATTTCTGCAGAACTTCTCACATCCTGAAAATTAAAACATATGAAAATATTGGAAGAAATGAAGTCTAAAGTTGTTACCTTGTTTTTAAAGTGATGCCATTCAAAAGAATAACTTTGATTCTTAACAAATAAGACAGTTCTACAACTTCACAATAGCATCCAATATATTGACAACAAACAGCTTTTCATGCTGAAGTACTGAAGCTGGGAAAAGAGCACGGGACACTTCATACCATTAAGTCACACAGAGGTAAAGGTCTAGTGACATGAAAATTAGAACTGGCACTTGAGCCTAAAAAAGTTCAAGTCGCTGGGGCACAGTAGCAATTTCTGTCCCGTGTTCTCTTGGGACCTGAGGCTGCAAAACACCAGCATCAGAAACAGGAATAACTGACAAAGTCTCTTCAAAACCCTGATAAGACTTCAGAAGTAAAACACTGCCTGTGAAAGACAAAGAACCCAGGGAGAGGTGAGGTAGTGCTTCACGCACCTTTTAAGACCCTTAGGACCTCATCCACTCCCTCCTTTTACCACCTAGCCCTTTCCCCCATGAATTCTCATTATAGCTTCTCCATTAACTCTTCTCTGCACTAAACGGTAGGACTTCATCTAACTTATAGCAAAATAGCAAAGAAAATGCCTCCAAGAACCATTAATTTAATTTTTACTTGTTACACTATTACCAGCCCTATAAGAAGCAAATCTTCAGAATGCAGAGATTTATATTCTAAATCACTTATTCCCTCTGATGTAAGAGGAAGGCTACATATATAGATTATATACGGATTATATTATTAACACCCTGCTAGGAGGAGAAACAAACAAACAAATCTGAAATATACTTAACGTCATCCCCACTGCATCAAATATATAGCACAAGAAAGCAAACCTTGGTACAAAATTCATAATGTGGTTTGTCCCACTGCCCTCCTAGCCACAAAGAAAATTCATTGTCAGATATTTGACCAATTTAGCCTAATTTTCTGACTTCATAGCTGAAAGGGAGAAAAGTTGAGCTATTCATGGAAGTCTAATGCCTCAAATACATTCAGAAGCTTTAAAGGATGACTTAAAAATAATCACTGTGCTTCACGTTACTCTTATGCTAGTTTCTTGCCCATTTTAGGCATACAGTCTCTTCATTCTCAATTCTCCGTTCAGACATTAAAAAAAAAGATTTAGATACATGCTGCAATATTACAGTCCTCCAGCAAAGTATTTCAGGCTTGATTCCAACTCTACCAGAAGCACAGACATTCAGAGCAGAGACAATCGGTACTTCAGGGTTATCTGATTCATTTTACAGCTCCTTGAAAAACTGAAGTCAAGCTACATGATTATAAAGAAAAAACAAAGGGAAAAATGAAAAGGGATCTGCCCAGCACAGAATATAATACAAAAAGGAACAAGTATTGGAACTATGCACTGAATAATTATTCACAGCACCTTCCTCACTTACACAGAGATAAATCAAGAAGTGCAATCTGACACTAACCGAATCATTCATTAACTAAAAAAAAAAAAAAAAAAAATTAAGAAAATACGATTCAGCTATAATGGTGAAATGTCACTATACGTCCTTCTTCAATCAAAATAATTACTAATTATCCACCAAATAACCACTGTGACCTACTTTGTAATTCAACTCAAAGTTTTAAATTTACTTAATATAATCATGTTTTTGTTTAAAAGTACTGAAGCCACTACTCCAATTTTACTGCCCATTTTTAATCTTTGCAATTCAATTTAACGCTCAGTTATTTACCCACTAATATTCCTCAAGAGAGGGGAAAAGACGACTTCAGTGGCAGATTACCTATTTTCAGACATTTCTACAAATATTACTCTTCCCCCTCCCCTTCCTAGTTTACATTACAAGTTTACTGAATATTCCTTAAAGCTGTACAGTTTGTCCTTGAAGACATTCATAGCATTTCTCTTCCATTAGCACACAAATACATACACTTTATGTCTAGCTAAACATTTTTCACAAAATTGTACAAAATACCTAAACAGTATTCTGCAAGTACAGTGCCAGTCCACAGCCACCAACAACAAATTAAAATTGTCCTGACTGGAGTAAAGCCAAATGTGACTAGCTTTGCGGTATGGGAGAGCCTTCAATGTTCACATCAAATAATCTTGGAATTGTTCAACAACAATAGTAATCAACTCTACTGTCTTGATGAATAGGCCCTGTGAAAATGAGTCCACCTACCTCATGGACTGTATGTGTTTTTAAGTGACAAGACACAAAACACAATGTGTGAGTCGCCCTACTGAAAATTTAAAGTTTGCAGACTCATAAAACTAAGATGGATGATAAAATAAGTTACCTGGGTAACTATGTAACAAAAAAAAAAAAACAAACAAGTTTTTTCCTAAATATTTTCCAGATGTTGAAGTCACAATCATTAAATTCAGCTCATAACTCCCTACTACAAATGTTCAAAATCTATCATCCAAATAAAGACAGAATCTAATATTAGCCTGATTTAATGGCATACAAATCAGAAAAAAAAAAACAAAACAAAACCTACTGAATCACCAAGAGCTATCTCGTATCGAGAGAAATCAACCATCTGACAATTTTTCCATTTTGAAACCAGAAAAGTCCTCTTGCACAACCCAGGAAAAGTGCAATACGAGGTAACATGCAGAGAGGCAGCACGCACACAAAATTTATAAGTTTTCCACTGTCCTCAGATCATCCAAAGACCATTAACACTGCAATTTTTTGCTAGTACAAGGTTCCTCGCAGAGAGCCTGGCACACATCGCCTCCTGACTTTCAGCCTGCACACACAGCAAGCGACCAGCACGCCACGCGAAGCGGAGAACCGGTCTACCTGCCAATAAGAAGGGAAAAGAGTTTAAAGGGCTCACGGACACTTCAAACTCCTCTAGCTGCACCACTCGGCAGCTGCAGCGATCCATTAGATTCTGCGGCGGCACTCTCCCCGTGCAGAAGAGCGCAGCGTTTTGTTAAAAGCAAGTTTCCAAAGGCCAAATAGAGAGGGGAAACTTGCCCTAACACAAGTTTCTCCCGCGCTAAGCCCTGTAGGAAAGGCAGCCACGTACGCGCTGCCCGGCATCAAGCACAAATCTGGGGCGAAGCTGAACGCACGACAGGTAACACACCGGGAGAGGCACAGCCCCAACTTCAACCTCCTCGGGCAGATAAGCCCCCTTTATTCACACACACAGTGTATATTTCTTAATAACGACGGCAGCGGACGATTCTTGCCAAATTGCCGGACCCGTTACAGGGTCGGGAAAGGTGGGATCGGGTGGAAATGAAGCCCCGCAGGGGAGACCTTCCAGCACGGGTGGGTAGGCGTCCTCCCCTACCCCTCACCCCCCGTCCCCGGGCACTGACCTGAGGGTGCGGTTGCCGGCGCAGCCCCGGCGCTCCATGGCGGCGGGCACGCAGCTGGTGAGCTCGGTCCAGTCGGCGTGCAGCCCGCAGCTCCAGCCGGTGGAGAAGCGGGAGAAGAGCCAGGTGTCCTTATCGCCGCCCGGGCGGTGACAGGCGCACTTCTTCTGCCCGGCCCGGCAGTAGCAGGGCTGCTCCAGGCGGATGTTGCGCCTTATAATCTCCTTATTTTTGCTTGGGGAGGGCCGGGTGTGGTGTGGATCTCGTAGCGTTTGCGGTTTCAAGCCTGTGTTTGTAACCCCAGAGTGTCGGTCTTATATATATTATATATATATTATTATATAATATAATATATATTATTATATAATATATATAACTACACGGACGCCGCTGACTGCGGCACGGGTCAACGACCCTTGCGGTTTGAGGAATCCCGATCCCAGGGAGGGGAATGAGGGAAAAAACCAAGGAAACCTAAGGGGTTTCATAAATCTCTCCATCTCTTCCTCTCCTTTTTTAGAGGGGGGGAGGGAGAAGCCATCTGTCATTCTGATTGGTCAATCCGGTCAAAACCACGACAGGATTTAATAGAATAACACTAGATAATTAACATTAATAACACTACAGAACCAATATTGATCCCAGTACCGATATAAAACACACAAGAATTATACTCAGCCCGTGCTGTCAGCAGGGGACAGCAAATCATAGGATCATCTAGGTTGGAAGGAACCTTCAAGATCACCTAGTCCAACCATCAACCTAACTCTGACAAAAAAAACAAACCCACATCACTGAACCATGTCCCCCAGCACCATGTCAACACGTCTTTCGAACACCTCCAGGGATGGTGCCTCAACCACTTCCCTGGGCAGCCCATTCCAATGCTTGATAACCCTTCCAGTGTAAAAATTTTTCCTAATATCCAACCTGAGCCTCCCCTGGCGCAACTTGAGGCCATTTTCCCTGGTCCTGTTGACCGTGACTTGGGAGGAGAGACCAACCCCCACCTCTCTACACCCTCCTTTCAGGTAGTTGTAGAGCGCGATAAGGTCTCCCCTCAGCCTCCTTTTCTCCAGGCTGAAATGGCAACCCCCCCCCGCCGGCACAGCTCCCCACGCGCGAAGGGGAACTTGGCCACCAGCCGCGGCAGCGCTGCCACCGCCGCCGCCGCTGCCTCTTCCTCCTCCTCCTCCTCCTCCTGCGCGGCGCCCGCCACCTCCTCCTCCTCCTCCCGCTCCGCCGGGCCCTCCCCGCGGCGGGCGGCGGAGGCCGGCGGGCGGCGGGAGCAGGCGGCGCCGGGGCAGGCGGGCGACACGTACTGGTAGACGATGAGGAGGAAGAGCAGGGCCAGCAGCGGCGGCAGCAGCCACCTGTTGGAGCGCTCGTCCATGGCGATGCGCGGGGGCAGCGCGGCCCCGAGGCTCAGGCGCTGCTGGCGGCTGGCGGGGCGGTCGCCCCCCTCGGATCCCGCAGCCGAGGGGCACCCGGCTCCCTTCCCGACGGCATGGTTCCCCCTCTAGGCGGCGGCGGCGGCTGGCTCCGTCCCGCTCCGCTCAGCGCCCGCCCGAGGCCGCCATCCCGCTCGCCGCAGCTGAGGAGAAGCGCCTCGCGCCCTCCCCGACACGCACGGCCGGCAGCTCACGAGTCCGCCGCTCCGCCGGCAACTCTCCAGCCCAAACACACCGCTCGGCCCCCGGCGGGGAGGGGCGGGGCGGACTCCGCCCGCTAGCCAATGGGAGCAAAGCCGGCCGGCCCAGCAGCCAATAGGCGGGCCTAGCACGCCGGCCCCTGTCGCCAATGGGAGCGGGCGGTGAGTGAACGGGGGAGCGGGTTGGGCGGGAGTCGCTCCTCGCTCCCCTCCAGGTACCGGCCGGAGACCGATAGGGCTGGGGGGAGAGGAGGGAGGCAGCGGGCAGCCAATGAGGCGCCGGGGGCGGAGCGGAGGGCAGCCAATGAGAGTGACACGGAGGGGGGGTGCCGCGCCAGGTGAGCGGGGGTCGGGCGGGAAGCGGCGCGAGTCCGGCGTCGCGCGGCGCCGGGCGGGTGTCGGCACGCGTCCGCTGACGCTGGCGGCGAGGCCAGACGGAAATAAATAGCTTTAAAAAAAAACCCCCAAACTACTTATAATCTCCTTATTTTTGCTTGGGGAGGGCCGGGTGTGGTGTGGATCTCGTAGCGTTTGCGGTTTCAAGCCTGTGTTTGTAACCCCAGAGTGTCGGTCTTATATATATTATATATATATTATTATATAATATAATATATATTATTATATAATATATATAACTACACGGACGCCGCTGACTGCGGCACGGGTCAACGACCCTTGCGGTTTGAGGAATCCCGATCCCAGGGAGGGGAATGAGGGAAAAAACCAAGGAAACCTAAGGGGTTTCATAAATCTCTCCATCTCTTCCTCTCCTTTTTTAGAGGGGGGGAGGGAGAAGCCATCTGTCATTCTGATTGGTCAATCCGGTCAAAACCACGACAGGATTTAATAGAATAACACTAGATAATTAACATTAATAACACTACAGAACCAATATTGATCCCAGTACCGATATAAAACACACAAGAATTATACTCAGCCCGTGCTGTCAGCAGGGGACAGCAAATCATAGGATCATCTAGGTTGGAAGGAACCTTCAAGATCACCTAGTCCAACCATCAACCTAACTCTGACAAAAAAAACAAACCCACATCACTGAACCATGTCCCCCAGCACCATGTCAACACGTCTTTCGAACACCTCCAGGGATGGTGCCTCAACCACTTCCCTGGGCAGCCCATTCCAATGCTTGATAACCCTTCCAGTGTAAAAATTTTTCCTAATATCCAACCTGAGCCTCCCCTGGCGCAACTTGAGGCCATTTTCCCTGGTCCTGTTGACCGTGACTTGGGAGGAGAGACCAACCCCCACCTCTCTACACCCTCCTTTCAGGTAGTTGTAGAGCGCGATATTAAACACCAATACAGGTCATATGATGAGACTGTCCACAACTGATCCATCTTGTCATCAGAACAGGAACATGGTAAGATGGCTTTTACTAACGTCTCCAAACTAAACATGGAAACTTCTAAAACCAGAAAGAAGCAGGCCTGGGACACACACACACACTCTCCCCCCAACAAAACAAACAAACAAAAAAAACAACAAAAAAACCCCAACCCCCAAAAAACCCAAACAAAACCCCAAACAAAAAACAAACAAACAAAAAACCACCCCAAACATCACTGAACCATGTTCCCCAGCACCATGTCAACTCATCTTTTGAACACCTCCAGGGATGGTGCCTCAACCACTTCCCTGGGCAGCCCATTCCAATACTTGATAACCCTTTCAGTGTAAAAATTTTTCCTAATATCCAACCTGAGCCTCCCCTGGCGCAACTTGAGGCCATTTTCCCTGGTCCTGTTGACCGTGACTTGGGAGGAGAGACCAACCCCCACCTCTCTACACCCTCCTTTCAGGTAGTTGTAGAGCGCGATAAGGTCTCCCCTCAGCCTCCTTTTCTCCAGGCTGAACAACCCCAGCTCCCTCAGCCTCTCCTCATAAGACTTGTGCTCCAGATCCCTCACCAGAATGTCAGACACTGCAAGTGCTACAGCTTTGGGAGAAAGGGAAGGACTTGGGGGTCCAGCACCAGGGCAAGAAGATCACAGCCATCACAGAAGCGGAGAAACTCCTCAGCAAACTTTCTAATTTATATTGAATGTGATGTTCATGGTATGAAACGATCCTGTTGGCAGCTTGGGTCAAGTGCCCTGGTCCCTGCACTTCGGTAACTGGAAAACAATGAGACCTTGAGTTCCACATAGCCTAGCTGGCTATAAAGTAAATATTTTCACAAAGTCAGCCACTAGAATCTTCTAAAAGTGCAGTTTTTCCCTAGTATTAGAAGAGACCTTACTGAAAAGTAAGATTACTGAAAGATAAATTAATCGTGTGTCATTCAAACCAGCACAACTGCCTAATGGTAGATTAAGCGATCTGCAGTGCTGTTGGCTCCTGAGATTATTTGAAGCCTTTGGAGACCAAAATCCCAAACGCTAGAAAGTTTTCTGAGGAAAACTTGCTCTCCCCGAGGCAGCAACATCTATTCCCCATCAGCTACTTTAGCAAAGTTTCAGGAGTTAACTCTTCAAGCCCCTTCACATATTTAAAAAATCTCTCAGATTGCAACTGTATTGTTTCATCCATTAAAAAAAAAAGAATAATAACAAAGAATTTTTAATAGATATTCAAATGTCTAGCTTCCAGGTCCCATCTAGCTGAGCAGTGCTTTGTCAAACATTCTTTGGTCTGCAATGAGTTCTCCATCTCTTCTAAAAGTCTGTCACAAACGCTTCATATCCAAATACAAGCCTCGTACAAGCTGCTGGATTATAATATATTAATATGCAAAGCATCTCATGTTAGAACTGATTGCACATCGTGGTTATTTAATTACAGAATGTCTTTATTTACTGAGGGATTAATTAGATACCTGACAGCGCTAAAGCAACTTTCTTGCTCAACTCTAAAGACAACTTCACCTCTGCAAGGCTGATAGCAGAAGAGTAGTGCCTTCCCATGGGCTGTTTAACTTTAAAACTTAAAAAAACCAAAAAAGTTGTAGCAATGTATTTAAAGCTGAAGCTTTTTATATAGAAAGGAAGTATTTGGACTCTTTGAACAGAGCATCAGCTCCCATTAAATCTTTCCAGAAAGAATAGAAATTGTCAGAAGAGGGTCTGAACAAAAGCAGTTAAAACTCTGTAAACATTGTGAGATGTTCCAAAAGCTGCTGCCACGAGAACAACGGTGTGCACCATCTGACTTCAAACACACAAACATCCCCCGCACGCATACACATCCCCAGCGACGCAAAGGGGCTGTTAAGGCAAAAGTCTAAGAGTAGCAAATTCTCGGGTCTTGCCAAGACATCAAGAGAGATGCACTTTTAGCTTTAGGGAAATTTTGTAAGGAGAACACCAAGGGTTACCGGGTGAAATTCATCCTTGTATACAGCATCACGCACCATGGTACTGAAAGCCTGGTCCCTCTGTCTTCTGGCAGAAGAAAATGCAGAGTCTGGTGTCACACAAACCTGTTCATTCTTCTTCCCATAATGACAAGAGGTGTGCACCCACTCACTCTAACAAAAGTGGAAAACGGCTCTTTTGTCTTGGAAAAATCACCGTGTTCTTTGCTAGCAAGAGAAGCAGAGCGTCTACCTTTTCTCTTGAGTTTGACCATTACTGCACACACCTGCTTTCAAACTCCCCGTGTCTCCCGAAAGTGGACTTAATGAGGTTGCCTTTTAACCTCTCTCTTTCACCAGGTGACAGGAAGCCTGTCTCAGAGAAATGTAAATATTTATACATTTAAGATATAGAAGCATCTTATTCTCACCTCAGCCTATTCATCACCTAACAAAAAACCAACAAAAAAAAAAGAGAAGCAACATGAATTATAGGCTCATTTCAGTAACAGAATAGCACTAGCAACGCTTGTGTGGGTAAATTCATATTTGGAATAAAAGCACAGATAAAGGATTTAGACTGAAGTGTCCCTCACAATGCTTTTAGTAAGATATAGAAATGCTATCATTTAAGATCTTCTCATTAAACATGAGATTGTTGACACTGTACATTCATCTGCATGAAAAGGAGATCAAAGCTGAATTTGCTGAACAGAGAAATTGTGAATTTCAGTTAAATTTAAAATTCTTATTTAATTAAACTTGCTCAAGACAGTTACTGATTCATCAAGAGTGGCAAAAAATATTTTTTACTGGGCAGAAAGGATGTACAAGAGAAGTAAAAATATTTGTAATGAGGTTTAGTTTAAAAACTTGACTTTTTAAAAAGCTCTCATTTTCCTGAAACTAGCAAAAAAAAGTATTTGCAGGCCCACATGAATCAATAGGTTTATGCAGCTTTCAAAGACAGGCTTTTACTAATGAATTTTAATATTCTTAATGACAGTTTGCAGATCGTGCTTTCTGTAGAGCTACAACCCACAGCACACCCAACCACCACCCAGTTCTTCCCAATGGCATGCAGGGTGTGTGGTTACACCCCACGTTATTCTGAAGGTGGCCCTAGTTTGCATAAGAGTTGGGGTCTCCAGAGTGAACCTGAATCCCACGATAGTCAGCAGAGGCTAATTATCCCTAGACAGAGAATGTAGCGTTTTCATTTGGAAGCGTTTTATGTTCTTTTTATAGAGGTCCCCGTTACTGTGCAAGGCCCAGTCAGATTCTGTAGAAGTCAATGGCTGTAACTCAGTAGCGTCAATGAAGCGATGATAAGGCTCATTTTGAACATGGTCGTCTTTCCATTGATTTAATGGGAACACGACTGGGTTCAAAATGAAGCCCTAAAAATTGCAAACGCTGTTCAATCCCAACATTTTCCCTTTCAAATATAACTCGTCTGCAAATCTCCAATGAGAGTGGAACTACAAGGGAAATCCAAAGCCAGTTACAAGCTAGCTTTGCCATACTCTTACAAAACGAATGTAGTTTCTGTGGATTTCAAGATCAATTACAAGTAAGACTTAGGATTCCCTTATTTCTAAAATAATAATTCTCTGAGATCCTACGCTGTCAGCATATAGCTCAGAGTTCACCAAGAATTCAAATAAAATAATCCTGAAATGGCCTATTTCTCATAACAATTTCAGGCAGAATACCTTCACCTGTTACAACTTAACCTGCCAGCTCTACTGTCATTTCTTCCAGAGGTGTCCTGACATGTGAGAATGTGCACACAACATTATTTTAAAATTCCAACACAGTATGTCCCTTCTCCTTGCCACTTCTGAGGTAACACACAACACGTGTTCCAAGTTGCTAAAAATAAAAATTGGCATACTTAACCATTTTTTTTAAAGGTCAATACAATATTTGCTAGTCTGAAGCAACGGACACGTGAAGCAGTGGCAGTGCCAACGTCAAGGTTTGTACAAAACGTATGAGTAAGCAAATGATATTATGAAGCAAAGGTACAAAAGCATGATTTCATTTAGCAATTCCCTGTCTGATAGCGTTAATGTCTAATAGATCAGTTAATGCAAAATTAAAGTGACACCTACCTCACGCTGGTTTCTTTAAATTATTTATCACCGCTTGACCTGAGCTGTTTCAATGCTTGCAGCCAGTTGAGATTTCCAATAAACCAATTTTTCATTGTGCAGCAAGTCCCAGGTGGCATCCTTGTCACAAGGATGCAAATTGTTAAATTAATAAACTCACGCTTACTTCAGTCGTCTCTCTGGGAATAATTTGTTCCAAGGTTTATAGTATAAACCTCCCTTGTTATTTTTTTTTTCAGATTAAATTTTAGTATGTGCACTTACTGAACATTCTATTTCAATGGGACATTCAGTTCTGTTTCTCCCTTTTAAAACAATTAATGCGTTATACTGTCACAAGTCTATTTTCTTGTAAAGTTGCAATTCATTATGAGGCTTGTTCATTTTCACTTCTCCTGCTTGCCATTCTTTTTCTGGATGTAATAACTTCATTAAACCTATGACCTCCTTTTATTTCCTTTAGTCAGAACGCAGACAATATAGAAAGGGTGTTCTCAGTCGAGGTCTCACCTGTGCCAGTCGATATGCAGTGGCTTCTGCAAGTCATTCCTTACTAATTGCTGCATGTTTTTCCTTGTAAAAGAAAGGATCAGCTATATTCTGCTTTGAATATTCATAATTACACCTGTGTAAGATGATGACCTAGGGCAACTGGAAAATCTTAAATCAGTTCCAGCATTCTAGCCAGTTTTCTTTTGCTTAAAACCATATAACTGCTCAAAGAAATACTACAATACTCTTTTTTTTTTTTTTTTTTTTAAATTGAGTTAGAGGTTTTGGGAAGATAGTTTCCCAAAAAAAGGAACATTTCTGAAAATTTTGAGCTAGATTTTTTAGATCAATGCCAAAACTAGATAGGTACATCTCCTTTCTACCATGTAAACTTGGTCATCTTTTGCTCTTGCACCAGGAGTCATTCCTGGGCTTTGCAACGTGGACATCTAGGAAAGTAAAGAACGAGAAAATACTCTAACCACATTTTGGTATGTGCCAGCTAGCACTCTCCCAAACAACTCCTGGACATTGTTTGGGAGTCAAACCATTCTAGAAATCATTAAGGAAGAAAAAGAAAAACTTGTGTTCTCTCTTGCCTTTTGTACTGCGGCATAGACAAGTTACATTAGAAAAATTTGTGTTGAAGTTACAGTATGTTAGCTAGCAGAGAATATCTCTGGCATGCAGGGCCACATGGGGGGCTTCCTGGAGTCCTCTGCCCAGGGAATGGGGTGTCAGTAGGGACAAGCAATGGTGAGCCTTGCTGGTACCCAGCTATACTCAGAACTGTAGCAAGGATGATGCGAGGCACGACCAGTACCTGCAAAGTAGCCAAAGAACCTCTGGCTGCTGTTGCCTTTCAAAAGACGTCTGCAGCTTCAGGGTATGGCAGGATGGAGTTGATGAGTGGGAAGATGCTTCCAGTGGAGTGACAAATATTGAAAGCTGCAATATCAAACGACTACCAGCAATTGCTGGTCCTGCACCAAAGAGAGAAAGCAAAGAGTATGAAATTCATGGTGTGTTTTTTTTTTTGTAATCAATCACAAACCCCCTAAACATAGGGTTGCTCGTGTGTGCTCTCTACAGCCGGAATCTGCAACATGAAGGCAGCCTGAGGAAAGCATTTAGCAGGACAGATGCAGCAAACTGCTCTCCCATTTCTGTTCTATGCACAGAACTTAGGCATACTTACACACATTTTTTCCAGCCTTCAGCCTTCTGAATCCTGCAAATATTATGATGCAACTTATGGAACAGCTTTTATGGACATATTACAGACCAAAAGCCACGTCCACATTTATTTTTCCAGATTCTGATACAAGTAGAAATGCTACAGGCTCAGTCACTGTCAATGATGTGATGGATATCGTGACTGCATTTTCCTATGGCCTTTTGTTTTTCAGTCGAACAGCATGCAATAAATTCCCATGTTTCAAGATTAAAGTGTCCAAGTCAATGCCCAAGTTCCCAGATTGTAACTTCCTCCCGAGAACTGACTCTGATCAGGGAGATCAATGCAGAGGGGGACCTGTCTCTTCTGAAACTCTGACACACTTCCTTCTGCCTAGCAAAAACTAATATATATCCTTATCAATATTCCTCCCAAAACGTCTCGTATAGTAACATATAGGAGCCGCAAGGCTGTGTAACACTGCCACCTGCTGATATGCATCACAGCAATATTTTTTTCCACCCACCATCACACAAAAACCTTTTGCTCCCCTTCAGGTGATCTTAATCTGCAAGTCCCCATCAAACATAATTATCCGACCAGCAGTTTATCTTGAGCACCTTTGCTTGTGTCTAGAAGCTAAACTACTACGGTTTTCAAAGTTGTTCAAGCCATATCTTGTCTTTTCCTTTTAGACGTGCCATGGATAGACACGGTCTAACTTGATCCAAATCCTCATCACAACTTTGTATGAAGTCTAGAAACTTCTGGGTCTTCTGAGAAATAAAGCTGCAGTAATACTTGAAATCATCCACTAGGTCTCCTCTCTCTCGTGGTTTTTTTTGTTCACCTTTTCAGACTTTGGGATGTGATGTATAAAAAAAAAGCAAAAACAAAAAAGCAAAACAAAAAAAGCAAACCAAAACCAAAAAGCCTCTATAGCAACAACAACAAAAAAAAATCTTCCAAGAAGTTTCCCCCTCCAAGATGGAAAAAAATATTTCTGTAGTATTTGATCTCAGACTCTTTCATCTCTTTCATCTGATCTCTGTGGGATACAGATGGAAAATGGAGAAAAGCATTGCAAATGGTAGATCAGGCTCAACTTCTAGCTCCCCTATCTGGCTTTCACAGCTGTCCACAAATCCGAACCTTTCTTTTATAACTGACCTCCAACTCCTTACTGAAAATCACAGCAAGTTCAGGACCGTTACTGCTTTCTGGGTTGCCACGATTTCTTACTAGACCTTTCTTGGATTCATTTCAGCAAGCCGACCTGGATACTTTGAAGTTTGAATGCAAGAACCGCACTTTTTTTAATGTGCTGCTACAGGAGCTTTTAGAACAATTCAGCCCCTTCTGTGAAGGACTCCGACCCTTCTTTGGGGATTTTCTTTAACTCTTTCTTATTCACCTGTTGTTCTATAAGCACCTAAAGGCATGTAATCAGTGATTATTCCCTGAAGGATAGCCATACAGATATTTAATGCTGGTTTTTTGTGTGTTTGTAAAATGTATGAATAGTAATATTTATTCTCTAAATTATCCTACGGAGATCAGTGAAATACTGGCCCTGTCATCAGCTAAAAGTTCAGCTGAACTTCTGGAAAATGCTGAGAGGAATTCACATGTAATTATAAAGGGATGTAAGTTATTTCACAGCTGGGGCTGCAGTGGAATTACCCTTATTACCTCAAATCTGGCTGACCTACAAAAGTTACAGTGCAGAAAAGTTACTAGTAATGTAGATGATGGGTTAGATACTCCTACTCCGTTTGAAGTCTTGGCTTGAGACATCTGCCTCCTGCACTAATTTCTCATATGATCTTGTATTAAAGTATGCTAGGAACTGTAATTACCACAAGAACTGGGAGTTTTAACCTACAGAGGCAAATTGTGGCAGCAAATGTCAAGATATGAACAGTTCCCCTAACCCTCAGCAGAAGAAAGGATCTGTTGGCCTTGCCGTCTGTCCATGAGAGACCAACGACTAGGTAAGAAATACGAGAGGAAAGAAAAATTGTTCAACACTGTGACAGCTTTGAGATGAATAAACTGTAAATTCAGAAGGAGAACTGAGGTGAAGATTGCTTGAGTGCTTGTTCAGATTAAGAATCAGCAAAAAATGAGAGAATAATTCTCTGCCTGGCAGAAAATGAGATCAAAATACAGGTTGGTCAAAACAGCTTGTTTGGGCAAGGAATCTAAGGGCATCTGAAGTTGAAGTGGTTTAGTGAGGAAAACATGTACCTACGAACTGCCAACATTGTACATCATTTTGTGGCAAAAGGAAAGCTGAAATAGAAAAAAAACTCCACAGCTAAAAGAAGACAGAAGTTGCCGACAGCAGGGTGGTCACATTGTGGCTTGCAGACCATTGATGGTGAGTGAAATATCAGAGTTTGATTTGTAAAACAATTATCAGCCCTGAACACTCATCTGTGGCTATGTGCAAGCATAACTGGGAATTAACTGCCATGAAAATACTTTTAATTGAGGTTTACAATTACATCATAAAAATTCATATGCTGTAAAGCCTTTTTATTTAAATACAGATGTTTTTAACATAATTATCATCCCTTCTTCGAAATGCTAAGAAATAGGATGCGAGTTGCCCAGAGATTTTATAATTACATTCCTTTAATACAGTGTTTGAGAGTCCAAATTTTATAGCAAAAATGTGGAGAAAATGGGAGCTTATGCTTTCTTTTGGAAAGAATTCTAGAAAGACTCTTTTGGAAAAGTTTGCTGGGGCCTCTAGCAGACAGGATTTCATTTTTCATTCTTTAGTATCATAGAGTAGACCTACCATTTAATCATAATCCTTTCAAGAAGGCCTAAGTATATCAGCCTAATATAGTAAATTGTTTATGACAACGGTCAGAGTTATCAAAATTATAGCATGAACAGCAGTTAAGCAAATGTGAATAACCAGTACAGCCAGCATGTGTCTGATTTAACTTCAGTTAATCCAGAAAGTGATGATCAAGGAATAATGGAAAACAGAAATAAGACCAAGTTTTCCAGTCAGAAACCTAGCTTTATTACAAACTAATCGATAAACATCATTTTCCCTTAGTTTAAGATGAGACAGTAGTTACATGTGATCACTATATATACTTGTGTGTATTCTTGGAAGTTAGCCAAATACCTGCCTAGATGCCTGACCATTTTATTTTAGCAACAAGGATATACAAAACACTATGCATCATCACTGCATACATCTAGCATTAATCCTGTGGCTATTCTTTTTCTTCCTGCATCTTGAGTGTCCCATAGCCTGGAACTGCACGTCGCTGCTCTAGGAGCACTAGGGAGAGGTGAAAAAGCCTCCCACAGTGAATCCCACCAGCTCTTGCCTCACTACTGTGAGCTTGCATGGCTGGGAACCCTTTTACCAACAGAAGGATACAGGAGATACCATTAGCAGAAGCTAGCATGTTAGGGGTTAAACAATTTGCATTTAGTTAATAACACTTCATTTTTGCCCTCAAAGTTTATCTACATTAAAATATTCTAAGTGTAGTGTGTTTCTGTAAGTCTAATTATATGCGGTATGTGAAAACATATTTGATAATCACATTTCTAATTATGTGCAATCACTTCAATACACAGGTGCAAAGCTCCAGAAATATGCATATTTGAATCTCTTCATATACAGATATAAACCACAACTTTGCGGTTACTTTAGTGTTCAGTGACCAGTTATTTCTCAGAGACTGTACTTCCTTGGATTTTTGAGTGGCTAGTGCCATTGGAACCAAAGAAATGTGCTGGGCTAATATCTAGGATTGAATTTATATGTGTATGTTCCAGTGCAAAATCACCTGTAATTCCTGACCTTTCCAAGGTTTATGAACAGTTTAAAGTACACATTTTATAATTTATTGGCATGCTGACTTCAAAGATGTGGGAATCATAATTTTTAATTTTCTTCTGGGAGCTTTAATTCTCACAATGTTCCTTTAGTATATATTTGCCTGGCATATCATATATACGTGCATGTGAATGTGTCTTTTCCAGTTTGGATTAAACTTAAGGGTCCCTCTTAATAATAGAAGGTAATAAAAGACTTGAGCAATAAATCCATTTTCATTCTATGTATAATAGCTTGTGGTTGCACTTTTTGCTTCTCTTTCATTTAGATGTAACTGTTATTTTTTACATTGATTTTTAAAGCTGTCTTCACAATGGATTGTAATTAGCTTTGTGTATAAATCATAAAAATTGAAAATATTATATACTCAGATTAACTGAAAAGGACATAAAATATTAATTTGCATCATTTAAAAGTAATACTTCTATGTTCCCTCTAAAGATACTCAGCATAAATTCTTGGAAGGAATAACTTTACATGACTTGTCTGTAAGTATTCTTTTTTAAATTTGGGAGTACTGTGTCCAGTTTTGGGCCCCCTACCATAAAAAAGACATTGAGGTGCTGGAGTGGGTCCAGAGAAGGGCGACAAAGCTGGTGAGGGGTCTGGAGAATAAGTCTTATGAGGAGAGGCTGAGGGAGCTGGGGTTATTCAGTCTGGACGTCCCCCTGTACTCGGCACTGGTGAGGCCTCATCGGGAGTACTGTGTCCAGTTTTGGGCCCCCTACCATAAAAAAGACATTGAGGTGCTGGAGCGGGTCCAGAGAAGGGCGACAAAGCTGGTGAGGGGTCTGGAGAATAAGTCTTATGAGGAGAGGCTGAGGGAGCTGGGGTTATTCAGTCTGGAGAAGAGGAGGCTGAGGGGAGACCTTATTGCTCTCTACATCTACCTGAAAGGAGGGTGTAGAGAGATGGGGATCGGTCTCTTTTCTCAAGTCACAGGCAACAGGACGAGAGGAAACGGCCTCAAGTTGTGCCAGGGGAGGTTCAGGCTGGATATTAGGAAAAATTTTTTCACTGAAAGGGTTATCAGACATTGGAATGGGCTGCCCAGGGAGGTGGTTGAGGCACCATCCCTGGAGGTGTTCAAAAGATGGGTTGATGTAGTGCTGGGAGGTATGGTTTAGTGATGATGCTCCTTGTTTGTTGTGCGGGTGTCTATTTTTGTCAGTCAGGTTGACGGTTGGACAAGATGATCTTTAAGGTCCCTTCCAACCTAGAAGATTCTGTGATTCTGTGAAACGAGCCCTGACAGGCGAGAAATCTATTCACTCGTTTGCTACTAACATTACCAAAATGATAGACCGATGAGAAGGGACACAGCAAAAACCTGAAAAGCAGCACTGGGATTTGTTCCACTGGAAAAAAAAATCCACTGCATTTCACATAATAAAGCAGCGTGAATTATTCTGTTTGGCTCTAGCTACACAAAGCTTTAATTAAAACAAATTACACTTAAGAGTCACAGAGTAGTTTAGGTTGGAAGAGCGCGGCGGAGGTCACCTTGTTCTATTTCTGCATAAAGCAGGAGCAGCTTCAAAGTTCCCTCAAGTTGCTCAGCGCTTTGCCCAGTCAAGAGTCACAGCCACAAGACAGACAGAGCGTAATCCAAAGTGCCACCACTCTCTGAAATCAGAGTCTGGAAAGGAGAATGACATAATGCAGAGGGGATCATCCTTTGAAGATGTGCATTCTATTTTTATTTCCTGCATCAGAGGTGCACTAGCAAGACATTCAGTGGGAAGTGAGGGATATCATTCCCAAAGATTTCTCCTGCCGGCTGCTTGGCCACAGGCAGCCTGCGAGACAGCTGGTCCCAGGGCCTGGCTTCTGCTGTGGCCTAAACACCACTCCACGCACAGCCGGGAACAGGGAATCACCCCAGAAAAGGTCACTCTCTTCAGGAGCATGTGCCTCCTCATGTGGCAGTGGTTCCTCACTCCTGCTGAGCCCATAATGCACCCCGAGCCAGGAGCTGCTGCAATGAACAGCCCACCGTGTGCCTTCGCTGGAGGATGATGTGGTCTATACATAAAGCCACACAGGAGAAAATACAATTGCAAATCTGAACTAGTTAAAAAAAGAAGAGTTTCTTAAAAAAAAACCCTGTACTTGCCTTTAAATAGACATTATGTTGTGATTCTGCAGTCCTCACTTCTATCCAAGGTGACTTGGCTGAGTGCACATTCAGGACGCTGGCTAATTTCCCAACTTATCTTATGTTTTCTTAGGTATCCTGGAAAGGATTCAGAACTCGCCTCGCTGATCTGACTAAAAAAGGAAAAATCACTGTTATACTGCATTGTACAGGTATTTTATCTTTATATTTTCCACCCTGCATACAGCAATAGCACCTCTTGATTCATTCATGATAGGCCTACAAGTCAAATCCTCCTACTCCTCCGTTCTGGGAAATACTGTATTTTCTCAGTGAATGCACCTGTACCTTCACACTAAAGTCTTTTTCGTGCTGCTGTTGCACTATGGGGCCAGAATTGTCCTGAGGCACTTCACTGCACGTCAGCTTATGAAAGACTGTAAAAATATTTAACTTAGTTTTTTTATTTATAAATATCCTACCTACTGAAGTTATAACCTCCCAAACATCTGCATGTGAGAAACCATGTCTAAGATACAAACATGTGCTATTACTTAAAACATTACCAATAGTGATTTAAGAGCCTTATTGTACCTTTTAAGCTGATTTTTGCATCACCCATGTATCACCCGTGTTCCTTTCACTGAGCACATAGGCAGATCCACCAGTTGCAGTCAGGGAAAGAAGGAAACACGTTCTTTTTTTTCCACGCCTAAGAAGCTCAGAGGGTTCTGTAAATATGAGAATAATTATGAGAGCATGCCAGTTAGCAACCAGGGTTGTTAGCTGGCATTAGAAGTGACAACTCGTGTTGCGTGATGAGCTTGATCCCATAAGCTAAGATTTAGCATAGTCAGACTTCGGAAGACCCGCTACGTAAAAGATTTATCCCTTGGTACAGTTAGTTGCTCAGATTTGGCACGGTGGGAGCCAGTATGGTCCAGAAATCAACGCAACCACGCTGTCCTGTTGGCACAGCAGAGCAGTGGCATGGCCTAAGACTTTGAGCCGGTGTATCCAAATGGAGCTGCAGTCCCCATCACGGCCACGTTTTACTGTCCTCCACCACGCAACACAGACAGGCCCAGAGATTCACAGGAAAGTCGTTGATCTGGCCCAGGAAGCATATTCTTTACTTTTCTGAGGTGGGTTATTTTAAACAAGAAGCTGTGTTTATTTAAAAAAGCAAAACGTTGCTTCAGTTTCTTTCCCTTTTTAAGAGAAGTTGGAAAGAAGAGCATCCTGGAAGAGACCCGTTTGCTGTCACTCCAGCTGCACGTGTAGGCATAGCAAAGCAGCATAAATTCCTGACTGCTGGGAAAGTTGCCACTGAGCAGCTTCTGTGAGCTGTTGAAATCAGGCTTATGTTGCTTCTGCATCAATTTTTCTTTCACTTGCTCATCCCCGTAAATCAAAATGAAGAGCTACCGGACTATGAAATGTATTTTGCATTCTTTATTACGTAACACCGCTATATTGAGATATGCTAATCAAATAACCTGGGTCGGTCTTTATTTTCAATGGAACGGACAAAAGAGCATCCTTAATGTTTTCAGGAGAACACCTCAAATGCCTGACATAGGAGTGAGTGGCACTGACAGGTTCTGCAGGGATGAGGCCTCCAATCTCACAGCCAGATAAAAGGGTGCCGGCAGTTACCGCTCAGGAGGCTGTCAATTAATAACCAGATAACGGGTATATATTTTGACTGGTGTTTGACATTTACATTACCTCCAAGTTAGGGAGAAAGGGAGCCTTTCAGCCTGAAAATTGTTTTCAGTCCGTTAAAAACCAAAGTTTTATTTTCAACTAACTGAATGTGCTGATGAAGCTCAACTTAGTAGCACTTATTGCTACTGTTTCTATTAAATAGACATAGCTCACTGTGACTTACACTATAAAACATTTGCATCTTACTGAGAAATCTTCATTAATCACTTCCTCTCTTCACACTGAAACAGCTATGATAATCAATTCTTATTTGCACAGCTGTGCTATGAATAATTTTAAAATTTTGCTGTAATTGTTTTTCTGTTCTGCTGAAAAATGGCTTCAGAGAACTAAGGGTTTTTCTCACATATATATGGCGTGTACGTACAAGAATGGCCAAGTGTTATTTGGAATACTTAATTACATAAAATTCTGCTGTGGAAATGAAGATTAAGTCTGCTCTCCATTTTCTGGCTTTGCACACTGCTTAAAAGATTAAAATCTGCCTTTGTCCAAATATATAGAAATAGAGTTTTGAAAAGTGTGTATTGGCTCCTTGTGACTTGCATGTAGCTAAGGTACCAAAGCAAAGGCAAGATGGATACATATGAAAAAGCTTTTATAAGGAAATATAATGTATTTCTTTCTAAAGGGCAATCAGAACTGCATCTTAAGCAATGGATACGGCTGCCCAAAGAGGTTGTGGAGGTGCCCTCCTTGGATTATTTCAAGACTTGACTGGACCTCAGAGACTAGAGACATCTGGAGCTCCCTTCCAATTTCATTTAGCCTCTCCATTATCCTAAATTTTAAGCACTTAATAAAACGGCAATCCAAATGTGAGAGATATATGTCTTGGCAAGGCGATCCTTTCTGTCTCATGGAGATCTCTGAATTTAAGCAGAAGGATAAAAACTGGACAAACTACCTTCTGTAGTTCACCACAGATTAATTATCCGACCTTTGATTAAGAAAGAGCTACTATTTTATCTTGCCATTGATTTCAAAGCTAATTGTATTTCCACTACCAGTCACAACAAACTTAAGCAAATCTAGTTGCCCAAGGAGTATAAACCAGAAGATATGGAGGCTCCAACCCTCGGCTGACACTGCAGATCAACAAGGTAAGAGCCTGCCTGGGCACACAAAGAGAATTGAGTAAAGTGTTAGTTAGTTAGAGTTAGAAGACCCCAGAAGACCCCAAAAATCACTATTGGACTAAAAGAGGTGTGAGGAGTGGGTGTGTGGATCACAAGCGTGTTACCCACCTGTGGGAAACCTCAGCTGGTCCGAGGGATTGGAATGTGAGCTTAACATCCACCTTGAGCAGACACCTGTGTATCCTTGAAGAGGCCTGAGAGTCCTGAGGGGAGTAAATAAGACTAAGGACCTGTCAGACTGCCAGCAGAGGAAAGTTACTGAAGTTACAGCAGAGAACAAAGAAGGAGGAGGTTATCCAATCATGAACTGCTGGACGTTGAGTGAACCAATTATATATGGACACATGTTCCTAAGAAAGATATAAAAGAGTTTGTTAAAACAATAAAGTTGGGTCTTTTGGGCTCTTGCTCATGAAGGTGTGTGTGTCTTCATGGCTGTCTCAACAGCAACACCCATTTCTTTGTTCACGGTCACCTCTCTTTGGAGGCACTGGTCCGTCCTTGCTGCTGCACCTTCCAATTAAATTATTATTTTTTTAAAAACCAACGCCTGAGACTCTGCTGCGGGAAACCCAGGGCCAAGCCTGAAGGACGAGGTAACACACCCCAGAGTAAGCGAGAGTGTGCGACACCACGACTACTGTGCGAATTCCCGGCCAGCGGCCTCTCCTTTAACAGCAAACCTAGAGACACCCTATCCGAAACTCCCACTTACAAAACAACACGAGAACTGGAAAAATATAACGGAACTGCCCCGGTTACCGGCTGAGGCACCCCCCGCCCCGCCTGAGGGAGGGCAGCGCACGCGCACCCGCCCCTCCCGCGCTTGCGCGGCGGCGCGAGCCAGCCAGTCAGCCCGCCGCCCGCCACGCCCCCAGCGCCGCGTGTCACCGCGCTAGCCCGGCTGGCCCCGCTATTTATTTGGCGTCATCCTCTGATTGGTCCCTGGGTTGACCAATAGCCCTACGGCCAGGGCACAGCGCAGCCAGTGGGAGCGAGGCAGAGGCCGTCGTGGGCGGGGCAGCGCACGCTGAGGCTGAGGGGGTGGCGGCGGGAGCTCCGAGCACCCCTCGCTGCCTTGTCCTCCTCATGGCCGGCTGGTGGCTGCCGCTGCCGGCCCTCCTTCTCCTCGCTCTCCTGTGTGCCCGGCCCTGCCCCTGCGGCAGGCCTCCGGCCTCCTCTCAGGCCGTGACGGCCCGGCTGGCGGCGAAGTGGCCGGCGACGCCGCTGCTGCTGGAGGCGAGGTGCGTGCAGCCGCCGCCTCCTCCTCATCATCTTCCTCCTCCCTCTGCTGCCCTTCCCCGGCTGCCGCGGGGACCGGGAGCGGCGATGCTGCCTCCCCCGGCGGTCTAGTAGGGGGCGGAGGAGCCTGGTTGAGGGGGCGGGAGGAGGGAGCCCCTTCTCTCGGCGGAGAAGAGGGGGGGGTGGCTCTCGGAAAGGGGGGGGCTGCGTTTCTCTCTTCCTCTGTCAGAGGGCGCGGTGAAGTTCTCCTTTGGCATAAAGCTTAACTGTTTTCTGCCTTTGTAAAGTGCCTACGGGTGCTGCCGACGGGCTTTCCCAGGCTTTCAGTCTGCTATTTGGGTTGCTTTGTCTTCAGCTTGGAATGTTTTGTAGATTAGTTCGAGGAGATGCAATGGGCTTATCTACAGAGTCCCTGCCTTCTGCTCACTAACGGCATCTCTTCCTCTGCCCCCAGTTAGTTTACTCCCACTCCTGAATGACATAATGATGTATAAAGGGATTAGCGAAGACGTTAAGCTGTAGTAGTAAGACAAACCCATTTCTTTTTTCTCTTCTAGAAAGATATTGTTAACTTAAAATTTCAAAATTTGAAGTGAAATTGTTTTCCAGTATCACGTGTTTGTGGCTCACTTGCCAGTTTGGTTTTAAATCCTTTTTTGTGTGGTTGTTGTGCTTTTAAAGTTATTTGCTGCTGTTTATAGAACTCCCATGAAAGGGAGCACTGCAGGCTTCTATGATCAAAGGAGTGGCAAACTTCCAAAGTAAAGACTAGAAAACAGCACACTCATGCCAGCAAGTAGATCTTTTTGATAGGCATCCGGGGGGAAACAACTGATGCTCCCTTAAAAAAACCCACTAAACTAAAAAGTGTTACCAGTAAGTGGAAGAATGGTATTTGGAAGAAAGCAAATCTTACCTTTTATGTTTTTGTAAGGATTAACCAATTTTTGGAACTGTTCTGGAGACTGGGGACCTCTCCTGCATAGTAAAGTAGACATTGTCATTCAATTAAAAACTGTTACCTGACAGAGTGTGTGTTCTCATTTGTATATTTAGCCACTATTAAATAAAGTTTGTGTGCTGAGTTGATTATAACTGTATATTGGAATACCTGTGGAAAAATAAAGTGAAAAATTATGTTTATTTCTGTATTGGAGAATAGTCTGCTTGCTTTACAGCTCCCATTGTTGAGTTCAGATTGGTAGTATTTTGTTCAAAATTTCTTTAAAATGAAATATATCGCTGTTCAGTGTTCATGCTGCAGAGATGTTAGATGGTCATTTGAATACTTAATACTTGGTTGTTGCTGAGTATTTGTTATTTTAAACAACTGAAGATTTTTACTATGGTACCTCTTTGGACACAATCAACCTATGGACAATTCATTTTTATTTTTGAACAGTGAATTTATTGCAGAAGATGGTAATGAGAAGTTTTGGCAGTTCTTGGAAACAGTACGAGAATTAACAGTTTATAAGCAAGGAGGTAAGTTAAACAGCATGCTAGTTTTAACATATTACCTTGCAGTGTATTTAACTTTCAAACATCAAGCTAACACGTTAACTAGTTCCAGTCAGGTAAAGCCTAACTCTTCCACTATTGCTTACTAGGTAGATTTCTTTGAGAAGGTTGTAGCATGTTTTCCCCTAGGAGCTTTACCTCCAGAGGAGCTCTAAAAGCAGGGAAGATGTGATGGACTGAACCTCTGTTACAATATGGAACAGAAGTGTAAAGATTAGAAGAAAGTAGCTATCTTGTGTGACTCAGCAAGAGTTTGTAGGATATTCTGTGTTTTGTGTAAGATGTATGTTTCTAAGGGAGAGAAACCCACAAATAACTAAGATGAGAGTGCTAGCTAAAGGAAAAAACTAAAAGAATGGCTAAAAAAAGTTTTAATACTTGTAGGTGGCATAGAGGTTTAAGGTATTTGTCAGGGATTCTTGTCAGCAGAGAGTTGCATTAAATTCTTACGCCTAAGAAGGCCGAGTACATTCTAGGAGTGTAGCAGCAGGTCAAGAAAAGTGAATATTCCACTGTATGTGGCACTTGTAAGACTGCCTTTGGACTGCAGGGCCCAGATTTGGGCTCCCTGTAAAAAGAAAGACAAGACATACTGGAGTGAGTCTAGGGAGAGGATGACCACAGTGGCTTGGGAACAGGAGCAGATTTCTGAGGGCAGGCATGGAGAACTGATTTTATTCAATCTGAGGAAGAGAGGAGAAAGGAGAGACATCATGTCCTCTGCTTTTTATGAGGAAGGTGTAGAGAAGATGGAATCAGACCTTTCCTGAAGGTACACAGTAATATGAAAAAAAGCAATGGGCCCAAGTTGAAACATGGGAATTTCGGTTAGATGCTAAGGAAAATGTTTCTGCTATGGGGTTGGGTAAACACTGGAACAGGCTGCCCCAGGTGGCTGTGGAATCTCCATTCTTGGAGATAATCAAAACTCTGCTGCATGAGGCCCTGAGCGGCCTAGTGTAGAACTGAAATTAGATCTTCTCTAAGTAAAAGTTTGGTTGAGGTGACCTCCAGAAGTCACTTTGGTCTTGAACTATTCTTTCTTTTTTTGTGTGTGTGAGTAGTTCAGATGCAGCTGATAGTGTCTTGAAGAGTGATGTATTAGATGGTGTGTCAGAGGTTTTTGTCAGCCATTTCTTGTCTGCTTGTTTGGGCCAACTTTCCAAGAAATGTGAACTCTTACTTATTAAGACGCTTACTATTAGTTTTACAGGTGTCTGTTGAAATTCACTGTTAGCTGCATACTTTACCTATTTTACCTGGATAAACTGTGTGATTGAGAATAAATACATTACCAGTAGAATGATCTGCATGGTCTTTCTTGCCAATAAAGTATTACAGTAGTGGGGAACCTTAAGAAAGTACTAAAATAATACTTTATGCATACTAAGCAATTGATGTATGTTTATTTATCATTATGGCAAGCAAACTCTATGTTTATAATGCAGGAAAACTGAAAAGTTCTGGCACCAAGTGGTTTTCTTAAAAGTCAATTCGTAGTTGGGGTTGCATTATACAAGCAAACCAATGTTCTTTATGAACAGGATGGGAAGGAAAGATTCAGGTTTAGAGGAAAAACAGTTACTTAATGACAAAATCACATCAATTTTGAATCTTCCAGCTTGAGAGCATCTTACTGAAGTCAACATAGTAAGGGTGAAATAGAAATATGAACATAATATGTATACAGCAATAGTTAAGCCACTTCCAGTAGGAAAGTCTGCATTAGAAGTCGACAATAAAACGGTCAGCTAGAGTGAAGGATACTGATATTGAAGTAGTGGTGTGGCACAGTTACTGCAAAGTGTGTGATAGTATACGTCTGAGGAGAAGTTGGTTCTCTAGATAGTGCAGAATGGGTTCCGTCTTAGCTGTTGCACGTCAAGATACGCTGAGGTAGAGGGATGTTCATGATAAATTAAGGCTGAAGTAATGAAAACTACTTCAGCAAATCAAAGGAGTTGGCTTTCAAAGGTATTGGTTGGGGTAGCTGACTTCTTTATTCTTCTCTGGATGATCCCAAGAGTAGATGGGATTGATAACTGGCAAATTGTTGGTTTTTAAATAGAAACGTTTTCATAGAAGGTAAAGAATTACTAGATTTGAAGCGGAAGAAATGGGTTTATAGGAGAACTGGATGATAGATTTGTATCCCAACCTATTTCAGTGGTATTAAAGCTAAAACTTAAAAAATCAAATATAGTGGCTGTTTGTTTTCTTGGTTTTTTTGTTTGTTTGTTTTTTAAACCACTCCTTGGATGATTTCCAATCCGTTGCTTATCCGTTCTGAAAACTTGTTATTTTAAATCTAGAATAATCAAATCAACATATGTTGTTAACTTGCTCATTTAAAATATTCAGCTGTAGCAAATTAGGTCTAGTAATGGTCTGTGTAGCTGTGATATATGTAGCAATTTAGTGGACTTGATAGGAACAACGTATGTGGAATTTGGTAAAGCATTTAGTCTGGTGATGTATTTGGTTGTTGTAACATTTTCTTTAATATGAACTCATATCAACTTGGGTGTCATTAAGATTATACAGTATGAAAAACACGAAAAAGTTAATGATGGGATACACTATATAAATTAGAGTGAGGTCTTCAGATAGCATGGACAACATTGTGTATGTCTATTAACATGCAATGTATCTTCCACAAGCCTGGTGGCAAGTTTGGAAATGCCAGTAATGCTATTTTGGTCTCCATGTATGTTACGAAGAAATGAAAGCTACAAAAATTTTATATTAAAACCAGCACAGTTACAAACCACTGAAGATTGCATTTTAAATTTGCTGCTGCTTTTATATCTCAAAAGGTTAATTTAGGAACACCAAGTGAAGGTAAGTAGCCAGTTCCCTGCTGACTAATTATAACTTGAGTGTTTACTGACTTCCCAAGTGGTTCAGTTTTATATACTGAATACATATTATATATTTATATACTTAAATACATATTATAAAGCAAACAAACTACAAACTCCACACAAACACACTAATAGGGAAACTATTTTCTCTGAAAAATATTACATAAGTATATTACATAGCAACAACAATCATGCAAATTATGTGTTGTAGTCTAGAAGACATTATTCACAACTGAATTAGATAAGTATTTTACACATGCATATCAACATTAAAGATTAAAGAGGAATCGATTTCACAAGCTTGGTGCTTCTATAATAATCATGCTATAAAATATTCCCTCTCTGCCAGGATCTTAGTTGAATGTCATAAGGATTTGACTGGCCAGTGATTGCTTGAACTGCTGTTATCTGGGATCTCTAATTCCCTGCCTGATCTATGGGTACAGATACACACATCTATGCTGTTGGAACAATCCCCATACTCCCTTCCCTCAAAATAATGATCCCAGCACCCTGTACTCTTCTGACTAATTGTGTGCCTTATGCTTACTCTCCATACCTCCTGTGCCTCAGCACTTTGAATTCTCCTGCAGGCCACCAGCATATTTTCAGATTAATTTTGTGCTGCCTGTGCATGGGATCTGAGGAGCTGTGATTTAGACCTTTACTTTCCTTTTGTCACCATCCTTGTCATCTCCCTTTAATTATTTTTAATCTACCTGTGATGCGAGATACTGCTGTGGATTGTGGATGGTAAATGTCAATGTTTAAACCTGTCTGCTTGCTTAGCTGTTCAGTTCTTGTAGTCAATCTAATCAATCTGGTCACAGGAGCTGAGAGGGCTATTCAGCTGACAAATTTAGGCATCTTTAGAGTGAGCTAAATAGCTTCTCAAGTCTTGCTGGCTGCTAGGCTGTATCTCTCTTGGCTACAATGGGATTTTTACAGATAACATAACTCATAAACGTGCGTTCAGATGGCTGAAATCTGGAGCCATATCCTATTAATGTTGTCTCATGTATTTATTTTGAAATCAACTTCGTTAATGAATTTAGTGGTATTATGCTATCATGCAGCATTTTATGACCAGAAACATCTGTTTCTCCATGGTTCTCTGTAACATCCTAAGAAATGTAATATGAATTAATATGACTTTTACTCTTTGGTGTAGAGTGCAGTGTTAAGATGTGCCTGGAAGGCAAGTAATTATAAGGTTTCAAGGAGGAAATAGTATGTGAAAATAATTTTGAAAACTGAAACCATAGTTCTGTATGTAATAAACTTTAAAATGTGTTTTTGCATTAGGTGTATCGTATAGCGTGATGTAGATTAATTAATCTTGCTGAAGTTTAAATTACAGCTGTAGTCTGAATGAAGCTGCCAGTGTAAATGTTAAGTTGAAGTGGTAGGAATGGATGCACGATTTGATAAATGTAACCTTGTCAATGTGTGACACAATCATTTTTTGAAGGCACATGACAAATATTATCTTTTTTTTCTTATTAAAATCATCCTTGTCTTAATCATCTTCCAGAGCAAAAATGTCAGCTGTTTTCCAGGACTGAAAGCACAGCTGGAATTTGTAAGCCAAAGAATTTAACGACTTGTGATAAAAATGTTTTTATTGAGGCAGTATCTTTAGAATTGTATATTTAATAACTCTTTATTATGTTCAATAGGATGTTATTTGAGGCTGAGTGGAGAGGCAGAAATTTCGGATGGAATTTTTATTTTTGTGGAGATGCTGTGAAGAAAATTTGAAAGTATAGTTATTGCAAAGACATTTCAATCTGGAAGTATTTGCCATTTCAAAAATTTTTACATTCACTGCTTGGGAAGCCAAAATTATCTCGTTTGAGTTCTGCCACAGCTATGTGTAGGGTTAGAAAACATAGAAGAGGTGGGGGTTTTCTCCATTGAATTTAATGTTAGACAGTAATGATCATATACATTTTATGGGAAGGCAGCTTTCTGGAAATGCAGGTCATACCCTTTGGTAATCGTAGATTATTTTTTTCTAGTGAATTACAGCAAATTCAGCCTTTCTAAATAATGAATTTTAAGGAGGAGGAAAAGGTAGAGATGAGATCCTAGAGGCTTTAAGGACAAAAGAAGGTTAGGAGTTGTGAAGAGGAAAGTGAGAGGATAGGAAGTGCTTAGTTATGAAAATTGTATACAGAGCTGCTGGGAGCAGTTAATGGATATTTCCAAAACTGTGTCCTTTAAGGTTATTATATGTGATCTAATGTTTTCCTGGAACCTAGGCCATGGTGAGGGAATGGCATTTTGATTTCTGCACTCATCATTTGATACAAGTACTTCTGAGACCTACTGCAGGTGACACAGGTAAAATCTGGCACATTAAATCATTGGAGGTCATTTTTACACTGTATAAAATTGGGTGCCCCTTTGGGCCCCTAAAGGAGTTTCCTTCTGGGACGATCATTCCACTTTCACAGCAAGAGCACCTTTAAAATAAAGTGCTGACCTAAGAACACAGATAAATTCAAGCTGGACAGCTAGAATGGTTCCTCCATGTAATTGACTTTGCTGCAGGTTTTTGCTTTTATAGGCGAATATTTGAATTAAACATTAAAAAGTTCTTGAATCAGTGCAGTTTCCAGGTAGTACCTTATCAGTGAAGTAAAACACATGCTAACTAGATACATATATGGGGGCTTTTGGCCCATAAGGTGGCAATTCTGGACTCCTTCACACGTTTCATCTGCTGCTCCTGTGGATAAGCAAGCTCTGGGAGAGGGATGGTGTACAAATCTTGGTGTGGTCACAGCTTTCATTCTCTGACTCTTAATTTGTTAGTGTTGAAGAATATCATATAGTACAATGTATGCAGGCTGATTTAAAATTTTGGTGAGCAGTATTCCCTAAACAGATAGAGGTCTTTTTCACAACTTGAAAAAACAGCTTCTTTCTAGTTAGGCTTCTTTGCCTCACAGTCCGAGGACAGCATGACTATATGTCTCTAGAAGAAGAAATGAAGGTTAATTATTTCTAACAAATGTTCTTTATAGCACTTCAGTCAGTCCCAGACACTATCCACCTTCCTTCTTACTTGGACTCCTAATTTTGGCCTTGACAAAGCGAGATATGCAGAGAGAAGGGATGCCAGTTCACATGTTGCGTCCATTCTCATACTCTTGTTTATCTGTCTTCAAGGAAGTAGGATACGTGAGCGTAGCATAAAGAATGTCACCTTTAGAACATTTTTATTTATGTAAGTTGCATGGTTGGTGTGTTCCAAGACTAGATTTGAGGAAATAATGTGTAAATAAATGCCAGTTGAAAGTGAGTAGCCTTTTAACACAAATTCTGAAGGCTAGCATAATCTTGACAAATAGAAATAGATGAATAAACTTTATTCAAGACTTTCCGTTTGAGTCTGTAGAGAGACATTATTGTCTTGAGTCGATTTTTACATTGCTGAAAATTTAGATGTAAACTAGTGCTATTGCACTCACTTCTGTTGAATTTATGTTGCTTTAGGCCTTTAGAATTGGTAGTAAAGGAAACAATTATCAGCAGACAACATTCAAGACGTTTGAACTGCCCTGCAGCGCTAACATATTTGCCTGTTATGTAGCACAGGTAGATATGTCACCTCATTCATGGCTAAATATCAAATGTGTCTTGTTTTTTTCTCTTCTTCAACAGATTCAGAGCATTCCTATTACAATTTAATCTTGAAGAAAGCAGGACAATTTTTATCCAATTTGCAAATCAATCTATTGAAGTTTGCACTCTCCATACGGGCATATTCTCCAACTGTTCAGATGTTTCAGCAGGTGATTGTATTATCTGATATATTTGGTACATGATTTTGTGGTATTTTGGCTGCAGAGTGAAGAATGTTCATTATTACAGTTCAGTAAAATATATCCTGACATTATTTGGACTCAAACATGATCCATTTATAAAGGTGGTGCTTTTATAAGCTGGTTATATTGACGGGAACAAATATTCATGTTTAATTGTATGGATAGCTTTTTTAGGGGAGAATTTTTGGAATTATTCACTTTTAAAACTTGGGTTGTGGGGTTTTTTTGCATTGCTTTAAATAAAACCTATGGGAATTCAGATATTCCCAACATAGGAAATTTCCTGTAGTTTCAAGTCATTTATATTTGTGGGCTCTCTATCGTTATGTTAGTATTTGAAAAGTTGGAGGGGTAGAGCAGTCAAATACCTGCTTTATTAATGAAAAAGTGGGTGGGCATAAATTCACTGTGCCTCTAGCCTACAGCTGACTCTCCTCATTTTAGCAATGCTGCCTTCAAGATTAAGTGAGAAATCCATGTTTCTGAAAGGTAATAAGCTGTAATAAAGTTAAGGTTTTTTGCAGGTATTCTCTGGAGGAATACCATCATCTCAGACTCATGTCTTTTCATTTTTATCTTTCAGCTTGTGAATCCAGAGTCATTGATTTGCAGTCATATGATTCCCACTTTACATGGGAATAGCTGAATAGAGTTTAAAGAAAAAAAAAAAGACAGGGGGATGGGAAGGAGAGAGAACCAAAACCTGATGTTAATTATTTGGGATTTATTGGTTAGCAGTCAAATCTTTGTGCATTACCATGATTGCTGATAGTGACTAAAAAATATCTCAGCATACAGGCTGTGGTTTCAGCTTGAGATTTCTCAACTCTGTCTTAGAGAACATAATTGGACTTGCATTTTCTGGAGCATAACTGCATTTGATAGACTACATCTTACAGGGGTTATAAGGTCTTAATTTTCTAATATTTTCCATTACTTTTTTCACATGTACCCAGTTTCGAATGGGCTTAATTAGAAACATAATTCAATGGCAGCTGTTGAGTTATTTTAATCAAAGGGATGTGAGTTTAAGTTGAAGTGCAATCAAAGCATTCTGGTTGAGTGTAATTGTTGAAATATTAGATTGCAGCTGATGAACCTCCACCAGAAGGCTGCAGTGCATTTGTGGTTATCCATGAGAAGCAGACCTGTAAGACTAATGAAATAAAAAAGCTGCTGAAGAAGGCTACTAAGAGGTAAATATAATGATCTGTTTTAAGAGGAAAAATAGATTACTAAAGAGGAGAATGTATTATTGCATATACACTTGTAGTATTTTGAAATATTGTGTTGTACTTGGTAAGCCCAAGCCCATACATCTCTGTTTACTGGATATTGAATGACAATCATTTAAAGTATATGTTATTTTAAGTTACTTTGGGTATTGAAATATTTCAAACACTTCCTGCTGTAAAAATTCATCAATTATAAATCGAAGTAGGCATTTAAAATAAAATCATAGAGCTTTGCTCTCTAAACATGTGGATAATTTTGTAATTCTTCCCATCTTTTTTTGATATGGAATAGTCAAGTTTAAGTTACAGTGTACTTTCTATAGAAGCTTACCATTTAATGCCTCTGAGGTAGTACTTCTGCTGACAGACCTTTCTGCATAGTCATTGGTGCTGCGTTTGAGGTGTTCTTGATGGTAAGGGCTTGGCACAGGAGTGGAAGAGGAGTCTACCTCAACTGATGCAATGTTTCCTCAGCTTGTCCTAGACTTTGAACTATCAAGTCCATCTGCAGGCTTTGTTCTATGGAAACTAGCATCAGTCCAGAATTAATTTGGGCCATTAAGTAGAATCATGGAATGGTTTGGGTTGGAAGGGACCTTAAAGATCATCTAGTTCCAACCCCCTTGCCATGGGCAAGTAACGTAGAACCTATCAAAATAACAAATCACAGAATTGTTGGAGTTGAAAAGGACCTTCTAGAGATCATCTAGTCCAACTCTCCTGCTAAAGCAGGATTGCCCAGAGCACATTACTCAGGACTGCATCCTGGCGGGTCTTGGAAATCTCCAGAGAAGAGGATTCTACAGCCTTCCTGGGCAGCCTGTTTCAGTGCTCTGTCACCCTCACCATAAAGAAGTTTGTCCTCATATTTGAGTGGAACTTCCCATGTTCCAGCTTGTGCCTGTTCCCGCTCATTCTGTTACTGGGAGCCACTGAAAAGAGTTTGGCCTCCATCCTCCCTCAAACCGCCCTTTAGATACTTGTCAGCATTAATAAGGTCTCCCCTCAGCCTTCTCTTCTCCAGGCTAAAGAGTCCCAGCTCTCTCAGCCTTTCCTCATAAGGGAGATGCTCCAATCCTTTAATCATCTTTGTTGCCCTATGCTGGACTCTTTCCAGTAGTTCCCTAAGTAATAATGAAATCAGGAAAGCAAAATGTTTAATCTCTATTAAAAAAATAATTCATTCATATTTTTTTCAAGAGCTCTGTGTACCTTTTTTTTTGTTTTTCCTGCAATGGTCAAGGTCACCTTAATATACATCAGTGTCCATAGCCTCAGCTGCTTCATGGAGTTATGTAGAGCTGAAAGATGATTTAGGAAGGCATATTTCTCGGATTTTGATTTCTATCAAATATAAATTGGAAAAAAAACCCACCTGAAAACCTATAAATTTGTCTCTTTGGGGATGGTTGCTTCTGAAGACAATTTTGTGTTCTACATGTGTCATTTATGGTCTTTTCAAAGTTTATTGATACAATTACAATCTACTAAATCAGTCCCATTTTGAACTATTACATTCTGCCTCACAAATGTCTCTTTACTTTCTTACATATATTATTTGTACTATATTTTGGCTTTGAAAATGATGCTGAAATCTTCTGGTCATATTAAGGCATCATGAGACCTTAACATTTTATCACGATGTCTGAATGTGCTCTTCTAAAGCAGTTAACTGGATTCAGCACTTTTTCCTTTCTGGAGATGCTATCCCCAAATTTACAAGGTTCTGGAAATCCATGATATTAAACAACAGAATCCTGAAATATTCAGAATTGAAAGAGTTAGACTTCTAGGAATCATTAACTTTAAGAATTCACACCAAAACTTAAGTTCTTTCTATTAAATTACTCTTGTGTTTTGGATGGTTTTGTGCGTACCAGTCATGCTACAACCTTCAGAACTGCAGGGACAAAATCTTGATAAATTTCCTCTCCTTCTGTTCACTCCAAAAGTAGTTGAGTCATTCAAATATTTAGAGTTCCTGGAGCTAGACTTTGAGAAAAACATGTTCACCTTCAGGTAATTGTTTCTGCTGTTGTTTCCAGTTGTACTCTCAAGGGCCCTGGAGGCTTCAAAGCAAGATCGTCAGTGGTTAAATGGTTGGAATTGCTTATCTTGCTAGTTGTCCAAAACACAACACTAAGATTTCTGGGGCAGTTGCTGCCAAGAGCAGAAGCTTTGATGGGAGTCACATATTGCTCAAAACAATCAGTGCTTTAGCAGGTTTGTCAGTACTCATCTGCTGTCTTCTGTACGTCATCTTCCTTCTGCTCCTGGGATTGGCAACTACTAAGGCATGCCTAGTAATTGGTTAGCGAGTGCAGAACTCCACATCCATGTATTTTTTTTCTTTTTTTTGTCTGCCCAACTGCTATTCCTTCCCTTCTAGACAGCCTTCTCATGAGACTCCTTATGGCAGGAAATAAACTAGCTTTCAGCTCCAACCGCCAGAGAATCAATTACTTCTCACTACTATTCAGTGCCGAAGAGAAACAGAGGCTTATCTTGGATTTAGAAAGGCTGAACACTTTAGTTCTCCAATCCAAGGTCATTATGGTTAGCCCTATGCAATCTTATTTCACCACAGCACTTAATTTTTTAGTGAAGCTTGGTCATTATAGTATAAAATGCTTCCTTTGAGCTGTCAGTGTTCAAGAAAGTCTTGACAGCCCTTGGTACCCACCCTTTGAGAACAGGAGTCATTCTTCTGCTGTACGTAGGTGACTAGCTAAGAAAAGAGAAGCTCCCTTGATTTAAGTTTTCAATTCTATAAAGGAGTTTGGCTGTTCTTTTCTCTCTGGATATGAGAAGGAAGTTGCACAAGTCACATCCTGTATGCATGTTTTCATTCAGGGCAAATCTGGATCTGTTCTTGAACACTCATTTCGGGAGTTGTTTCAGCCTCCTTGATGACACTTATATTGGCTGCTCCATCCTCTGAAGAGAGTGGGAAAGCTTGCCTGGTATTTTTGTGACACATGGCTGTGTGCACTCGAGTTAATTCTCAATCCAGGCATCTCCTTCTGTCTCTGCCTTAGAAATATGGTCTTTGATTGTGTACCTACCAAGTTACCGAAGATATTGACGTTAAGGCCCTGAGTAACCTAATACAAACTGGCTCCACTTTAAGTGAGGCTTTGGAGCATCTGACTTCCAAAGGTCATTTGCAGTGTAAATTATTCTGGTATTTTATATTGAAGGTATGCCTGAGCTTTGCATCAACAGAAACTGATGTGTGGAGTTCTGCTCACACCTTTCCAGTATGACTTTTCAATGAGTATCTACTACACACATTTGTGGAGTGCCAGTTGGATTAGAGTTTCTCAGCTTGCCTTGGGGAGGTTTGGAGGCAGTTTACTGGTCTTTCAACTGTGCAAAGGCAACTGTGAAAAAGAAGTGTACTCATCAATAATTAGCACATTGAGTATATTGCTCAACCACATCCATTGTTACTTTTCCATCTTTCCAAGGATTTATTCAAAAGGTGTTTGTAGTCATCTAAGAAACCATTGCAGATATAGAAAGTGTAACTTCTCTACGATCACGGCCTTCAATAAGGAGGGTAGGTAGGCAATCAAAATTTGTAAAATTAGCTGAATTAACAGAGCTTGATGGTGTAAGAGAAGCATAATCCCAGTGTGGTGGCTGCTTTCTCGAACTTCACTGACTATCCCTCTGCTACTCTGTTACTCACTGTCTGATCTGTACATCTCTAGTAGATGTAATGCATTGTTTAAATTAAAAGGTTCACGCTGTAAATGATGCACAAAATCTCAAAGTGCTGTGCTCTTCATTTGCTCTTTGTTGCGATTTTGGCAAACTGTATTAATTTATAGTTAATCCTGGTTTTTCAGTTTCTTGGGCTTTAATATGAAAACATGTTTTAAGGTTTTTTTTGTGAGAAATCATGATTTGTGATGATTTTAACATGGCTTGTATACTTTTAGCATATAAGCCCTTGATAGTTTTTCAATTATCAAGTGGAAAAACTACTACTACTTTTATTTTCTGAATATATAATATCACAATTATTTGTTTTTAAAACCAGACCCAGGCCCTATCTTTTTAAGGGAGATCATAAATTCCCAACTCTCAAAGAGGATGGCCCAGTGGTTGTTCTTTATGCAGAAATGGGTACAAAAGACTTTGTTAAATTCCACAAGATTCTATCTGAGAAGGCGCAAAAGGAGGAAATTGTTTATGTTCTCCGGCACTATGTTCAGGTATGCAATTCAAATTAACACTGATTCAGTAAACTGTTAGTATTCTGTCTTAATTTTTCTCTCCTTTCTGACAAAGCACGTTTTCTACTTTTATTTTTGCATTTGCCTAAATCGTGTGCAATATGTATTCTAATTTTAAAACTTCCTAGATGAAATGATTCACCTAATATAAACTTTGAAGCTGGGAAAGCATGATAATATTATCTAATCCTGCATGCGTGTTTGCATCACTGATCTTGAAATAACTCTCTTTTTTGGCTGTGTCTGCTTCTTGTACATTGTATGAAGATCTTGGGTGAATCTTGGTATAGCATTCTGAACATCTTTATAACAAGAATTAGAAAAATGGGAAGTAAAATAGAAAATCAAGTTGAAAAATAATTATACTTAACATTTTATATATTCTGATTATAATCGCATATGTTCATTGTAATACAGCAGCATGGGCTATCGCAGTCAACATCATTGACCAGTTTTTCAACATTTAGATTCCACAGTGTCAGTATTTTAAACATAATATTTCCGAATGCTTTTCTTAACTTACGCTTCTCCCTGAAACAAAACAAGGCAGATACCAGTACATGGAAATATATTGTCCCCAGTTTTGGTTATTGGAAGGTTTTTGTAATTTATATTCAAAGTACAGCTCGTAGATAGTGCAGCTAATACAAGAATAATCTGATGAAGTGAGAGGTTGCTGGGATTTATGTAGACCAGGCATTTCGGGAAGATGAGATCCATAGTTTGCAGATGACTGAGTTGTTTGCTCACAGTAATGAAATAGAATTTAAGATTGGTTTCCCCAAATTCTCTAAGTTGTGTGGGATATAGTTTTTACTGAACTTTCTGTTCTTTTAGGCACTGTTTTTCAATTAAATACCTACAGTCTCCTTGCTCAGACCACTTATGAGCTATGATCCCTCCAAATGCCTGTTGTCTTCCTCCCTGCCCTTTTTCTCTCTTCAGACTCCTCTTCCCTTTTCCTCTGTCCTTAGAATATCCATATTTGTTCTTTGGTTCCCACTGAGAGGGATTCTCCCTCCTTTTTCATGTTAAATACCAGAAGAGGGAGCATTGAGAACAGAAGAGGTACAGTCTTCCTGCTATCTGTTTTTTTGGCTTTGGGGTTTTTTTTTGCCAGTATCACTAAGACTGCTTAGAGGGTGCATCTCTGCACTGAGATTTGCTTAGAAGACTAGTAGAGAAAAAACCCAGCCTTGCTGGGTTTTCAGTTGTGGGCTGGAGGATTCTCAATACAGAATGATTCTTAGAAACTGCAAACTAAAGCCAAAAAGCTTTCAAGTTCTGTGCATACATAAATTGCATTTTGGAAAGGGCATTTTCACACATTTTGGGAAAACTAGGGCACATCTTTCAGAAACTATGTATGCTCTGAGTAATTAGACTGTTGAATGCCAATTTTCCACTCCAATACTTGTTTGTGTTTAATAAGTGGTGACTTGTTTTTTAGCAGTGATACTTTAATATGTTTTCTTAATACTCTATGCAGAAGTTGATTAACTCTTTCATGAAAACTTTTTCAAGGAATCAGTCTGACATACAAATGGAGAATTTCCTCTCAGTATGCTGAAATCTGGCAAAATTGCGAAGAAATGAAAAGCAGTTTGAAATGTGACCAGTAATTGTATAGGGATGCTGTCAGCTCTGTTCTGGTTCTCCTCTAGTATTATTTGAAGTGATGACAATTTTAACAGACTTTCTGTGGTCTGCAGGAGATAACAGAAAGTAAAGACTTCTTTACACACCTTCTCAATGGACTATCGATATGCCTTACATGATGTTTGTATTTTGTTTGTCGTATTTTGTATTTCAAATCGTAAACTGAAATATGAATTTTTTATGATTATCATAAAATTTTGAAGTTACAATATTAGATGTTTTTGATCTCCTATAAATACAGTTTTTTAATTATTTTTTTCTATTAAAATAATATCATCAAACAGAAACCAAGTTCCAGAAAATTGTATTTATCTGGATATGGTGTAGAACTTGCAATAAAGAGCACAGAATATAAAGCAGTAGATGACACACAGGTTAAAGGTATGTTGTTTTTTTTATTCATTGTTTTATTGGCGATACAATTAAAATAAAATGTTACAGTCTTCAGTTTGTAGTTTGTAAAGTTTTGAAGGTTATACTTAATTTCTTTTTACAGAAGGAAGTCTCAGCATTGCAAAGTAATATATCAAAATATATGTGAATATTTCTAAAGAGCTGGGCTTAGAATGTATTTCTTTACCTAACCTATATTTATTGTTATCTGCAGCTTTATTTCAAAATGTAACTCATTCTTCCTTCTTTCGATAAGTATAAGAATGTTAACTGTTCAATTATTTTATGTTTGTTGGCATCTCTAATACGCTATCAACCACAGTATATACACATTACTGTTTCAGGGTTGGGTTCCTAAATTTTTGTGGAAAATGCTTTCACAGCCTTCAGTAGGAAAGATGTTCTCTATCATAGTGTTTGGTACCACTGTATGTTAGTGCACGTTGAAATCAAACACACATCACAGAAAGTAGTAGCTATAGCATTCTAACAGAGAGAAATCAGTCATGTGGAGATTTACAGGATTTAAAGAAAGTTAACTCTCTTTTGGTAAGAGTAAGGTTTAATAGCCTTTGAGCCACTTCAATCTCTGCCTTATATCAAATGCTAACAGAAAACTCAAGTGCTTCAAAGTCCTGTTTTTCAAGAAAAAATCTGGTAGTAGTTGGCTGGTAAGAGTTATACCTTACCACTTAAATTGAGAAACTGCTATTTTGGGAAGCAAGCTATTTAAAAATCTCAGTTTCATTTATGTAAAAAACGTAACCATTGTATGAATATTTAAAAATTTATTTTGAATGTTGCTAATTTTAATAAAGTGATTTATTCTGATGCCAAAATATGAATGCATAAGTATAAATCTAATTGAATTATGTCTGGGAATGACAACTTTGTATGTCTCTTTAAAAATCTCAGTTTCATTTATGTAAAAAGCGTAACCATTGTATGAATATTTAAAAAATTAATTTGAATGTTGCTAATTTTCATAAAGTGATTTATTCTGATGCCAAAATATGAATGCATAAGTATAAATCTAATTGAATTATGTCTGGGAATGACAACTTTGTATGTCTCTTAGCAGTTTTATAATTCATAAGAACATAATACGTTGGTAGCTTTCTTGTTTTATATTGTCTATATGTGCTGTGTGTTCAGGAGCAAATGATACAAAAGAAGTGGAAGACGATGAGGAGGAGGAGGAAAGTGATGTCCAAGGATTTCTCTTTGGCAAATTAAAGTGAGTTGACATAATTAGAGTTCTGCATTAGTTTCTGAAACACAAGCCAAAACCAGTTCTTTTATAGAAGTAGGGAGATCTATGTCGAAAATTTGCCACTGGTGAAATTTCTGATTGCTTTTTTTTTTTGTATGAGCATATGTCATTTGAGTATAAAGATGCAATAGTTGATGGCAAATTAAAGTGAGTTGACATAATTAGAGTTCTGCATTAGTTTCTGAAACACAAGCCAAAAACAATTCTTTTATAGAAGTAGTGAGATCTATGTCGAAAATTTGCCACTGGTGAAATTTCTGGTTGCTTTTTTTTTTTGTGTGTGAGCATATGTCATTTGAGTGTAAAGATGCAATAGTTGTTTTTTCTTTTCAAATATTGGTTTTAGTTTTCTAATTCTCTCAGATCATGTATAGTAAACTGTTTTTAAAGTTAAAAAAAAAATCCTTCTGAGCAACAGATAAAAAAACCTTAAACACAAATGTGAAAATATGGTTTTCTACAGTAAATGGTTGCTATTACTTCTGTTTTCAGATACTTAGAATCAAAATGTTGGATTTCAAAGTGCAAGCAGTAGCACAACAAATCCAAGGCCATGTGTTGTAGTAACATAAGGTGTTTTCAAGCTAGTTAGGCATTGATTTCTTAGGGTTGAGGAGTGATATTTCTTGGAAGATATGCTTGTTATGAGTGTCTTATTTTGGAATTTGTGTTCTGTTCTGGCAGGAACTCTTTTATCTCCAAGTTACAATCTGTTAGTCCAAGTGATTGATGAAATTGAATGCTACCTTATTGAGGGCTGTGGGCTGCTTCTGCTTCTCTGTTGATGGATTTATTTCACGATTGCTGTCAGCAGAAGTGCTTCCGTTTTCCTGTAACGGATCCATGCAGTGAATCATAAATCTTGGCTTTTTCTTCTAGAAGAAACTCAAGAGTGTGGTCTTCTCTAATGTCATTCTCTTTCTTATAAATAAGTTACTTTTAATTAAAAAAAGTCTTCTAAAGAGTTTAGAACTGCTAATGCTTTCTAAGTTCCTGACAGCCCGTCCCCTTTCTGCCTTTTTTAAAGTAAACACATTGAGATAGAAATGCCTCCAGATCTGCAGGCTTCCTTATTTGCTTCTCCTGCCTGTAAAGATCTTCCACAGCAGGTAGTATCAAATGCTTATGTCATGTTTTTATCTGAGCTTTTTTTGTTCTTGGATTGTGCTGCATTTAGCTATACTTAGGTTCTTGATGTTGCACTGTGGCCAACTTGTGTAGTATTTGTCAAATAGTTACCCAGACTTCTTGCAAGTATTTCTAGACACACTTTTTTCTTCTCCTTTTCATATGGGAGATGAAAGAGATGTTTCAGTAATCTTTAAATTGTGCCTCGGTTGTAGCAGCGTCAAAGGTTATACTTTTATATACTTAGGTTCTTGATGTTGCACTGTGGCTAACTTGTGTAGTATTTGTCAGATAGTTACCCAGACTTCTTGCAAGTGTTTCTAGACACACTTTTTTCTTGTCCTTTTCATACTGGAGATGAAAGAGATGTTTCAGTAATCTTTAAATTGTCCCTCAGTTGTAGCAGTGTCAAAGGTTATACTTTTCTCCACTGTGAAATAGTTACAGATGTAAGCAGAAGAAGAAGAAAAAAAAAATCTTAGAGATGCTAGTATTTAGTTCTTCAGATCAATGTAATTCAATCCCTTATCATAATACATAGCCAGAGAAAGGCAACTTTTTTCACTTGGCTTTAAGTGTGCTGAATTTTGTGCCCACACAAAGGTTATACTTTTCTCCACTGTGAAATAGTTACAGATGTAAGCAGAAGAAGAAGAAAAAAAAATCTTAGAGATGCTACTATTTGGTTCTTCAAATCGATGTAATTCAATCCTTTATCGTAATCCATAGCCAGAGAAGGGCAGCTTTTTTCACTTGCCTTTAAGTGTGCTGAATTTTGTGCCTACGCTGGTCTTAATGTAAGTGAACAAGAGCAATGAGAGACCAAGCATCAACACTAGATCTTGGTTAGGGCTTGGGGCTGGGTCTTATTTGTCAATTGGCTTTCACTCACGGAGGAATAGAGGGTCTGAATGGAAAAAAAAAAGTCATGAACATAAATTTGCAAAGAAGGCATTAAAAGCAGTGATTCAGGAGATAAAAACTAGTTTAAAGTTTGCTACATCATAGAGGAATTTCTAGAAGTATGAACTGTTTGTCATTTCTAGGCCTATGTTGCAAGCGAAAGAAAATTTCTGTTTTTCTTTTCAGCTGAGTATGCTTTTGTGGAGCAATCTGGATTATATTTTAATCCCAGAACAACAGCCTTCATCAGTGATTTTTTAATTTTTTTTTTCTGTAAAGAACAACAGCTAATACTGCCCAACAGCTAATAAAATCATAAATTTGCAAAGAAGGCATTAAAAGCAGTGATTCAGGAGATAAAAACTAGTTTAAAATTTGCTACATCATAGAGGAATTTCTAGGAGTATGAACTGTTTGTCATTTCTAGGCCTATGTTGCAAGTGAAAAAAAAAATTGTCTGTTTTTCTTTTCAGCTGAGTATGCTTTTGTGGAGCAGTCTGGATTATATTTTAATCCCAGAACAACAGCCTTCATTAGTGATTTATTTTTTTCTTTTTCTGTAAAGAACAACAGCTAATACCACCCAACAGCTAATAAAAAGAGGGGGGGAGGGATGCCTTGTGAAACTTCTTAATATCTAAAATAAATGATGAAATATTACAAAACTTAAAACCAGACATCTAAAGCATTAAGACCTTTAGCTTCTTACTACTTCTTCTATGCTTCTAGTAGAAGAGTCTTTAAAAATCTACTGGTGATTGATTGATGTCAGAGGGTGTCTTGATGCAGACTGAAGTCTTTGTCCTCAGAACTTCTACCCCATTATGTTTTCGAAAAAGATAGCCAAGCTTTTGGGCACCATGCTCTTCTTCAGCTTGTACTAGTGATTTTTGTGCTCAGTAGCTTGATTTTGGTCAGTGATGTTAATTTATAAAAGATATTCTCAATATTGACTTACATCTTTTGTAGGTAATGCAACATACTCTGGGTGTACATGCATTTACAGCTGTTTGTCATTTCTAGGCCTATGTTGCAAGTGAAAAAAAAAATTGTCTGTTTTTCTTTTCAGCTGAGTATGCTTTTGTGGAGCAATCTGGATTATATTTTAATCCCAGAACAACAGCCTTCATTAGTGATTTATTTTTTTCTTTTTCTGTAAAGAACAACAGCTAATACCACCCAACAGCTAATAAAAAGAGGGGGGGAGGGATGCCTTGTGAAACTTCTTAATATCTAAAATAAATGATGAAATATTACAAAACTTAAAACCAGACATCTAAAGCATTTAGCTTCTTCCTTCTTGTTCTATGCTTCTAGTAGAAGTCTTTAAAAATCTACTGGTGATTGATTGATGTCAGAGGGTGTCTTGTTGCAGACTGAAGTCTTTGTCCTCAGAACTTCTACCCTGTTATGTTTTTGAAAAAGATAGCCAGGCTTTTGGGCATCATGCTCTTCTTCAGCTCGTACTAGTGATTTTTGTGCTCAGTAGCTTGATTTTTTTCAGTGAGGTTAATTTATAAAAGATATTATCAATATTGACTTACATCTTTTGTAGGTAATGCAACATACTGTGTGTGTACATACATTTATAATTAATCTACAGTACAGTTAGTATACAGTTAAGTATACATTATGCAATAGTAAACTAACTATATAGTTAACTATATTGTGTGATAATACTGCTTAATCTTTGAGTTTCTTTATTCCATCAAAACTTATGTGACAGGGTTTGAGAGAAATCACTAAGAAACAGTTGAACTCCTTGTAAGTAACAGGTTTTTAGCCCTCAGAAATCACCTCTTCTCACCCCAAATCCTCATTTCTCTTTTAAGAATAAATTAAAATACAAAACTTAAAACCAGACATCTAAAGCATTTAGCTTCTTCCTTCTTGTTCTATGCTTCTAGTAGAAGTCTTTAAAAATCTACTGGTGATTGATTGATGTCAGAGGGTGTCTTGATGCAGACTGAAGTCTTTGTCCTCAGAACTTCTACCCTGTTATGTTTTTGAAAAAGATAGCCAGGCTTTTGGGCATCATGCTCTTCTTCAGCTCGTACTAGTGATTTTTGTGCTCAGTAGCTTGATTTTTTTCAGTGAGGTTAATTTATAAAAGATATTATCAATATTGACTTACATCTTTTGTAGGTAATGCAACATACTGTGTGTGTACATACATTTATAATTAATCTACAGTACAGTTAGTATACAGTTAAGTATACATTATGCAATAGTAAACTAACTATATAGTTAACTATATTGTGTGATAATACTGCTTAATCTTTGAGTTTCTTTATTCCATCAAAACTTATGTGACAGGGTTTGAGAGAAATCACTAAGAAACAGTTGAACTCCTTGTAAGTAACAGGTTTTTAGCCCTCAGAAATCACCTCTTCTCACCCCAAATCCTCATTTCTCTTAAGAATGAATTAAAATTTAATTCTTGCTTATTGCTATGAAGATATAGTATTAGCTGTGAGCAATACTGTGGATAAAAGCAGACATTGATGTCACTGATTTTTTCCTTTTTTAAAAAAATGTTTTGTTGCAGACAGATGCATCCTGATCTGAAAAATAATCTGAAAGAGTTTAAAAAACATCTAATTGAAACTACTAACAACATGGAACCGCTGAAAGTTTGGGAACTGCAGGGTATGTATTGCATTTTTCTGAATTAACACAGAACTCCGTTGTGGTTTTGGCTAGATTGGAGGAGAGGAAGTGATAACGAGACTTATGAGTTTAGAAAAACAGCTAAATTATTTTAATGAAAATATTAATAAATAATGAAATAATAAAAAATAATTTTTAAAAAGGAAAAAAAAAGTGTACAGTATATACAAAACTGCATGAAGCTCCCAGGATGACGATCATGTCACTGGCAGGCACAGGGAAAAGTCCCAGACTGGACTCAGTGATGGACAGGAGCTGGGTCCAGCTCTGGATTAGTGATTTTTGTGCTCAGTAGCTTGATTTTTTTCAGTGAGGTTAATTTATAAAAGATATTATCAATATTGACTTACATCTTTTGTAGGTAATGCAACATACTGTGTGTGTACATACATTTATAATTAATCTACAGTACAGTTAGTATACAGTTAAGTATACATTATGCAATAGTAAACTAACTATATAGTTAACTATATTGTGTGATAATACTGCTTAATCTTTGAGTTTCTTTATTCCATCAAAACTTATGTGACAGGGTTTGAGAGAAATCACTAAGAAACAGTTGAACTCCTTGTAAGTAACAGGTTTTTAGCCCTCAGAAATCACCTCTTCTCACCCCAAATCCTCATTTCTCTTAAGAATGAATTAAAATTTAATTCTTGCTTATTGCTATGAAGATATAGTATTAGCTGTGAGCAATACTGTGGATAAAAGCAGACATTGATGTCACTGATTTTTTCCTTTTTTAAAAAAATGTTTTGTTGCAGACAGATGCATCCTGATCTGAAAAATAATCTGAAAGAGTTTAAAAAACATCTAATTGAAACTACTAACAACATGGAACCGCTGAAAGTTTGGGAACTGCAGGGTATGTATTGCATTTTTCTGAATTAACACAGAACTCCGTTGTGGTTTTGGCTGGATTGGAGGAGAGTAAGTGATAACGAGACTTATGAGTTTAGAAAAACAGCTAAATTATTTTAATGAAAATATTAATAAATAATGAAATAATAAAAAATAATTTTTAAAAAGGAAAAAAAAAGTGTACAGTATATACAAAACTGCATGAAGCTCCCAGGATGACGATCATGTCACTGGCAGGCACAGGGAAAAGTCCCAGACTGGACTCAGTGATGGACAGGAGCTGGGTCCAGCTCTGGATTCAGGAACGCTTGGATCGGGATCAAAGGCAGACAAACAGACAGGGTCCTCCTTGGACATCAGCCATTGAAGAAAGAGAGTTGACCCTTTGATCCCTCAGCTTTTATACTGAGTGTGCAGATAGGATAGAATACCCTGTTGGTCAGTTTTGGGTCACCTCTCCTGTCCGCTCCTCCCCACAGGTGTGACCCCTCTATGGTTTTTCTGCTTTTAACCCTCCAACAGGGCAAATAATGAAGGTACCTGATGTAAGGTCCTTGTCTGTTATAGCAATAAGTATAAGCAAGGGCCTCTCTGCATACCACTCCTTGGTATAACCAGGTCTTGTCACTCTGAGAATGAACAGCTTCTAAATAATATGCTGTTAATTTCAGAGTTTAGTCAATTAAAAGCAGCCCAGCTAAAAAGTAAAATTACTGAACAGAAAATTGGTCTTGTTTTACCTCAAACCAGGACACCTGTTTAATTTTCCTTCAGTATGTTGATGTATCAACATTATGATAAAAGCTTCTTTTAAAAAGAGATGCATAGTTTCATAAAAAAGCAGTATTGTATCAAGTATTTAAAAAGAATGTGTGGGTATCTTGTCCTGGTATTATATGTTAGAAATTAAAGGATTGTGGAAGTCATTATATAGATAGAGAATCGTAACTAGCTTTACTGATATTAAAGACAGAAGTTGTTTTACCAGTGTAATTCTCTGCCTGATGCGTTATCTCAAATGTTAAATTTAGTTTCAGATATTTTTTTTTTGCGAAATTAGGCAAAAAATACCATTTTGGCATGACTACTGAGTTGGGACGAAGTACAGGTTAAGACATTTTGTTTTCTTTAATTTATAAATTCTAACTTTCATTGTGTACTGGAGTTCAAATTGATACATTTTAAAATGTAACATCAAATGGAAGAGCATGGCTATAAAAGGTGCCAGGAAGAGAGAGTGGTACTGGTTTGTGATAAGTTACTTCAGGGCCTTTTCAGACAGGGCATCTTCAGCCCCCTCTTTGGATGGCACAGTTGTTTTGATACTTTTACCCTTGACGTGTCTGGGTGCTTTCTCTAGTTTATTCTTAGTGATTAATGATAGTCGCTGAGTTAATGGCTCAGCTACTTTTTGATTTCCTTTAATTAGCTTCCAAGTAAAAATTTAACTAAATTTAACCAAAACTCCTTCAGCTATAAGGCATACTTCTATTTATAAATAACCCTAAACCCCAATCAAGAGCTGTCTTTCAGGAGCCTTATGTTTTGGGCAAGTAATCAGATTTACTACTCATAATAAAAAATGATGCGTAGAGTAGTGATGTGGTATATTCCCCTTAACTCATTCTTTGAAATTACATGTACAATGTTTATGCTTAGGATGGCTGAGCAGAATTGCGTAGAAAAGCTTGATTTGGATATTTCCAACTTTTTAGTGCCCATCTCTTCAACCTTAATGATGTTACTTCATAATCTTTTATAACGTATAATGTAAAAACTGTAATAATGGAAGTGTGTATATGGAACAGTTTTCTGATTGTAGGCAGTATTGATTGAGAGTGATATTTCCAGTGATTTGTATTTCTTTTTTCCAGATCTTAGTTTTCAAGCAGCTGCTCGAATTATGTCTGCCCCTGTTTATGATGCCTTAAAGGTAATGAAAGACATAGCTCAGAACTTCCCAATAAGAGCCAGGTATGATACTTAAGCTTGTTTTTCAAACAGTGTTTTTGTGTTTGAATTTAATGGCAGTGATACAGATTTATATCCAGATCCTGCAGTCAGATATGCATCTTTTACAGCTTGCTAGCATATGTCATTTGAGTGTAAAGATGCAATAGTTGTTTTTTCTTTTCAAATATTGGTTTTAGTTTTCTAATTCTCTCAGATCATGTATAGTAAACTGTTTTTAAAGTTAAAAAAAAAATCCTTCTGAGCAACAGATAAAAAAACCTTAAACACAAATGTGAAAATATGGTTTTCTACAGTAAATGGTTGCTATTACTTCTGTTTTCAGATACTTAGAATCAAAATGTTGGATTTCAAAGTGCAAGCAGTAGCACAACAAATCCAAGGCCATGTGTTGTAGTAACATAAGGTGTTTTCAAGCTAGTTAGGCATTGATTTCTTAGGGTTGAGGAGTGATATTTCTTGGAAGATATGCTTGTTATGAGTGTCTTATTTTGGAATTTGTGTTCTGTTCTGGCAGGAACTCTTTTATCTCCAAGTTACAATCTGTTAGTCCAAGTGATTGATGAAATTGAATGCTACCTTATTGAGGGCTGTGGGCTGCTTCTGCTTCTCTGTTGATGGATTTATTTCACGATTGCTGTCAGCAGAAGTGCTTCCGTTTTCCTGTAACGGATCCATGCAGTGAATCATAAATCTTGGCTTTTTCTTCTAGAAGAAACTCAAGAGTGTGGTCTTCTCTAATGTCATTCTCTTTCTTATAAATAAGTTACTTTTAATTAAAAAAAGTCTTCTAAAGAGTTTAGAACTGCTAATGCTTTCTAAGTTCCTGACAGCCCGTCCCCTTTCTGCCTTTTTTAAAGTAAACACATTGAGATAGAAATGCCTCCAGATCTGCAGGCTTCCTTATTTGCTTCTCCTGCCTGTAAAGATCTTCCACAGCAGGTAGTATCAAATGCTTAGGTCATGTTTTTATCTGAGCTTTTTTGTTCTTGGATTGTGCTGCATTTAGCTATACTTAGGTTCTTGATGTTGCACTGTGGCTAACTTGTGTAGTATTTGTCAGATAGTTACCCAGACTTCTTGCAAGTGTTTCTAGACACACTTTTTTCTTGTCCTTTTCATACTGGAGATGAAAGAGATGTTTCAGTAATCTTTAAATTGTCCCTCAGTTGTAGCAGTGTCAAAGGTTATACTTTTCTCCACTGTGAAATAGTTACAGATGTAAGCAGAAGAAGAAGAAAAAAAAATCTTAGAGATGCTACTATTTGGTTCTTCAAATCGATGTAATTCAATCCTTTATCGTAATCCATAGCCAGAGAAGGGCAGCTTTTTTCACTTGCCTTTAAGTGTGCTGAATTTTGTGCCTACGCTGGTCTTAATGTAAGTGAACAAGAGCAATGAGGGACCAAGCATCAACACTAGATCTTGGTTAGGGCTTGGGGCTGGGTCTTATTTGTCAATTGGCTTTCACTCACAGAGGAATAGAGGGTCTGAACAGGAGAAAAAGTCATGAATGTAAATTTGCAAAGAAGGCATTAAAAGCAGTGATTCAGGAGATAAAAACTAGTTTAAAGTTTGCTACATCATAGAGGAATTTCTAGAAGTATGAACTGTTTGTCATTTCTAGGCCTATGTTGCAAGCGAAAGAAAATTTCTGTTTTTCTTTTCAGCTGAGTATGCTTTTGTGGAGCAATCTGGATTATATTTTAATCCCAGAACAACAGCCTTCATCAGTGATTTTTTAATTTTTTTTTTCTGTAAAGAACAACAGCTAATACTGCCCAACAGCTAATAAAATGAGGGGGGGAGGGATGCCTTGTGAAACTTCTTAATATCTAAAATAAATAATGAAATATTACAAAACTTAAAACCAGACATCTAAAGCATTAAGACCTTTAGCTTCTTACTACTTCTTCTATGCTTCTAGTAGAAGAGTCTTTAAAAATCTACTGGTGATTGATTGATGTCAGAGGGTGTCTTGATGCAGACTGAAGTCTTTGTCCTCAGAACTTCTACCCCATTATGTTTTCGAAAAAGATAGCCAAGCTTTTGGGCACCATGCTCTTCTTCAGCTTGTACTAGTGATTTTTGTGCTCAGTAGCTTGATTTTGGTCAGTGATGTTAATTTATAAAAGATATTCTCAATATTGACTTACATCTTTTGTAGGTAATGCAACATACTCTGGGTGTACATGCATTTACAGTTAATCTACAGTACAGTTAGTATACAGTTAAGTATATATTATGCAATAGTAAACTAACTATACAGTTAATTATATTGCGTGTTAATACTGTTTAATCTTTGAGTTTCTTTATTCCATCAAAACTTATGTGACAGGGTTTGAGAGAGATCACTAAAAAACAGTTGAACTCCTTGTAAGTAACAGGTTTTTAGTCCTCAGAAATCACCTCTTCTCACCCCAAATCCTCATTTCTCTTTTAAGAATAAATTAAAATTTTAATTCTTGCTTATTGCTATGAAGATATAGTATTAGCTGTGAGCAATACTGTGGATAAAAGCAGACATTGATGTCACTGATTTTTTCCTTTTTTAAAAAAATGTTTTGTTGCAGACAGATGCATCCTGATCTGAAAAATAATCTGAAAGAGTTTAAAAAACATCTAATTGAAACTACTAACAACATGGAACCGCTGAAAGTTTGGGAACTACAGGGTATGTATTGCATTTTTCTGAATTAACACAGAACTCCGTTGTGGTTTTGGCTAGATTGGAGGAGAGGAAGTGATAACGAGACTTATGAGTTTAGAAAAACAGCTAAATTATTTTAATGAAAATATTAATAAATAATGAAATAATAAAAAATAATTTTTAAAAAGGAAAAAAAAAGTGTACAGTATATACAAAACTGCATGAAGCTCCCAGGATGACGATCATGTCACTGGCAGGCACAGGGAAAAGTCCCAGACTGGACTCAGTGATGGACAGGAGCTGGGTCCAGCTCTGGATTCAGGAACGCTTGGATCGGGATCAAAGGCAGACAAACAGACAGGGTCCTCCTTGGACATCAGCCATTGAAGAAAGAGAGTTGACCCTTTGATCCCTCAGCTTTTATACTGAGTGTGCAGATAGGATAGAATACCCTGTTGGTCAGTTTTGGGTCACCTCTCCTGTCCGCTCCTCCCCACAGGTGTGACCCCTCTATGGTTTTTCTGCTTTTAACCCTCCAACAGGGCAAATAATGAAGGTACCTGATGTAAGGTCCTTGTCTGTTATAGCAATAAGTATAAGCAAGGGCCTCTCTGCATACCACTCCTTGGTATAACCAGGTCTTGTCACTCTGAGAATGAACAGCTTCTAAATAATATGCTGTTAATTTCAGAGTTTAGTCAATTAAAAGCAGCCCAGCTAAAAAGTAAAATTACTGAACAGAAAATTGGTCTTGTTTTACCTCAAACCAGGACACCTGTTTAATTTTCCTTCAGTATGTTGATGTATCAACATTATGATAAAAGCTTCTTTTAAAAAGAGATGCATAGTTTCATAAAAAAGCAGTATTGTATCAAGTATTTAAAAAGAATGTGTGGGTATCTTGTCCTGGTATTATATGTTAGAAATTAAAGGATTGTGGAAGTCATTATATAGATAGAGAATCGTAACTAGCTTTACTGATATTAAAGACAGAAGTTGTTTTACCAGTGTAATTCTCTGCCTGATGCGTTATCTCAAATGTTAAATTTAGTTTCAGATATTTTTTTTTTGCGAAATTAGGCAAAAAATACCATTTTGGCATGACTACTGAGTTGGGACGAAGTACAGGTTAAGACATTTTGTTTTCTTTAATTTATAAATTCTAACTTTCATTGTGTACTGGAGTTCAAATTGATACATTTTAAAATGTAACATCAAATGGAAGAGCATGGCTATAAAAGGTGCCAGGAAGAGAGAGTGGTACTGGTTTGTGATAAGTTACTTCAGGGCCTTTTCAGACAGGGCATCTTCAGCCCCCTCTTTGGATGGCACAGTTGTTTTGATACTTTTACCCTTGACGTGTCTGGGTGCTTTCTCTAGTTTATTCTTAGTGATTAATGATAGTCGCTGAGTTAATGGCTCAGCTACTTTTTGATTTCCTTTAATTAGCTTCCAAGTAAAAATTTAACTAAATTTAACCAAAACTCCTTCAGCTATAAGGCATACTTCTATTTATAAATAACCCTAAACCCCAATCAAGAGCTGTCTTTCAGGAGCCTTATGTTTTGGGCAAGTAATCAGATTTACTACTCATAATAAAAAATGATGCGTAGAGTAGTGATGTGGTATATTCCCCTTAACTCATTCTTTGAAATTACATGTACAATGTTTATGCTTAGGATGGCTGAGCAGAATTGCGTAGAAAAGCTTGATTTGGATATTTCCAACTTTTTAGTGCCCATCTCTTCAACCTTAATGATGTTACTTCATAATCTTTTATAACGTATAATGTAAAAACTGTAATAATGGAAGTGTGTATATGGAACAGTTTTCTGATTGTAGGCAGTATTGATTGAGAGTGATATTTCCAGTGATTTGTATTTCTTTTTTCCAGATCTTAGTTTTCAAGCAGCTGCTCGAATTATGTCTGCCCCTGTTTATGATGCCTTAAAGGTAATGAAAGACATAGCTCAGAACTTCCCAATAAGAGCCAGGTATGATACTTAAGCTTGTTTTTCAAACAGTGTTTTTGTGTTTGAATTTAATGGCAGTGATACAGATTTATATCCAGATCCTGCAGTCAGATATGCATCTTTTACAGCTTGCTTAGATAGATTCCAAGCAATTTCTTCAAGTAGAAAATAACTCCCGGGAGAGCTCACGATCAGTCTCTTAAATGTTTCCTGTCTGATGCAGAAGATGGCATGAAGGCTTCCTGATCCGTCAGGCACTTATGGTTGAATGCCTACTCCTCACTGCTTTTACTGGAATAATATTTTCCCAGGTGGAAAATTCTGTTGAATTAATAGTAGATCTTCTCACAGTAGGAAGAAGCAAAATTCTATTAATAAATTTCATAGAGGATCCACCCGCCTCAGTTCTAAGAACAACACTGCTGATAAGATGTTAATGTTTTTACTGGGGAAGAAAACAGGTTAGTTAACAAAAGATCAAGATAAATATTAAATAAATGAAGAACATTTTCCTCTGTGCTAATATTAGTATTAAAAATTGCTCTTCCTGTAAGCTAATTGTATTGTAATTGAGAAATGCTTTTCTTCATATTTAATAAGTTCTTCATGCAATTTTATCAGCAATATTTGCTTGAATTACTGAATTAAATATGATGCTAAACAGGGTTCTTAACTCAGTGTGCTTTCGCATTTTACAACTCTTAATTATCACAGCGTTTCATTGTCGTTTCTGATTTTTTTCTCTTGGAGAAAATCTACACTGTAGTGGAAAAACTAGCTTTGTAACATCTTGCTTCAAGGATGAAAAATAACTTTAAAATGCCTGAAACATAATTATTATGAAATAGTAAGGTGTAAATTACAGGTAGATTAGCAATCAGAAAATACAGCTTTCCTTTAGAAGTAGTGGAAATGTACATAATGATGAACTGCAAGGCTAGTTCTGTTCTTTAACGGACAGGAAGAAGTCAGTTTGAAGTATGGTAGGTGACATTAAAATGATTGATTTTAAAAAGTCAATAAATTGTTACATACCACTCCCACTGTGTATTTGTGGCATTAGAGCCCAATTTACCTGCTCTTCAAACATTTTATTTTTATAGGTAAAAGTATAAGAAGACTTGGGAATTATTAAAAGGGGAATTGCAGTTCTGTATAATTTGTTTTTAACAAGAGAGATTATAAATATTTAAATAAAGTTAGTAGGTCTGCATTGACAACAGACTTAAATCAAAGGGGCATTGTGTAAAAACAGTGCACAAAGTATATTTCCTTAATAATCTAATCATACTTAACCTGCTGAGTCACAAATACTAGTTTGGAAAAAAAAACCAACCTAGAATAAACAGGAAATGAAAAAGATATTGATCACTTTAGGTAGATAACTGGTCATTATAATAGTAGTGGTTTAAAATTGATTAAATTTCACACGGTTTACATATAAGAACAACCATTTTTTAGTTATGGAAATTTTGGGTTGAAAGGCTGTATAAAAAAAAATTTTAGAACTATAGTTACTAAAATAAAAATTAAATATATATTCCTTAAAAATGGAAGAGTTCCTTAGAGCATAAGAAAAAATAATATACCAGTCTTCTGGAAGTTTCTTCCACTTTCTAGTTTATCACCTACATTTTTGTGTCTTAGTATTTCCAGTTGAAAAGGTTAATCTGAGCTAGATGGTACAAAATGTCATCAGATGTAGACAATATAAGAACTGATACGTGTCATGGCAGTATTTCGATAACTTATTTCCTAGGATATTTTTTATCTTTGTATACGTGTCATAAATATCTGTTGTTTAAGAATACGATAACAAGAATTATAATACCGTGTTTCATGCTATCTATTCATCATTCATAAACATTAACGTTATGAACACGCGCAGAGTTTTCTCTTTTCCCCAATATGTCATACTGTATGGCTACATGTTCTTATGCATCAAAAGATGCATAAAGTTATGTGATAGAAAATATTACAGCCTTAAGGTCATACAAGAATATTCCAACGTCATGTAGAATGATAGTATCCATTTATTTTCAGACAGTAAGGTGTTTCTATTTGGTGAGTCTTTAGCACTGACTATTTAGAAAAGCAGTGCATAAAACTCTGTAAAGCTTTGAACAAATGACTGAACTCAGAATGAACTAATATCTTTCACAGGTACTTTTACAGTTGTTACCTCATATTCCTAAGGTGTCCCTCTCAATGATCAACTATCACGCTTTCTCCTTAAAATCTTATTAGAAACCTACATCATCAACTGCCATACTTAGACAAGGAGATAGTCAATGGTTCTTTAATGTATTGCTTCCTTATTACCAAAACCAGCTATCGGTAAAGCTTGCCTTTTGCTAATAAGTATTTTACTTCCTTGTTAATGTTGGGCCAGTTTTGTTTTCTCCTTTCCACGTTATTCTCACATTCATTTTTTGTTTCTGCTTTACTACTCTAAGCTATTTGGAAAGATTTAGGTTGTTCGTTTTATCTGTGTAGCTTTTATCACCTGCGTGCAGAATGAAACATTGATTCTGGGAGTTGCAGGCCCTTGTGCTATTTATGTTGAGTTGAGCAAGATAAAAATCAGATATTTTTTTTCCCTAAAATATATTTTACTTCAGGACTTTAGCACTATTGCTATGGACAGCAAGATAAAAATCAGATATTTTTTTTCCCCTTAAATATATTTTACTTCAGGACTTCAGCACTATTGCTATGGATTCAGTGTAATAGTTGTGGTAATACTGCCACACTTCAAATTTCCACCTAGCTGTGGAGTCCTTCTGTTAAGCAGCTGTTTTGTTCATTGGTTAAGTAAACTGGCAGTGATAACTCCCATCAATTACAGATGTTCTTTTAATGAGAGAAGTTCTGTTGTGTTCCTGAATTATGTCTGTTGCTGGTAGAAGTTCCCTTGAAGCAGTGCCCTACATAGTAAGTTTTTCAGACTTGTGACTTGATAGTGTTCTTCCTAATCTGTGTCCTCCATTTTTCCAAATTCAAATTCAGCTTCAGATATTTTTTCTTTATAGTTAGTTTCTTTTAATATTTTTTAAAAAATCTTATTCAGCAATGTTTCCTTTTCAGCAGAAATATTTAGTTTCTTGCTTTCTGTTGTATGATTTCTACTTCAAAACCAGTGAACATTACAGTATGAGCTGTATTTACTCAGTATTGAATACACTTACAACTTTATGTGCATCGAGAATGCCTCATCATTATGAGCACGTTTAGATTATTTGAACAATAATAAGCAAGTTATTAAGCTCATCCTTCAATGACTACTGATAATATATTCCAACCATGTTGACAGGTTTTAGTGCCGTCTTTGACGTCGCAGTTTGAGTTACACCTTTCTCATTTTTTCAGGTCACTGACCAGAGTGCCTGTAGACAAGAAAATGCGAAATGAAATAGAAGAAAATCAGAAGGTTTGTTTTTATTTCATCGAGTGGGCATTTGAGTACTATTATCATATTACTGCTTTTGGAGATTTTTATTAGCATAACAACTTTCACATGGTTCCTATCAGAGAAAAAGAACTATTTGTTCTAAACACCTTTGAAGAAGTAACATTGAAGTACTCAATTCAGATTTTTCATTTTCTGCTGTCCTTGATACTTTTCCCTTTCCTCTTTTGATTTTACAGAATTAGGCAAGGACAAACAATTTTTATGTAGTGTGCTTATAAGTTGTCATAAATTGTATGCTATGAAAGCAAAATAGGTATCCGTTAATTTTTCTAGCTTTGGTATTGACTCTAGTCCTGCTGCTTGTCTTATGGTCAGCACATGCTACCTCTGAGCTTTCCACACCCTGATTCCTGCATACAACTCTTCTGCAAGGTATTTTGAACATCACCTGTTGTAGATGGTGGATTTATTTTTGTCCTTGAGCCATTGCATCTTTTGTGTATCACATGAGGAGCCATTGCTCATGTGATTTTTTGACTGGTCTGAGATGTATTCTAAGATGCCACTTCTTGTTTGTAGAGATCGTGACATCTGTGATTTTTTCTGTCTTAGTTCAAAGTTTGGATTTTTTTTCTTTCAAGTTGAGTGTTAAATGTTGGCCATCATGCTTTTAGGACTTTTTACATTAAAGGACATACATAGAACTGTCCTTAATTTTGATCTTCAGAACATATATTTTCATATGGTGTTAAGACTGACCAACCACTATATTGAAAGGGATTTATTTCTTACTTATGGCCCTCCTGTACTTTTGCAACATTTCCATGTATTGTTTTGCTTTGTTCAGGCCTTTAGATACTAGTCTTGTCAAGACTAGTATCTAGAGGGAATGCCTTTTCAGTTTCTTCCACCTTCCTAAGCAGTGAAAGTGAACGATGTCCCTGTTGCACTGATGCAGCCTTCCTTTAAAGAGCTTGTCACCTCCACTGCAGCAAAAATTTCACATAAATGTGTTAGAGCTCTCTACCACGCAAAACTAATGTAAGGCTTTCCAGTCTTGAGTATTTCCTGCCCAAATAGTGAGAGGCTCAAGTGTTACATCCTTGTGGTTATGCAAACCATTTTATAGGCCTTCTTTTTTCTCCATAGGTGATTACATGGGGCACCGGTGCACTGAGAATACAATTCCCATGTCCTAGCAGTTCACCTTCGTGAGCCCTTCAACTTTCTTGTGTGCAAGGTGCATGTGTGACTTTTAGGTTTTCACAGAGATCTTAGAGTGGTCTCAACATTATGCAGACCACTTGTTTCTTGCACTAGTGAGAAGTGCTGTAGTTTTTCCTCAAGGGGCCAAATCAGTATTTGCACTCCACTTAATTGCTTTCTGAATGCAGCTGAGGTGCACATTTTTCTTGATCTCTTTGTTGATTGGGTTATAGTAGTTTGGATAAAGCAAAACGAAGCCCTTTTGATCATAGTTTCTCCACAGTGTGAGTGTTGGTAGTGGGACTTCCCTTGTTTTTTTGGTGAAGTCTTTACCATGTCTTTCTCAAACTGCAGTTCTGTTAACACAAAAATAAACCACAACTGCTTAATCAAAAACCTCTACTGCAAAATGCAAAAAAAAAGGTATCTCAGAAATCAAAATAGCTGTTATTACTAAGTATAAGGATTAGGAAAAGTAACTAAGATTTGGTTTGAAATGAAGATGTCTGCATTTAGACACATCTATATGGTGTGTAAGGTCCTGTTATGACGATGAAGATGTAGTCAATGGACATCAAAAACAATTTAGCCCCAACAGTGATTGTTTTATGGGGCTTGACTGAGTTTGCCTAAACCTGAATTTCTCATGTCACTTGAGATGCCGCAGGCTATCCGAGATACCCAGTGGACACATCTACCAGACCCATACGGCTATCTGTTCCCTTCTGTCTGAGACCTTCCAGTCTAAGATGCCTAATCCTGAGACAAATGACATTGGGTATCTATGTGGTTGGTCAACTGAATCACTCCTATGATTCCATGACCGTATTAAATACATTAAGAGAGCCTTAAGCACCTAAACCACTACATTTAAATTTCATACTGCATCCTTCCTGAGGGTACAGGCCTTTAGACAGCTAAAAGCTAAAGTCTGTTTAATAGGAGTAGGGAAACTTCCTGAGCACTGCTGCTGGTGCACAATAAATTGGCATGTGCGTTCTTGAACTGCAGTACATCCATCTAGCAGCAGGAGAGATACGATCTCATGCTGGGTGTAACTGGATGATTCCCTCTCAAGATAATGAAAGTCGAATAGGAAATGCAACGGGAGGAAATAAAGGTATTGAAAGTTGAAAGGCATGTGATGATTTAGGTGTAATGAATTGATACGTAAGAAAGAGACAAAGAACTGCTGTAGATAAGAGGAGAAATAAAATCTCATTAAACACAACTCACAACTTCCAGTACAATAATTTGCTGACAGCTTAGCAAGAAAATACTATGTGAGTATTATCAGCATGAAATTCTTGTCTTATATGCCTAAATACTCCTTCCATCAAAGTTGTTATGGCAAATGGATGCTCTTCTTAACAGTCAGATGCCTAGCATGAAAATTGTATAACAAGTCTGAGCTCTGATTTGGCTCAGTTTGCTGCTGCAGTACTGAAGGATTTGAAAACCTTTTAGACTCCCATTTCAACACTCGATGGCTGATACTTTTATCATTGCTCTTGCGTTAGTTGTTCTTAGGGTTAGTTTTTTACCTCAGCCAGTTGCAGTCTTACACAGTATCTCTGTTTACATGAGTGTCTGGGCTAATAAGAATGCAAACAGAAAGCTTTCAGGGGTGGTAAGAGATCTCTTATCTGAAATGCCAACTTCAGTGCTTCAAGGAAAGGGACTGTTCTAGTTGATCTCACAAGATCTGTGCCAGAGCCTGAAAGATGCTGGTAAGACTTCTTGAGACTGGAATAGTCCTTATATTTATTGTTCACTCCTTGAGTTCAGTGGCATTAAAGGGGATTTTTCTGTGGTTACACCACTTCATGGCACAATGCTTGTTTTAAAACTGGAATCCAAGTTGGATTTGGTAACTACAGGAAAAATTTCAGATTTACCTAAGATTTTGGGTGCTTCTCTGCACAGTACAGAGCATTTTTATCACTGTGTGCCTGGCTATTTAATTTTGTCCCATCTGCCCGTTTTGATGGTGTCTTGGGACCAAACTCTGTATAGGTGAAATGATCAGAAATTCCACATGCTGCAGGGACACTTGGCATTTTCAGGCATCTATGAATGTTGGCTGCTTATAAGGGATGTGTAGAGTGGGACCTTGGGAGGGCTTGCAATTCCATGTGAAGCTGTGGTAGGAAAAACGTGCACATCAGACACCAGCTCCTACTTCTAGTTTTTGTTTTAATGATTGCATGATATTTAACAAAGATAAATATGGAGTCCTGCACTTGGGCTGGAGTAATCCAAAGCAGCAGTTAGTTATAAAGAAGATAGAAGTCCTTCCTCTTCTATACCAAGTTTTGGGATATGCCAAAAAAACATTTCTGTAATTTAAATTAGTATAAGATTGGGAATAAAGTGAGTTTTATAAATTAGAAAAGTAATTAAATTATCTCTTTTCTCTTTTTTTTTTCCCTATCCAACCATAGGAAACTTACTGCCATGTATTTATGGTCCTCATTCTTGAAAGGCCCACAGACATCCATATTTTTCTTTAGGTGCCTACTAAAATTTTCAGAGAAGACAATTAACTAATTTTTTTTTAAAAAGGCTTTCTGGTTATTTCTTAGCATTAGTGGGATGCAGTCACCCCCAAATCCACCATGTTCTTCACATTTTGTATATTCAAACTCAGATCTATATATATTAAAAATATTTAGATACTTTATAACAAACATAAGTAATTATTACTTTTTTTAAAAATCTACATACAAAAAATGAAAGCACTACAAAGTTCAGGTTACACCTTTATAAATAATTAAGTTTACCAATTGCAAAAGCTGGTTTTGAAGGTCAAGGACAGGTTTTGGTCTTCCATGAAAATTCTTTCTGTGTTAGGCTCGGGCTTATCACAGCTGCATTTTTTCTTCATGGTGAACCCTGCCTTTTTGTAAATTGATATTAGGTGCCATTATGTATTTCCATTCAGCTTTGGGTTCTGAAAATGTTTATATATATTAAGGAATATGTTACTGTTTCAATGAATGATGAGTAATATGTACATCTGTTGGATTACAAGGAGCTTCAAGTACACTGTTGTCTCATTTATGTGGGGTTGAACTTGTAACGTCCCAAACCAGTTAGCTTTGAGCTTACTTATATTTAACTGTAGCACTATTGCTATGGACTCAGTGTAATAGTTGTGGTAATACTGCCACACTTCAAATTTCCACCTAGCTGTGGAGTCCTTCTGTTAAGCAGCTGTTTTGTTCATTGGTTAAGTAAACTGGCAGTGATAACTCCCATCAATTACAGATGTTCTTTTAATGAGAGAAGTTCTGTTGTGTTCCTGAATTATGTCTGTTGCTGGTAGAAGTTCCCTTGAAGCAGTGCCCTACATAGTAAGTTTTTCAGACTTGTGACTTGATAGTGTTCTTCCTAATCTGTGTCCTCCATTTTTCCAAATTCAAATTCAGCTTCAGATATTTTTTCTTTATAGTTAGTTTCTTTTAATATTTTTTAAAAAATCTTATTCAGCAATGTTTCCTTTTCAGCAGAAATATTTAGTTTCTTGCTTTCTGTTGTATGATTTCTACTTCAAAACCAGTGAACATTACAGTATGAGCTGTATTTACTCAGTATTGAATACACTTACAACTTTATGTGCATCGAGAATGCCTCATCATTATGAGCACGTTTAGATTATTTGAACAATAATAAGCAAGTTATTAAGCTCATCCTTCAATGACTACTGATAATATATTCCAACCATGTTGACAGGTTTTAGTGCCGTCTTTGACGTCGCAGTTTGAGTTACACCTTTCTCATTTTTTCAGGTCACTGACCAGAGTGCCTGTAGACAAGAAAATGCGAAATGAAATAGAAGAAAATCAGAAGGTTTGTTTTTATTTCATCGAGTGGGCATTTGAGTACTATTATCATATTACTGCTTTTGGAGATTTTTATTAGCATAACAACTTTCACATGGTTCCTATCAGAGAAAAAGAACTATTTGTTCTAAACACCTTTGAAGAAGTAACATTGAAGTACTCAATTCAGATTTTTCATTTTCTGCTGTCCTTGATACTTTTCCCTTTCCTCTTTTGATTTTACAGAATTAGGCAAGGACAAACAATTTTTATGTAGTGTGCTTATAAGTTGTCATAAATTGTATGCTATGAAAGCGAAATAGGTATCCGTTAATTTTTCTAGCTTTGGTATTGACTCTAGTCCTGCTGCTTGTCTTATGGTCAGCACATGCTACCTCTGAGCTTTCCACACCCTGATTCCTGCATACAACTCTTCTGCAAGGTATTTTGAACATCACCTGTTGTAGATGGTGGATTTATTTTTGTCCTTGAGCCATTGCATCTTTTGTGTATCACATGAGGAGCCATTGCTCATGTGATTTTTTGACTGGTCTGAGATGTATTCTAAGATGCCACTTCTTGTTTGTAGAGATCGTGACATCTGTGATTTTTTCTGTCTTAGTTCAAAGTTTGGATTTTTTTTCTTTCAAGTTGAGTGTTAAAGGTTGGCCATCATGCTTTTAGGACTTTTTACATGAAAGGACATACATAGAACTGTCCTTAATTTTGATCTTCAGAACATATATTTTCATATGGTGTTAAGACTGACCAACCACTATATTGAAAGGGATTTATTTCTTACTTATGGCCCTCCTGTACTTTTGCAACATTTCCATGTATTGTTTTGCTTTGTTCAGGCCTTTAGATACTAGTCTTGTCAAGACTAGTATCTAGAGGGAATGCCTTTTCAGTTTCTTCCACCTTCCTAAGCAGTGAAAGTGAACGATGTCCCTGTTGCACTGATGCAGCCTTCCTTTAAAGAGCTTGTCACCTCCACTGCAGCAAAAATTTCACATAAATGTGTTAGAGCTCTCTACCACGCAAAACTAATGTAAGGCTTTCCAGTCTTGAGTATTTCCTGCCCAAATAGTGAGAGGCTCAAGTGTTACATCCTTGTGGTTATGCAAACCATTTTATAGGCCTTCTTTTTTCTCCATAGGTGATTACATGGGGCACCGGTGCACTGAGAATACAATTCCCATGTCCTAGCAGTTCACCTTCGTGAGCCCTTCAACTTTCTTGTGTGCAGGGTGCATGTGTGACTTTTAGGTTTTCACAGAGATCTTAGAGTGGTCTCAACATTATGCAGACCACTTGTTTCTTGCACTAGTGAGAAGTGCTGTAGTTTTTCCTCAAGGGGCCAAATCAGTATTTGCACTCCACTTAATTGCTTTCTGAATGCAGCTGAGGTGCACATTTTTCTTGATCTCTTTGTTGATTGGGTTATAGTAGTTTGGATAAAGCAAAACGAAGCCCTTTTGATCATAGTTTCTCCACAGTGTGAGTGTTGGTAGTGGGACTTCCCTTGTTTTTTTGGTGAAGTCTTTACCATGTCTTTCTCAAACTGCAGTTCTGTTAACACAAAAATAAACCACAACTGCTTAATCAAAAACCTCTACTGCAAAATGCAAAAAAAAAGGTATCTCAGAAATCAAAATAGCTGTTATTACTAAGTATAAGGATTAGGAAAAGTAACTAAGATTTGGTTTGAAATGAAGATGTCTGCATTTAGACACATCTATATGGTGTGTAAGGTCCTGTTATGACGATGAAGATGTAGTCAATGGACATCAAAAACAATTTAGCCCCAACAGTGATTGTTTTATGGGGCTTGACTGAGTTTGCCTAAACCTGAATTTCTCATGTCACTTGAGATGCCGCAGGCTATCCGAGATACCCAGTGGACACATCTACCAGACCCATACGGCTATCTGTTCCCTTCTGTCTGAGACCTTCCAGTCTAAGATGCCTAATCCTGAGACAAATGACATTGGGTATCTATGTGGTTGGTCAACTGAATCACTCCTATGATTCCATGACCGTATTAAATACATTAAGAGAGCCTTAAGCACCTAAACCACTACATTTAAATTTCATACTGCATCCTTCCTGAGGGTACAGGCCTTTAGACAGCTAAAAGCTAAAGTCTGTTTAATAGGAGTAGGGAAACTTCCTGAGCACTGCTGCTGGTGCACAATAAATTGGCATGTGCGTTCTTGAACTGCAGTACATCCATCTAGCAGCAGGAGAGATACGATCTCATGCTGGGTGTAACTGGATGATTCCCTCTCAAGATAATGAAAGTCGAATAGGAAATGCAACGGGAGGAAATAAAGGTATTGAAAGTTGAAAGGCATGTGATGATTTAGGTGTAATGAATTGATACGTAAGAAAGAGACAAAGAACTGCTATAGATAAGAGGAGAAATAAAATCTCATTAAACACAACTCACAACTTCCAGTACAATAATTTGCTGACAGCTTAGCAAGAAAATACTATGTGAGTATTATCAGCATGAAATTCTTGTCTTATATGCCTAAATACTCCTTCCATCAAAGTTGTTATGGCAAATGGATGCTCTTCTTAACAGTCAGATGCCTAGCATGAAAATTGTATAACAAGTCTGAGCTCTGATTTGGCTCAGTTTGCTACTGCAGTACTGAAGGATTTGAAAACCTTTTAGACTCCCATTTCAACACTCGATGGCTGATACTTTTATCATTGCTCTTGCGTTAGTTGTTCTTAGGGTTAGTTTTTTACCTCAGCCAGTTGCAGTCTTACACAGTATCTCTGTTTACATGAGTGTCTGGGCTAATAAGAATGTGACCAGAAAGCTTTCAGGGGTGGTAAGAGATCTCTTATCTGAAATGCCAACTTCAGTGCTTCAAGGAAAGGGACTGTTCTAGTTGATCTCACAAGATCTGTGCCAGAGCCTGAAAGATGCTGGTAAGACTTCTTGAGACTGGAATAGTCCTTATATTTATTGTTCACTCCTTGAGTTCAGTGGCATTAAAGGGGATTTTTCTGTGGTTATACCACTTCATGGCGCAATGTTGGTTTTAAAACTGGAATCCAAGTTGGATTTGGTAACTACAGGAAAAATTTCAGATTTACCTAAGATTTTGGGTGCTTCTCTGCACAGTACAGAGCATTTTTATCACTGTGTGCCTGGCTATTTAATTTTGTCCCATCTGCCCGTTTTGATGGTGTCTTGGGACCAAACTCTGTGTAGGTGAAATGATCGGAAATTCCACGTGCTGCAGGGACACTCGGCATTGTCAGGCATCTATGAATGTTGGCTGCTTCTAAGGGATGTGTAGAGTGGGACCTTGGGAGGGCTTGCAATTCCATGTGAAGCTGTGGTAGGAAAAACGTGCACATCAGACACCAGCTCCTACTTCTAGTTTTTGTTTTAATGATTGCATGATATTTAACAAAGATAAATATGGAGTCCTGCACTTGGGCTGGAGTAATCCAAAGCAGCAGTTAGTTATAAAGAAGATAGAAGTCCTTCCTCTTCTATACCAAGTTTTGGGATATGCCAAAAAAACATTTCTGTAATTTAAATTAGTATAAGATTGGGAATAAAGTGAGTTTTATAAATTAGAAAAGTAATTAAATTATCTCTTTTCTCTTTTTTTTTTCCCTATCCAACCATAGGAAACTTACTGCCATGTATTTATGGTCCTCATTCTTGAAAGGCCCACAGACATCCATATTTTTCTTTAGGTGCCTACTAAAATTTTCAGAGAAGACAATTAACTAATTTTTTTTTAAAAAGGCTTTCTGGTTATTTATTTTTCTTTAGGTGCCTACTAAAATTTTCATAAAAGACAATTAACTAAATTTAAAAAAAATAAAAAGGCTTAGCATTAGTGGGATGCAGTCACCCCCAAATCCACCATGTTCTTCACATTTTGTATATTCAAACTCAGATCTATATATATTAAAAATATTTAGATACTTTATAACAAACATAAGTAATTATTACTTTTTTTAAAAATCTACATACAAAAAATGAAAGCACTACAAAGTTCAGGTTACACCTTTATAAATAATTAAGTTTACCAATTGCAAAAGCTGGTTTTGAAGGTCAAGGACAGGTTTTGGTCTTCCATGAAAATTCTTTCTGTGTTAGGCTCGGGCTTATCACAGCTGCATTTTTTCTTCATGGTGAACCCTGCCTTTTTGTAAATTGATATTAGGTGCCATTATGTATTTCCATTCAGCTTTGGGTTCTGAAAATGTTTATATATATAAAGGAATATGGTACTGTTTCAATGAATGATGAGTAATATGTACATCTGTTGGATTACAAGGAGCTTCAAGTACACTGTTGTCTCATTTATGTGGGGTTGAACTTGTAACGTCCCAAACCAGTTAGCTTTGAGCTTACTTATATTTAACTGTGTAAAAGTAACCATGCTACTTGAAAGGAATAATATCACTTTCAAAGCTGTCCCATTTTTTCTCTAATTTGTTTAGTGGCAGGCTCCTAAGTGCAGTAATATACGCAGCTTTAGTTGCTCTCTCTAAGTGTGCTTTGGTTCAAAGTGTGCTATTTGTTCACACTTATTTTATTCAGTAAGTGGGAGCTAAATGGGGAAAAAAATTATCTTTCTCAGCTTGCTTTTTTCTCTTGCCTATTTTTGCTGCTTTCCATTTCTCTCTTGGGAATTAAGACAGATCTGGAACTCTGACTGCTCCTCATGGGGTGAGTTGGAATAAACTGCTGCTGTTGCTCCTGTTACTTATCTTGCTACAGCCACTGTAGATTGAACAGTGTGGTGCCTCACAGCTCTGAAATAAAATGATAAGGCATCCCTTAGTCCCTAAACACTTCCTTCCTCTTGTATTTATTTATTGTGAATTTTTTTTTCTTTATATAAAGCAAGGCTATACTATCCCTTTGTGAATTTTCTTTTTTCCCAAGGCCCCTTTGTTAGATTGTATTTTTCTAGTCTATCTTTCTTACCTCCCCCTAACAACTGTGACTATGAATTTTTGGAATTGTGAAAGATTTTAAGCTATGGAGAAGCTAGGTTCAAGTGGAAGTCTGAAGGGCATGTGGGGTCTCCCTTTTATCACCGTTTGAAGTGAATGGATGTGTAGAAGATGAGAATATGCAGGGGGTATATTTTCAAAAACTTTTGAGCTGTATTTATTTGAGTGTATTTTCACTTTCTTTTAGCAGACACTGAGAATGTGTTCTTATCCATACCTTGTACAGGTATGGACACTGCAGGTTGTTTTGAGGGGGGATTATCAACTATTTTTATTTGTATTAAGTATTGAAAGTCTGTTAAATAGCATTCATAAAAGTATGCTGTCATTATTTTTACCAACACCACTCAGCTAAAAGAAGAAATTATGTGGAAGAGATGTGATGTTTCTGTTGTAGAGAATTACTTAAAGTTTTATATATTTTTATTAATATCTGTATGTGTATGTTAGTGTCCTAAATAACTTAGCAGTACTTCTTATTTTTAAGCACTTGTATGAAACACTTGGAATCCAACCTGGAGAAGCACGTTTATTTCTAAACGGCCTTCAAATTGACCTGGATTTTCATGATCCTTTTAGGTAAGATGGTAGATTTGGTTTGAAAATTATAGAATTGCTAATAATACTGGAGTTGTGAATGGTAGATTTGGTTTGAAAATTATAGAATTGCTAATAATACTGGAGGAGTTGTGCTCATGGTGATAAGTGAGCTCATCTGTTGCATGTTTGGGCCCACAAAGTGCTCCAGTAAAGGGAATATTGGTTTACAGTGGTTTTACTTGGCATTTGGTCATTGTAGCTGTAGTAGCTGAAAACAGCATTTTCTCTTGAAGTGTTTTATAATTTGCTTACAATTTTATGAGTCACCATGTAAAATTAACTTAAAAATGGGAGGAATCCAACATGTATGTATAAAATGGTGGGAAGAGGACTTAAAAATGTGAGTTAAGTGCTTTCACATCCCTATTCCTTAATTATCAAAAAAAAAAAATTGCAGGCATTAATTTTAGGTATACAACACCTTGGGTTATATTTGGCATGCTTGTAAGTGTGTCTGGCCACCTGTTATAAGGTCTGTTAATGCAGAACTAATCTGCTTTTGGTATAAAAGATCTTTTTCCAGTTTGTGCAATCATACTATAATTATTTTGGGTGTGATTTGCCTCTTTTATGAAAGCACTCATTAACTGTAAGTGTTTTCCTTTGCATTCTTCTGGATGTTGTCAACAGCAAGACAGACATGACTACTTTTAAAATCATGTTTGGTGGCCTGCAAACTGTCAGTAAATCTACTGATGCTAAGGCTGAGGTTTTTGGTTGGTGTTTTTTTTTTTTATTTTCCTGTGATTCTTCAGGGTCTACAATTTTTTGGTTTGTATTTTTTAACTCAAAATGTCGTCTTTGCTTCTTCAGGGAGATTCTTAAGCTTTCTTGGTTTTAGCATTTATACTTGCAATTTTTACTTAACTTTTTCTCAGCCAGTTTGAGATGGAGACACTGGCATCTTTTTTGTTAATGATGCAAATATTGGTAGCACTTCTTAATGTTAGTGCTAGGTTTAATTTCAATATATTTTGGAAGAAACCTTTCAGAATAGAGAAAAATCAAAATGAAATGAGGTAGAAATAAAGACATTTGGAAAATCTTGCTGCTTCTGATAGGTGAGTACTTCAGGTTTGTTTCCAGTCTCATATTGAATATTCAAATTGCAACAAATGTTGCAGAGTCCTTTTGTGTCTCCTGGAAAAGAGGTGTGGGTTTTGTTTTTTTTTTTTTGAGGTGTACCTGTGTGTTTCCTCCATACTGTTTTCAGGGTTCTGTGATGCAGATTTAAGGCTCGTCTATGTCTCCATTACTTGCCACCTGCCTCTCAACACACTTGCAAGCTTCCTATTATTTGTATAGTATGTTATAATTCTATTTTGAAATAATTTGAAGGCATAGAAGTGTAGTGTTATTAGTATATTCTTCTGCACTCAAATGTTTTAAAAAAATTTATACTAAAAATAATCATTGTGTTAAGAATTTGAAGTATTTTTTCTTTTTATGTCAAGACAAGAGTTCTGTGTAGATGTTATGCATTTTTTTTCTTGAAAAAGTATCTTAGAGACTCTTAAACTGGAAGGAAAAGCGATGCATGGCCTTCATGAACTTGGAATCAAAGAGGAGATCCTCAGTAAATTTATGAGGTTGCATATACATCCCACAGATGACAATTATGCGCTAGATATTCGTCACTCTTCAATAAGGGTGAGTAATGAAACATTTATTTTAATATTGCGTATTTGATGCTATGTATAAGACAGTATATTTTTTTCTTTGTAGAGTAATTAAAATACTAGGCATAAAAACCTTTTTTTTTTTTTTTGAGGTGTACCTGTGTGTTTCCTCCATACTGTTTTCAGGGTTCTGTGATGCAAATTTAAGGCTCGTCTATGTCTCCATCACTTGCCACCTGCCTCTCAACACACTTGCAAGCTTCCTATTATTTGTATAGTATGTTATAATTCTATTTTGAAATAATTTGAAGGCATAGAAGTGTAGTGTTATTAGTATATAGTATGTTATAATTCTATTTTGAAATAATTTTGAAATAATCTTCTGCACTCAAATGTTTTAAAAAAATTTATACTAAAAATAATCATTGTGTTAAGAATTTGAAGTATTTTTTCTTTTTATGTCAAGACAAGAGTTCTGTGTAGATGTTATGCATTTTTTTTCTTGAAAAAGTATCTTAGAGACTCTTAAACTGGAAGGAAAAGCGATGCATGGCCTTCATGAACTTGGAATCAAAGAGGAGATCCTCAGTAAATTTATGAGGTTGCATATACATCCCACAGATGACAATTATGCGCTAGATATTCGTCACTCTTCAATAAGGGTGAGTAATGAAACAGTTATTTATTTTAATATTGCGTATTTGATGCTATGTATAAGACAGTATATTTTTTTCTTTGTAGAGTAATTAAAATACTAGGCATAAAAACCCATACATCGATAAGCAGTGTAAAATATTTTGGAGGGTGATATCCCTTCAATGTATTTTAGGACTAATTTTTCTAGCTTATATCTTATTAAAATTTTAAGACTTAGGGCATTTAAAAGGAAAGAGGAATGTATCTAAGAGTGGTTGCACACTCATAGCTATAGAATTTGATGGCAATTAATCTAGCTATGTAAGTAATATCCTTGTATTATGCAAGACTGCTAAAGGTGCTTTGAAGGTATGATGACTGAATTATGAAGAACTTAAATATTTGCTTTCTAATAGTCCAATTACTTTGCTTTCCCCCCCCTTCTTTTCCAAAGTTAATGCAGTTTTCATTATAAAGGTCATGTGTCAGGGAAAAAGGCACCAAAATACTTAATTTATTCATGTGAGAGAACCATATTTTAGTCTTCTGTTTGCCAAGCAAACAGGTTTGCAGAGAAAACAGTAGAAAAAATTTTCTATATGTTAACTACTTAGTTATTTTGATATATATACAAAGTGCTACTGTGGGTTATAGATAAATACTGTAGTTGTTTTACAAGGTGATTATGCTGTGTTAGATATGTGTGACATGCTGTAATAACCTTTGTATTGTAAAAGTATTTTGCACAGTTGGAAAAATGCTTTTATTCACAGATACAGAGTACAAAAGCGCTTTTTTCCTTTTCCATCCATTATTAGTTTTATTATGTACTGCAAAAATGCAGTTTGATTGAAAAGGGGAAAAAATGTTAATTTAAAAAGCTATTTTCTCTTACTATTTCAAAAAGAAGATAAAAAACGTTACTCTTTCCAGACTTTTCGTGTGCTTTAAAATGGCTTTATTTATACATACATAACTTAGTGTTTAATGCATGTTTTTTTAAAATGAGGGGCTTTTTTGTTTTAGTGGGTTAATAATATAGAACAAGATCACAGCTATAGCACGTGGCCTGCAAGCTATCAGGAACTGCTGAAGCCCACATTTCCTGGAGTTATACAGCAGATTAGACGCAATGTATATAATTTGGTAAGTTTGGAGAACTTAATTTTTGTGCATCATTTATGTGTTACTATGTGGACAGACAATTTATTGAAAAATACATGTTGCATTTATTGTACACATAGGTTAGAATTTCATGTTTTCTGCGTGGTTCTGCGAATAGTACTGAAAAGCCATTTGTTTAGTGCATCATACATGATTATTAATCTGATTTCCAAAAGCAATGTTTCCACCTTTTATCTATTGACTGTAACAGCTCTATTTTTGGTGAAGTGGTTTATTTCTATGAAACATTCCCAGAATTATAAATAATGTTAAATTCTACGTTCTGCAAAGTGGACCTTCCTGGTAACCTAGACTTTCTTTTTAATCAGGATGTGAATACGTATATATCATTACATTTTTCTTTGTATTTGGCCATGTGACAAAGGGATAATAATGGACTAAGACAGTGGATGTATCCAGGACTACGTCATCAAATTAAGTTTCTCAAAATGTGTAGGAGTGAGGGGGCATTGGTGAAGTTGACGTGGAGACCCTGAAACCGGAATTCATCAGCCTGTTGATCGCAACAGCTGAATATTCTTTGTAACAAGAAACAGCTGTTTTTCCAGCTGATAGATTTCTCAGGACAGTTAACTTCTGAATGTCAAACTCAATTAATTGAGATATTCTTTATTTTAGATGCTGCCATAAAAAGCAGTATTTTAATTCCCAAGTATTTCTTGGTTTTCAGGCTTTGTAAACAAGTTGTCAATCTCGTCTCTTCATACTAGGCAACTGACTGTATTATAAAGTAGCCTCGTGATTTACTGAAATCATAGAATGGTTCGAGTTGGAAGAGAACTTAAAGATCATCTAGTTCCAGCCCCCCTGCCATGGGCAGGGGCACCTCCCACTAGACCAGTTTGCTCAAAGCCCCATCCAGCCTGGCCTTGAACACTTCCAGGGATGGGGCATCCACAACTTCTCTCCTTCATAGGGTCACCGTTACCATGGGTTGAAGTAGCACCATTGCTAAGATTCAGAGACAAAAGACGAAGATGGAAATTTTGCACCAGCAGGCCACTGACCTCTAAAGGAGGAATGCATGTCCCATTACAAAACTATTTCAGTAATTGCGGCCAGTTTCATGGAAGATTCACCACTGGTTTAGGTTTTCTTTTCAAGCAATGAGATTGCTTTTATTTGTCACTGAAGACTAGAAGTTGGAGGTGTGAAATAATGAAAGGTCTGCTTCTGCTGCATTGATATATAGTTTAGGAGATGTATGGATTGTATAGGATTAGAATTGAAGAATACAGGAAGCAAATTATTCCTGCCCTGTAAGGAAAAATATCATGTGAAATTCTTCTGATTTATGGGATAACTTAATGGCACTCTTTAACCTCTCTTCCAAGGAATTAATGTAAATAAAATTCTAAATGCAATATGGTTACAGTTTGACAGAGAAATGCAAACTTTTTATATCTGTTTGAGTAAAACAGAAAATAAGTCATGAGCTACTCCCACATGATGAATGAAGCACCACTGAGCTTATTTGTAACTTTTCATAAACGCGAGCATCCAGTGAGTACTTATCTGGGAAAAATGTGAAATATAATTTGCTTTAAAAGGGCACAAAATGAATATTAATCTGGGGTATGGAGGGAAGATCTGATGGTGCAGCTCTAGCTGCAGCTCTCCTGTACATTATTGTCATACATTGACCTACATGACATTAAACTTTTTTCCCACATCACATTTCTGTGTTCACTGCAAAGAACATTTTCTACTCGCTGAATAAACAAATACTCAGCATTTCATTTTATTCTCCCCATATAGTTCATGGCTTTCTACCTCCTGTACTCTACAATACTGGACTTGGGCACAGTCTTGTGAGAAGCTTTTCTGTTCCTTTCACACTCCCTGTAGATAATTCACCACTATCAATCAATTTTGTTCATAGTACATTAATGAGACAAGGTAATGATAACTGTCCTTGTTTTAGAGATAGTGAACTGAGATACAGACAGATTTAAGTTATAAAGCATACTAATTATGAATGTCTTGTAGACTAATTTTTCCTCTGTATGTAATATTCTGTATCACTTAGTAAGTGAAGGAAAAAGTTACTGCTGATTTAAATTTTCTTGTAGGCCCCCTTTATGTATTGAAAGGCTACAATCAGGTTTCCCTGGAGCCTTCTCTTCTCCAGGGTAAACAACCCCAACTCTCTTAGCCTTTCCTTATAGGAGAGGTGCTCCAGCTCTCTGATCATTTCTGTGGCCATCCTCTGGACCCTCTCCAATAGGTCCACGTCTTTCCTATGCTGAGGACTCCAGAGCTGGACATAGCAGTCCAGGTGGGATTTCTTGAGAGTGGAGCAGAGGGGCAGAATCACCTTCCCTGACTTGCTGGCCACACTTCTTTTGATGCAGCCCAGGGTGCTATTGACCTTCTGGCCTGTGAACACATTGCCAGCTCATGCCCAATTTTTCATCCACCAGTCCCCCCAAGTCTTCCTTGGCAGGCCTGCTCACAATCCCTTCATCCCCCCGCCTGTATTGATACCAGGGCTTACCCTGAGATATGCTGAGGACTCCAGAGCTGGACATAGCAGTCCAGGTGGGATTTCTTGAGAGTGGAGCAGAGGGGCAGAATCACCTTCCCTGACTTGCTGGCCACACTTCTTTTGATGCAGCCCAGGGTGCTATTGACCTTCTGGCCTGTGAACACATTGCCAGCTCATGCCCAATTTTTCATCCACCAGTCCCCCCAAGTCTTCCTTGGCAGGCCTGCTCACAATCCCTTCATCCCCCCGCCTGTATTGATACCAGGGCTTACCCTGAGACAGTTGCAGGACCTTGCACTTGGCCTTGTTGAATCTCCTGAGGTTCACATGGGCCTACTTCTTGAGCCTGTCCTGGTCCCTCTGGATGGCATCCTGTCCCTCAGGTGTGTCAACTGGGCTTCTCAGTTTGGCATCCTCGCCAACCTTATGTAGGTGCACTCAATCCCATGGTCCATGTCATTGATGAAGATGTTAAACAATACTGGTCCCAGTATGGACCCCTGAAGGGCATCACTTGTCACCGATCTCCATCTGGACATTGAGCCATTGACTGCTACCCTCTGGATGCCACCATCCAGCCAATTCCTTATTCACCAGATAGTCCACCCATCGAATCTACATTTCTCCAATTTAGAGAGAAGGATGTTGTGGGAAGCTGTGTCAAAGCCTTACAGAATTCCAGGTAGACAAAATCACAGCTCTCCCCTTGTCCACTGATGTAATCAATCAAAGTGACAAAGTTGAGTACATGAAAAGACAACCAAAGTACAAGCAATGTGTAAGAAAAAAATATAATGAAGCATAAGATGTGTGTAATATGAAGTAGGCTGCATTATGTATTCAAAGTTAAATATTGGCATAGATGTATATGAGTATATTATAGAAATCTGCAAAATATCATTTAAGTATAATCAGTGGAGAAGGGAGTGTACAGAATTTTTAAATTTATTCTGCTGCATTTCAACTATTTTAGCAAAGTTATAAATTCTAAGGGGAGTTGCAGTGCAAAGCAGAGTAAATAAGGTACTGATGTCATAATTAAATCTGCATAAGGATAATATACCTGTGCAGACAGATCCCAGTTTTAGATTCTGTGCATGCCTGAAAGATCTGATTTTACACTTCAAGCTACAATAAGTGAAAGACTGAATACAAAGATACGTGAGACAGGAAGGAAGAACTCTTTTCTAGTGCTCCATTTTTTAATTAAATTTTTAAATCAATATATTCCATTTGTTTATTTTAGTTTAGTTTTCACAGCAGAAGAAAATTAGTTGAAAGAAGTAATAGAAAAATCAGTATTAAGCCTGTTTAATTAATTATCAAGTTCATTAATAAAGTATTGGCATAGAGTCTTTCAAAGGAGAGTAGTGATATCACTTGTTTTGAAGGTCAATACATGGTTAAATCCTGTTTTCAGTATTCATTCCAAATTCATTAATTCTGAAGTTATTTTCATTTATACTCCAAATGTTTTCTTACAATGAATGCTCTAGGAAATTGAAAACAGTTGGGGTGCACAGCTCCTTTGGAAATTTCTGTTCTTAGCCAAGAGAAGGGCTGGTAAGAATGGCATGTATTGATGAGAGGGCATCAGGACCCCAGCATGTCTCCCTGCAGCTACTCAAAACACTCATTTCAGGGAAAAAAAAAAAAAAGATTATGCTCAGACTAGAGAATCAAGGTTAAGAGACCAGTCCCAAAGACCCTCAATGGAAGGATCTTTCTTGTCCTTTTCTTGTACTGGCTAAGAGTGAACTGACTGTAAAGATCAGAAGTCCTTTCAAGTAGTGAAGACCCTCAATGGAAGGATCTTTCTTGTCCCCGCTAAGAGTGAACTGACTGTAAATATCAGAAGTCCTTTCAAGTAGCATAGGAGAGACCAGAAGGATGTTCATGTGTTCTCAGCAGGCAATATAACTTCAAATATCTTTGGTTTTAAGTCTCCTGGGTCTTCAGTCTGTGAAAGACGTTGTGCTTTAGACATTGTGCTGCTGTTTGCAGTCTGTCTGACCAGATTGTCTCTTGCTCAAAACCTTTGTTCCCTGGAGAAAGAGGATCGTTGCATCAGTATCTTTCACTTTTGAGCTTTTTGGAGCGTGTGACAAACCTTTCAGTGACATCCTTATGAGTTACATGCGCAAATGATGATGCTCAATTTAATCAAAAAGTTTTGTATAGGCAAACAAGTAGCTGTTACATTTTAATTTCTCATAGGAGAGACCAGAAGGATGTTCATGTGTTCTCAGCAGGCAATATAACTTCAAATATCTTTGGTTTTAAGTCTCCTGGGTCTTCAGTCTGTGAAAGACGTTGTGCTTTAGACATTGTGCTGCTGTTTGCAGTCTGTCTGACCAGATTGTCTCTTGCTCAAAACCTTTGTTCCCTGGAGAAAGAGGATCGTTGCATCAGTATCTTTCACTTTTGAGCTTTTTGGAGTGTGTGACAAACCTTTCAGTGACATCGTTATATGTGCAAATTATGATGCTCAATTTAATCAAGAAGTTTTGTATAGACAAAAGTGGCTGTTACATTTGAATTTCCCCTGCTATTGTAGAACACCAAATTTCTGTTAGACTTCATGCTGTAAAGGTAGTATGGCCTCATCAACCCAGGGTTTTCTTCAGTAAGAACAGTATCAAAATACCATCTCCAAGAGGAGTTTTCTCATTTATTTTTTTTTCCTCTCGGACCTCATATTTTTAGGACTTTTTTCATTTAATGGAAATGAAGCGAATTGTAGTAGATGTGTTTGCTGTGAATGGAGAATGAATGGTAATGGGAGGGTGGGGAAGCCTCAGAAGATAAAAAAAGCAAGAGAAGGGCTGGTAAGAATGGCATGTATTGATGAGAGGGCATCAGGACCCCAGTATTTCTACCTGCAGCCACTCAAAACACCCATTTCAGGGAAAAAAAAAAAGAAAAATAGATTATACTCAAACTAGAGAATCAAGGTTAAGAGGATGGCCTCATCAACCCAGGGTTTTCTTCAGTTAGAACAGTATCAAAATACCTCCTCCAATAGGGGTTTTCTTTTTTTTGTCTCCTCTCAAGCCTCATATTTTTAGGACTTTTTTCATTTAATGGAAATGAAGCGAATTGTAGTAGATGTGTTAAAATTGCTGTGAATGGAGAATGAATGGTAATGGGAGGGTGGGGAAGCCCCAGAAGGTAAAAAAAGCAAGAGAAGGGCTGGTAAGAATGGCATGTATTGATGAGAGGGCATCAGGACCCCAGCATGTCTCCCTGCAGCTACTCAAAACACTCATTTCAGGGAAAAAAAAAAAAAAGATTATGCTCAGACTAGAGAATCAAGGTTAAGAGATGATGGCAGGAATGTAAACAGTGTCATAACCTTTGCTCACATAAGGAAAAAAAAGGCTGTGAGTAAATTCTGATAACTCCCAGAAATCTTAATTACTGTCAGTATTTTGTGTTTACATGCTGGACAGATTACTTAAGTGCAAACATCTTGTTTTACTCTGTTGGTATTAGAATGTATGTGAAACTGATATTGGTTTAAACTGTATGATCTCTGTTTGTTTCTTTATAGGATTGGATTTGTTTTCATTTTAAGTACTAAAGAAGAAATTGATGGAAATGAAGATGCTGGAATAGCTGTTTGGAGAACTTTTAATTACATTGCAGAGGAATCTGACACCTCTCAAGCCTTTACCTCAATAATTAATGTTAGTTCTTTCACGAGAAACCACCTCTTTTTTCTTTATTTTGGGCATCAGGACCCCAGCATGTCTCCCTGCAGCTACTCAAAACACTCATTTCAGGGAAAAAAAAAAAAAAGATTATGCTCAGACTAGAGAATCAAGGTTAAGAGATGATGGCAGGAATGTAAACAGTGTCATAACCTTTGCTCACATAAGGAAAAAAAAGGCTGTGAGTAAATTCTGATAACTCCCAGAAATCTTAATTACTGTCAGTATTTTGTGTTTACATGCTGGACAGATTACTTAAGTGCAAACATCTTGTTTAACTCTGTTGGTATTAGAATGTATGCAAAACTGATACTGGTTTAAACTGTATGATCTCTGTTTCTTTATAGGATTGGATTTGTTTTCATTTTAAGTACTAAAGAAGAAATTGATGGAAATGAAGATGCTGGAATAGCTGTTTGGAGAACTTTTAATTACATTGCAGAGGAATCTGACACCTCTCAAGCCTTTACCTCAATAATTAATGTTAGTTCTTTCACAAGAAACCACCTCTTTTTTTCTTTTGTTTTTTTAAACTTGTTACTTTTCCATATAGTTAGTATTTTGCTACCTTGTGACAACATGATACATTTGCATTTACTTTACATAGAAACAAACTATTATAAACATGTATAGCATTAACATGCTATGGAATGAAGCTACAAGTGTTAGGAGCTGACATGCATGACTACTATCCATCACCAAATCATAAAAATATCAATTTACAATGTGCTTTTTAAAATGTTTGGTTTCTCTATTTACTTTGTTTCATAATATAAAAAGGAGATGATAAATGTAATTAAAAGATAACAATAACAGAGTCGGTGAAATACCAGTTTGAGATATTCAGCGTTCTAGAGACAAATTTACTGTTCCTCATTTGAAAAGAAATGGATGGAATAATTTTCACTGCAAATTCTTTTTGTGCATTTGATGGAAGTAATAAAATCTTATGCTATGAAATAAAATAGCATTGGTAAGAAAAAATTACCACTGTAAGAAAAAGTGTCACTGCCTAATTCAGGCTTGGATTCATCCCATATAGATTCAGGTAACTTTGCATGGTTAGGTAGCTTATAGTAAGAATTTAGCTTTGTTCTCTAATCAGTGGAGTGAAATAGCCTTTCACGTTCAGCTCACATAAGTGTATTTAGTTTGCCACTTCAGATTTAGACTAAAGGTATAATAATAGATTAATCAGAACAGTATGCTGATGAAAGATTGAGCATATTTGCAATGGTGATAATTACTAAAGCAATATAAAAACTGCAATATAGCAATAAAAGCAATATAAAAGTATACTGATATAAAAATTATTACAGCACTGTAAAAAGGTGAAATTTACTTTATTTACTTATATTAAATGCGATTGGAAATGTATTACATTTTACTGATTTCTTTTTCTTATAATTTTTACAGATGTACCATGAAGTGCAAGATGGAAATGTTCTAACAGTAAATCATGTGAAAGATCTTCTTAGAAGAGAATACCCCCATGCTGATGCTCAGAGTATACTAGGTGTTCATTCTGAATACGATGAAGGGAGGAAGGTATGTGGAGAGCAAAGCGCTAAGAAATACTGCAGTACACAATTAATTGCATTTACCAAGCTGAAAGATTGCAAGATGTTCAAGTATGTAAATACAGTAGCTTTGAGTTAAATTTTTCTTCAGCCACTATTCAGGAATTAGTGGAAATCTTGAAAGGATTTCTGCATTACTACTCTCATTATTAAAAGCCTCCTCCTTTCAGGAGCACAAGTAGTTTTTTTCTAGTAAGCACGTCAAGGAGTCACTCTTGCACTTCAGGTATTGTTTACCTCGCATTACTACTCTCATTATTAAAAGCCTCCTGCTTTCAGGAGCACAAGTGGTTTTTTTCTAGTAAGTCACTCTTGCACTGTAGGTATTGTTTACCTGAGAAGACCTGAGTCTTCTGGGTGAAGAGCTGAAGCCTGTCTTCTAGGCAAATCAATGTTTCCTTTAATTGTGCTTTCTGGTTATAATTTCATTTGGGAAAGATAGCTATGGATTTTGATTTAAAGGCTATAGAGAAGACATGTTTTTAGCTGTAATTGATTATGTAGACCATTTTCTGCTAAAATACATGTATAAAAATAGTTTTCCTTCATTCGTCTTCAGCCATGCCATCTCTAGAATCTTGTGTTTCTGACACATGCTATCCAGTTTTATTTCTTTTTAAATTTATTGTATGAAGGATATTATGATCCTTTAAAAAAGTGCATCTGGGCAGCCAAAAAAAAAAAAAGGTGCTGTTTTCCTTATGTTGCTTGTTCCTCAATGAGTTGCACGGAGGCTTTGTGAAGAAGGGCAGTTTGCATCCGCTCTGGAAAAAGCTGGATACACTTAGGGGAGGAAGGCTTCCCACAGAAAATATTAAAGGAAGAAAAGTAGATGGAGATGCACCAGGAGGAAGCCCCCTGTAGGAGCTTCCTACAGGAAGGGGACTGTGAGGCTGTGGTGAAGATCAGGGAGGAGACAGTGGGGTGACAGAAAGATGGAAGCTTGGATACTGCCATAGAGTTTGTAGCCATCCAGACAGTGACGCTGAAAGAAAACATGAAAGGATACAGAATAGGAAGGGGGAATTACTTAAAATACATTTTTGTTTCTATTTGTCTCACTGAATTTTCTTTGGGAAAAATGAGTGTGTTCTGCTTTCTTATCAAATAAGACTTGGCCTCTGAAGATAAAAGCATTTTGGGGGTGCTGTCTCTGAGGAAAAAGGTCTAGGTGTGATCCATCTCAAGCTGTGACTGTCTCAAGGTCCTTCTCCAATGTTATTTCCTTAATTATTTTTTTTTTTGCTAAAAATATTCAGGAAAATAAAATAAGATTTCTCAACAAGATGATAAAGCAAAAGTTTAAAACCCCATAGATAGATCTGTAATTTCTTGTGTCATCATATTTAAGAAATGAGTCCCATGCGTCCTGTTTAGTTTCCAAACATTTCTTCTTCTGTTCCTGCTACTCATGAGGAGGTGTGACAGTGAGCAGTGCTTGGAGATTTAATTTCATTGTCTCTCGATATTAGTTTCATATTTTGCAACAGCCAGCCACAGTCTGTTTAATCCTGTGATATTTCTGATACGATCAGGCAGGAGCAACCTTTTATAAAAAGACTGGCCTGGGTTCGTTGCCTCAAGCTCTGTTTAATGGCGTGCCCTTTAACAGAGAAGAGATGGATGCTGCGGAGCTAGAGACAGTTGTTCTTCAGAGGATTATTGATGCCACCGGGTTCTTCCAGAGGGCAGTGTTCATGGTATGTTTAACATTTCTGAATGAAATGAGATGAAATATTTGGCAGTGGATTGTTTGAGTCGTGTTTATATATTAATTATTTTATAATGAGGTGGCTTGAAATTAATAACATGACAACTGAAATTACATTATTGCACTAATTTGCAGTCATGGTTTTGAAACAGTATAGTTAGATTATACAAGGTTGAAGGATCAACTAAGCATGGAGTAATCATACGGAATTTTTCAACCAGAAACTGAGAATATAATGCAGTTGTTCATTGAAAAATGTCCATCTGGTATTTTGAGATAATGTCTATGTGATATTTATACGTTTTTCAATTAAAATTGTCTATAACTTGGTGTATATAGAATCTTTAAGCTCAGTTGAAAGATCATACAAATACTTGGTCTTTGTTTGTCTTAAATTCAATCTGTACTTATATAGTTTCTTTTCTCTTACTACAGGGTTTGTTAAATGATCATACAAATGCAATAGATTTTCTTATGGATCAGCACAATGTAGTTTCCCGTATAAACCCTACTATTCTTGGAGCAGACAGAAGATACATACATTTCAGATCCACATCTGGTAACTACTTTTTTTGGGTTGGCTGTTGTTACAATTTTTGTTTTTTAAAGTCTAACATGTTGTGTTTTACATTTTGCAGTTCCATTTGATGTGGAAGACTTCTCTACTTTCTCCTTTCTTGATTCACAAGATAAAAGTGCTGTAATTTCAGACAACATGAAGTATTTAACAAAAAAGGGTACATTAATTTTGTATATGGGTTATATGTATATATGGGTATTAAAAAATTGTTGAAATTTGCCAATAAAATATCCCAAATAAATATCCCAAAAAAATATCCCAAATAAAGTATCCCAAGGATCCTATGTAAATAAGTAAATGTCCTTATGTTCCAATATCTTCTTTCAGGAGCCAGGTCATATCCTAATATTATTATACTAACTACCCTGTTGTTATACATATTTATTTTAAATTTTGTAGTTTTGAAATGGGATGGCTAGTTGTTTTTTTGTTTTACAGACATGAAATTAAAAAGTAAGACTTTTGCAGCTTTGAAAACAGATTCAGTTTTCAAAGTGATATAGTTTTACTTAAGAATATTAAAAAGAGTCTTTTCAGTTTTCAGGTGACTTATTAGCAGCATTATCAAGACAAGACTTTATAGTCTTTGCAGTCTATACCAAAATTAGGCATTTCCACAGTTTAATAGAAAATTTATTTTTTTTCTTATTTGTTAGCATTCAGTATCTCTTTATGATTTTTCCTCTAGTTGATTTTTTTAATTTTGGTGTCTGAATCTTTGTCTTCCTGTAGAAAAGAAAAAAATACGTATGTTCTGATGGATTATCACTCATTTATATGTTTTACTTACTAAAATGCACACTTTTTTTGTACGCTTAAAATATTTTTCATGTAAAATATTCACTTTGCATATGCAAGTACTTTTCCTTGCATATGCAAGTTAGGAGAAATGCTAATTACAACAGTGGAGATGTAATACTGCATGGAATTTTGCATTAGTCTGTACCTTGTTAACATCTAGGAATAGATAGTTAACAACTGCTCATTTGCATCAGTCCATCAAGGTACAGAATAATCCTCTTAGCAGAGTGCTATTCTTTCAGTAATTATTATGTGGTGTTAACATAGTTTTTACTTATTCCATTATCAGAAAGAAATGCTATATTCTTACATTTCTTTGGAATAAAGCTACTTGACTGCATTTGATTCTCTGTCGACAACCACAGGGACATCCCGGGTAGTTGCCAAATGATGACTGGCCTTCAATCTGCAGGCTCATTTCTAAGATTCAGATCTCTTCTGTAAAACCCATAACCTTTATGATGGAATCTACATTTCAAGTCTCTATCCCCAGTGTGTTTCTCTAGACAACACATAGTCATAACCTCTTCCTAGAATCTCACCAGAACCTTGTAAAATTCACATCTATATGTGTCACCTTTCAGAGGATATTTGATAGACCCGAGTAGACTGATATTCTTCTACAAATAATTTTGCAGAATTTTTCATGTACCATTGCTGTTCTGTAAAGAATAAATAACAGGAAGCTATAGACCAGGAAAAAGGGACATTTTCTGTGTATACACTTATACTGTAGTTTACTTTCTTTGGGCTGTCTTTGGTATATTCCCATTTTTGTCCAGAAATTGTAAGTTTTGCCCTGCCTTTGGTTGAAGGACTCTCCCTTTGCTACCGGGGAAAGTGAATGGCCTAACTCAGGCATTCTTGTAACTACTTAATTCTTTTCATTTCTGGCTGTATGACCAGCCTTCATCATATGTTCACAAGAAACCTCTGGTAAAGCAGGTCTTGTTAATTGGAGTTGGCTTATTATTTAGGGGCCTCTTGTTTCCGTGGTACAACAATAGATGGGCTATTTTAGTGACTCTAATATTAATGTGATAAAGTACCTCCTAACAATTTTATTTCAATTCAGAAGACAAAAGATTCTCATGTGGCAAAGATTAGTCTTACAAGTGAATACAGTCAGACATACACATGAACTTCAAAATCTCAAACAGAATTAATTCATTATTCATTACTCATGTGAAGATTCTCCAGAATGTAAAGCAGGATTATCTTAAATTTTCAGATGAAGATGCATTGTATGCTGTTACGATGTGGATTATTGCTGATTTCGATAAGCCAGCTGGGAGACGGCTGCTTTCTAATGCCTTGAAACACCTGGTGAGTTTTTAGCAGTTTTCTTTAAAATAATTATTAAGGATATGTTCTTAACAACACTGTGCACATTCAAAAAATAGGCTCTTAAATACCTTTTTGTGAGTCAGGTGCAGACACATGAGACAGGGCTTTCATTTTGTTCTATTCTACTGCAGCACTGGCATCTTACAGGCCTGTAAATAATGACTTGAGTCGTGGACTTCTGATTCTGTAGACAAACTAGGATATTTAAAGGGTTAATTTCTTCCCAATTGCACACCACCTCCAGTGAGGTAACCTGGCATGTTACCTGGACCAGGGAAGTTGGGATAATGCCTGTTCATGTGAAGCATTACGCAGTGTTCACGTCTCATACAGCATAACTGTGGCTATGAAGAGACCATTTCTCCACATACTCTTTGTATGCTTCTGAGACAGATCACAGGTTTTCTTTTTTGCATTTTAATATGCTAAGAGGATCATCTACATTTGAGGTTTGCTTATTTTTAAGTTCTTCAGTAGTAATAATAGAATTTAAAGTACACGAGTAAGTGTCATGTGAATATAAATGACAAAAAACCTCAGTGCTGGGGAGTTTAGAAGAGTGATTAGACTGAAACTGGGAAAACATGTAGGTTTAATAATCAGGAATGAAATAGGCACCATCATAAGGGAATTAGAAAATCAGAGTATTGCAGAGAGCACATGATATCAAATATGTCCTTAAAAGAGGCTTGAAAATCTGCAGGGAGGGATATGCAGTAGAAGTCCTTGTTACAGGGAAAACATTTCATTTTTCTGACTGGTATATCTGTCCCCCAAGCCTGACTGGTACATTGCCACTGTAGTTTCAGTATTTCCCCCCTTCAGCGAGGAAAATAATGCCCTAGTTCCCAACTCTAGGAAGCAAGAACTGTCTAGGCAATTCCCCATGTAGTTAGTGAGGAGAATCCAGGACAAGCACTAGGAAATGCTGTTCTAAACAAGGTTTGTTGGATCTTCTGTGAAACAGCAGTTGAATTGATTATGTTCATTCTAATTTATACATTCGGTTTAGTTAAACTTCATTTTCAGTTGTAGTGCTCAATCTAATGATTTCCAAAGTTTTGTGACCAACAAAAACACAGTATTTTTTAAAGGTCTACTGATTTGTGTAGAGATTCTCTACTCCTTTCTTTAGTCCTTTTTGTCTGTTGGCTCAGGGTCGAGTAGAACTTCTGAGAGGTGCGGAACTGGCACAGACACCTCGTGTACATGCAAGAGTCTGGGAGGGGAAGTGGCCGAAGGGAACTTGCTTTTAACTATTCCAGCTAATACATAATATATTATTTTGAGAAGTACTAATATATTTTAATGTCATTTGGAAAAAATAGGGATGTCTTGACTGCACTTCTCGATGTCGTCTAGTTCAGCCTCCCACTGAGATCGGGACTATCGCCATCGTTAGATCAGGTCAGCTGGAGCTTTGCTCTAAGGAGTCCCGAAAATTTCCAAGGAGGCAACTCCATCAACTCCACCCCTTCCCTTGATAATTTGCTCTGGTGTTGCACCACCTTCATAGTATAGCTTTTCCTGGTGTCAGCCAAGCCAAAGTCTGTGGCCATTAGCCCTCGTTACGCTGTTTGCCGCTACCAAGAAGAGTTTGCCTCTCTCTTGTTTTTCACTCTCCCTTCAGTAGTTGTTGGTGGCTATTTAGGGTTCTCCGTAGCCTCCTCTTTGCCAGAGTCAGCAAGCCCAGCTTCTTCAATTCCTCCTCATGGGTCTCTGACCATCTTGGTTAGCCCTTTGCTGTAGCCTCTCCAGCATCTCATCTTTACTGCACTGGGGGACCAGTGCACAGCAGTCCGAGTGCAGCCTCACAAGTACTGGGTAGAGGAGAATAAGAACTTCACTTGACCTGCTTGCCATGCATCTCCTGATGTAGCCTCGTTTGTCCTTGTCTTCTTCCCAGTGAGAGCACTCTTATCAGGAATAGTTTAAAGTACACATTTTCAAGCTTTTCAAATAAGTGTTTTAACAAAACTTTTCTCAGGGGCTTAAAGTTTGCTGTTTACCCGTGGTGAATACCAGTGATTTCATCCCTTATTTTTGTATTCTTTACTGCAGTAGAGTCCATCTACCTTTTCTTCAGTTAGTGACACTACTTGATCATCACACTCTCTAGTAAAATTTAAGCGGCATCCCTGATTTCAGCAAGTGAAAGATTTTCCTGCTGAATAAGAGTAAAGTGATAAGTGGATAAATTTTCTTGTATTTATTTGATGCTTAGTTTGATAGTCTTTGAAAAATAGAAAAACATCCACCAAACCAATTCTGAAGTCTGGAAACGAACACTTGTGTGTCTCTCCTTTGTTAAAAATGAATTTCTGCGGAATGCTCAAAGGCAATTGTTCTATTGAAAAATCTTGTATTTCAAATATGTATTACAGAATAGGTAAATCTTTACTAATAACGCTTTTACTCCTAGCTGAAGTTCTGAATTAGGCATTGATGTATGTTTTCTAAAGACAAGTAGCTGCAAAAAATTAAATACTTAAGGGCATTTCACAGAGTTATAATAGATATGAATACATTAGGTAACAGCAGATGGAACTGTAAAATTGTGTATTCTTCTGTATTTTTCTTTACAGAAAACAAGCAGTCATACACGAATTGGGATTTTGAACAATCCTTCATCAAAAATAAAGGAAGATAACACAGCCATTGCAAGAGGAGTTTTGACTGCTTTTCTAACTCAAAACAACAGCAGCTTAAAAAGTTTCCTAAGTAAACTCACTAAGGAAGAGACAGCAAAATCCCTTGCTGCTGGAACTAAAATTGTGAAATTCCTCACCCCAGTGAGTGCAAACTGATTCAGACTACTTCCTTTTTCATTTTACGTATATTTTATTTTAAGTAGATGTTGTTGAGAGTAACAGTGTTTCACCAAATGTTGTGAATTTTATAAGCCTTACATAGTTTCTGCTCAAGCAGATTTGGATTTTTGATAATTCTTGTGTGATGAAGAATAGAGAATTTAAAGAAAGGAAGTACAAGAGTACTGAAAAATATAGAGTACAAACACTGGATTGAGATCAAAATAGTTTAATTCTTAATTGTTTGGGGGTTTTTTTAAAGCTCTCTCCATTAAAATTACAGTATTAATATTTATCAAGAATTAAGACTTCAGAAGTAACTGGTTTTACCTTACTGTTGTGGTTGTGAGCAGTAATAGGCACAGACTGAAGTGGTTCATGTTAATGAGCATTGTATACTTCTGGCCAACATGCTCTGGTGTGTTTCTATGAAAATTCCTTGGTTTAAAATACTAATCTTATTTCAAAGTTTGCACGTAGAGATGAGTTACCAAATAGCAGCTGCAAACTACAGTTTTTTGTTTCAGAAAGAGCTGTAAATTGTAGTAGGAGGTAGGAAGATTTGGAAGATTAAGAGAACTCTGTGACACCATATTGGAAAAATAATTAGCTGATTTGGGTCATGCTCTTATTTCATTGTCCAATACGTTTTGAAAGACATAGAAGTAGCTAATTAAGCAATGTATGCATGTTAGTAATTTATTTTGTTATATTAATTGTCTGAATTACAATATTTGCTTAGTCTGTATATTTCTAATGAAGAAATATGTTATCAGTAGAGTTTAATATAGCAGGATAATTTTAACAGGTGGGGTATAATGCCATTGTAAACATGGCAAAGTTCCAGCATTTCTTCCCACTTTGAAAATTGATTTGTTATGTGCCTTACTGGATGATGTTGGCTACCCCAAAACATGTTTAAGCTGTATCGAATGCCTGTGTTAAAATTACTGTTAGGTTTTCAGAGTAATATGATTATTATTTTTTTTTAATATACCTTTTTTCTAAAGGTGAGAGTACAGTTCAGTTGTTAACAGTAAAATTGTTACTTTCCATGGAAATTTGTGCTGGATGTTAGAAAAAGTGTTTAATCTCAGGCTCAGATTTCCTCCCGTGGTTATTCACAGTTGGGTAAAAGCTGCACACTAGCTATTTGGAAGGCCATGGCTCCACACAAATTGTCATAGTACTTTCAGTGAAGCTGAGAGTGTTGCTTTATTTTGATTTCTTGTTACCACATAACTTGAAGAAAAATCTTTGCTTACTTCTGCTGTTACAAAATGTATTTTTGCTTAATCATTCTACCATCTCCTGCTTTACCTTCGCTTTAGGGAATGGATGATGATGCTTTTGAGAAGAAGTACAACACTTTAGGACTGGATATAATTAAAACCCACCAGATGTTCTGCCAGGAGGTTCTTAAGCTGCTCCCTGGGCAAATGGCTGTTGTGAGCAATGGCAGGGTAAGAAAGAAATTTAGTTATCTCAATCCTTTTGTAGGGACATTTTACTTCCTGGAACTTCAGTTTCAAGCTAAAGAAAATGCACTGTATTGTTTTTCCACTTATTCAGCCTGTTGTTAGAGAATGATATGAATGTTTGCCTTGGTTTTTATTTTGTTTTACTCCTAATTTGTTCGTTAGCTCCATTCCATTGAAGCTACTATATACTTATGTCATTCCAAAGCTTTTTAAGACTTAATCTGGCAACATTCTCTAAATATGTTAATATTTGACACATTATTTATGATATTTAAGAATAAATTTTGATCTCAAAGTTACCTATATTTTACACATTTGGGATAGGATAAACTGCTGCATATATAATAAAAAATGATTACATTGACTGGAATAGTTTTCAAGCTATAAAACCTCTTATTGTTTATATACATTAAGTTGTTCCACAGTCTTAATTCTTAATGTTCGGATAAAAGTATAGTAGTTTTTGGTTTTTGTTTTTATTTCTTGTGTTTATATCCTGAAACCAATAGCCTTAATTACAGTGCTGCTATAGATGAGCTGTCATTAAAAAAAAAATACAATACTGGGTTCAATATTTAGTACTTGTTAATGACAGTCCATACCTTACATTACAAATGCAATTTATACAAATTGCTCTTTGAGTTAACCCTTTTGTATTTTCTATTTATTGCTCTACTGTTAGGAAGAAATAGAGATACTACACTGGTGTCTTATTATGGGAAAATCTCTTTAAATTATATTCTTAATTACTCTTGTGCATCCTAAATGACATCTGAGATACAACTGGAATACTACTAACAAACCCACAGAAAGCACTTTTGTTGATGAAGCACAAAAGAATTATGTTGGCTTTTTTGTATCAACCCCCCAACTAAATATGCAGTGTTATTTTAGAAACCATTATTCATGTTTTTGCCTAAAAAAGCTCGGATAATGTCATGTTTTGAGGAACCACGTTTCTTAAAAATACTTGGATAAATTTGATAATAGGTATTCATCTGTCTAAAAGTGTGTTTTCACTTTAAAAGATTACTTTGAAAAAAAACATGGGATATCCTTAATTTCTATCCTTGCTATTTCAGCACTGAAGGCTTGTTTTTATGAGCAAACATTTTAATTTTTTTTCTAATTATGACTTCTACAAAAGTAGCATATCACTGTGGTTTTCTGTATCTCATGCATCATTAATATTAATGAAAAATTAAAAAGTGGAATTTTGTTAGATAACCTCATTTTTAGGAAGCAGTTGAATTTTGGGAGAGAGGCATTCAGCAGCAAACTTAAATCATGACACTGGGAGCCCTCTAGGCTCTTGAGGTTGACTCTCAAAGTCAGTTTAGCCTGCTAGACTTCTGAGTAGGAAATCCAAACAGCATCCTCAAAGCTATTTTCTGGGACTTCAAGGAACCTTCTTTTCCTTCAGACACCAAAAAAATGTAGTAGTTCCGGGTTTTGTCTCTGCATATCCAGCATTTTTTCTCTTCTTCCCTTTTCTCCACTCTACTTCATCTGAGAAGCCTTGGGAAGTTATGATTGTGTTCACAGAATTAAACAACTAAAGAGTGCAGTAGGCAGATAGTAATTTGAATTTCAGTTTGAAATTAAGAAAAAGCTCTGTTAAGTATATAAACTTAGATCTGTTATTTCCAAATATTGTACTCCTTTACATAGGTATGTGTAATGAAAAATATCATGGATATTTCCATCACAGCTGTTCTTTGTGATTGATAATTAACTGTAATTACATTACTATAAAAAGCTAATTCTGTATAGTTACTATATAGCTTAGTACTATATAATTAATAATATTGGTGTATATAGGACTAGGAGTTGCATATTGAATATTATGCATTAATTTAAAAAATTAGTATATTTTTGCTTACAAAAGATACTGTTGGGACATTCTGTGCTTAGTAACATTTTTTTTCTCTAAGGTACTTGGTCCTTTAGATGAAAATGAATTCTATGCAGAAGACTTTAATTTGTTGGAAAAAATAACATACAGTACCTCAGCGGAGAAGATTAAAGCTATTGTCAAAGAGATGGGAAACAGCAGTAAAAGGTAAAAATATTTTGTATTTTGAGGCTTTATGATCTATTGCCTCATTTATTGCCTGTTACAAATTAATCATCTTTTTGCATGAGAAACAAAGATTCAAATACTCTTCGTACTATATACTCATATATATACCCTATATGCACTTAAAGTGGTGTTGTTTGTATGCTTATAAATTTGTCCTCTTACTTAGCATCTGAGTGCTTCTACATGGACAGGTTTAGCAGTCCCTCATTTCTTCTTTAGCATTTCCCTGACAGACTTAATACACTCAAACACTTGCCCTATTTTCTAGAAGAAACGACACACCTGCTAGATTTTCCATCACCTTTATGCTTGGCTAATTATGCTATTTAACATTGTTTTCCACTGTATACACAAACTGCATATGTTGTGTTTCAACTGCCTGTGTCACTTGCCCTGCTGCTGATGGACACTTTGGTGCCTCATGACAGGCTGAGAGAGCTGGGGTTGTTCTGCCTGGAGAAGGGGATGCTCTGGGAAGACCTTATAGAAGCCTTCCAGTACCTAAAGGGGGCCTTCAGGAGAGATGGGGAGGGACTCTTGATCAGGGATTGTAGTGATAGGACAAGGGGTAATGTTTTTTAACTGAAAGAGGGGAAATTTAGATTAGATCTCAGGAAGAAATTCTTTAGTGTGAGGGTGGTGAAACACCAGAACAGGTTGCCCAGAGAAGCTGTGGATGCCCCATCCTTGGCAGTGTCCAAGGCCAGGCTGGATGGGGCTTTGAGTAACCTGCTCTAGTGGGAGGTGTCCCTGCCCATGGCAGGGGGGTTGGAATTTGGTGAACTTTAAGGTCCCTTCCAGCTCTAACCATTCTATGATTCATTACAGCACAGAGCTGAATAAAAGGCACCCTGTGTTATTCAGGGGACATGCAGCCTTTTATCATATGTGTGGTGAGGCTGCTATGAGACAGCATAAGAGGCTGTGTGGGTCGTATCCTCTCCAATGTGTGCAGCTCTGCTAAATTATTCCAAATACTTTATCTACTCTCACTGTACTTAGAACCAAGAGACAAGTACAACTAACTGTAAACAATTCCTACTAGCTTTTTTTTTACTTAAGAGTAATTATAAAGAATAATAATAAGCTTGATAAAATCCAGTGCATCTTAAAACCACAGTAGTATATGGGTATTGCTATTTGAAGAAAGCAAGCGCATTGCTTTTGGGAATGGTTAGGGAAGGAGCCTGCAGAGATGTGGGCAGATGTGATGCTCTGACACCCTGCTAAACAACATTCGCACATCTGTTAATTGCAGAAGTGTAAAGATGAGTTCTAGCCAGCTTTTCATCTAAGGACCCAGTTTGTGTACAAAGAAGAGAGCAAAATTATATTATTTTTACAACATCTATTGATTTTTTGTGTCTGAGTATCATTTCTGTTATCTGGAAGGACTGGTGGAACTGAAAGAATAACTGAAAGAAAAATAAAATCAAGAGGAAGTAGAACTATCAGGGAGATAAGTAGTGAGACACAAAACATATTCAATCAAATATTTAGACTTAGTGACACTGAAATGGAACTACTAAGGTTTCTAAGCAAATTCCAGTAAGAAATACCAAAAAAAAATTAAAAGATGTGGCCAAGCAAACTTGAAACTTGTTCCTTTAAGTCTGTTCCTAGATGTTGTCACAAAGGGAAAAAATTAAAAAAAGAAAGAATAAAGAGCTGTAAATGTCAGCAGATAGTACCATGCAAACTGTGGGGCTGAATGGTAATTCTGCTAATTCTGTGCCACTTAAAATTAAGGAGTGTACAGTTCACAAGCTCTGAGGCAGTAGTGGTGCTTGGGCATTGTCATGCTAATGGTTGTACTCAAAGCTACAGTTCTCCATGATAATCGTTTTACAGAATCCAGGTTTGGGATGTGGGGTTTTTAGATGTCCCTAATGCAGTCAGACATAAATTAAAATGGGAATGTTTTACTCCTTTTCTAATGAAAACCAAATTATATGTGCCTTATTTAATATAGTGGCAGTGATTTGATTATGAAAATAGATGCCCTGCTGTCGTCGTTGCCTAAAACAGAGATGAGACAAGATGCTGAATTACTCAAAGACCAGCACAGGTAAGTTCTGTTTCTCATGATAACGTACTTGCAGTAGGCTCATATTAAAATTAGAATATGCTGATGACTACATAAGGTCTTTGGGAACTTGAGTAAGCATTCCAGTTTTAAAAGAAGTTGTTGATTCTATGGTTGTATGAGCAACCTGTTCATCTTCTCCTCTTTCTTAATAAATGAATTAGTAATACCCAATGATTTTCCAGCCTTATCTTTTGCTGGAAAAAAAAGGGATTACAATTGCTGTGAATAGAAGTGGTGATCTGGAATTAGAAAACTTGGAGTCCATACATTGACTAAAATGTTAGAAGTAGTATCACAGATTAGAGCTAATAGAAGCCCCCAGTAATTTTCATTACTGTGGGAAACTGTAGTGTAACTTGTTTTGTTTGTGCATCTTGAGTGCTGTTGTCAAGGCTTATACCTGTATAACAGTTTGTGGCTTGGCAGCATCGTTCTTGATCACAGCTAAATACACAGCTAATACACCTAAATTACATTCAAATGCAAGTTCATAGGGCTCATTGACATCTCTTTAAGAAAAACTGAACAGATCAGCTAAAAGATTTATATTTGGCCAGCTTGTATTAGTGTCATTAATGTACTTGTATGTTGGCTCCTTGAGTTTCTGTTCCTAGATTTAGAAAGTGATTATGCCCTAAACATTGTCTTTTGTTGTCGTTGTTAATGAATGAGACCTAAAATACCAAGATGTGCATCTGTGAATCCTGTCCTCTGTCATGAGAAATTATGTCACCGCCAGCACTTGTTAAATCTAATGGTTCTAGATAGTGGTGAAGGAAACTGTAAACTAGTGGCAAAAGGCCATTTAAAAATTTTTGCAGTGTATGTTCTTTTTACTTTATTAATTTTGTTATGGGGCATATATTTAATCAGTAACCAGTATGGAACTATGTAGAGTAATGCTAAGTTTTTCACTGCTCTTCACGTTTAGCTTTCCTAGTGATATCACAGGGAGCAATAATGACTACTACTTGAAATGAGGGAAACGTCTTCGTGAGCAGTAAAATCTAAAGTGCCTCTGATATTACAAATTCATACCTAAAAATATTTGTTAATTCCAGAAATTCAGAGTGTTCATATCACTTATTAATTTTTTTTAACAGCGTAGTAAAAGTCGATCCCCAACAGAATGAACCATTCTATGATGTTATTGCTATTGTGGATCCATTGACAAGAGAAGCACAGAAGATGGCTCATTTATTGATTGTAAGATGGTGGTAATTTCTTTTAATTTGCATATTTGTAGTTTAATTTTTATTAAACTTTTTTCTAATTTCCATGTACAGTGTGATAAAGGGGTAAACAAAATTCAGGTATTTTTAAAAATATATATTTAGTTATTTAAATTCATATTAAAAAGTTGTGAATGATCTAATTCATCATTGTAACTACCTAATTTGCAATTAAAATTCAGATGTCCCAATAACCAGTCCTCTTAAAAGTGAGTCCATAAATGCTCTTTATAGTCAATAGAAGGAAAGAAGGAGATCGTCTGCGTAATATAGAGGGAAAGGATCTCCCATCTCAAAAATCTTAAGAGGCACATGCTTCTTTCCATTAATCCAAATCACCTTAGTTTTCCAAGGTACCTAAATGAAGTGGTCTAAATCTGACCCGTAATATCATCATAAGAAGATTAGGCTATAAACCTTTCAGCTTTTGGAAGGGTATTTCTCAGTTGATTAATGCTACCAAGTATATCTAGAAGTCTTCCATTGTGTGTAGCTATTGATCATCTAAAGAGAAACTGTCCTAAAAACGTAGCTCCTAAAATGATTTTCTTTTTTCACTAGCTGCAGGATATCACTCTACCTCAGGTTCCTTTATAGTTTCCCATAAAAATGTAAATTTTGTCTTCTCTTTATGGTCTGTTACAGTTCTGAAGCCTGTAACTTGATTTTTGCTGCATCCTGTTTTATCTTTTTCTCTGCAGTAATTATGAAAGTTTCATAAATTCTTACCTTGCTTTTTTCCCTCCCACTTTCATACCCTTTTGTGCTTTTTGTATCAAATGTTGAAGCATCCGCTTACTCTTCACGCATAATATTGAAGCGAAGTTTAAGAATTCATAAAAATTCTGATATTTCAAGACTCTGAAATACCAGCTTTTCTCTAGAACCCGATCTTTCATTTCATCATTCTTAGTTAAAAGGAAAGCTTGATATTACTAAATGAAAATAATTTAATTTTGGAATGGACTGGAAACTCTCTCCATTCAGCCAGAAGTTCATATTATGTCAAGTTGCATCAAGGACCCTGTAGCTCAGATTGGAAACCTCCATTCCTCCTGGTGCAACAGGCTCCCTAATGAGCAATATCTGCCCTAATGCATGCCTGGGCAAATGACACCCTGGTGTCCCAAACTATTCAGCCATCACAGACCCTACTTGATTCGTAGGAGCTATAGCCTTAATCAAGAATCCAACCCTCAGGAGAAAATAACGAAATGCTGTTAAAACTAAACAAATGAGAAATATTTTAACATAGGTAAAACTTACTTTTTAAATTTTTTTCATTATTTTTTAAATTAAAAATAAAATAACCTGAAGATTTAAACAAAGAAAAGATGTATCTGAATATCTGGAAAGCCACCACCTCCTGGTTAGACAGACCATGCATACATATACAGCAAGGCCCAAACTCAAACTTCCTAAATGGGTGCCTTTCTGATTATCTTGCTATATACAGGTGACTTAAATACTGTAAATTTTAAGTATTGGTATATGTTTATATTCAAAGGATCTTTTTTTGAACACCATAATTGGGTTAGTGTCCATTATATTGGGATGGTAGCTGTTCACAGTGCAAAATTTCTGTAGTAACTACCACAGCAAAGCACATGGTTCTTGCCCTAGTCCATGTTGAATATGTTCACATTGTGAGTTTTTTTTTACCCTAGTGAAAGCATGCTATTATATTACGTTGTGTCACTTAATAGTCACTTCAAAGATATCTTTTGTTTGGTTTTTTTCAAATATAAACAAAAAGCTACTCATATTAAACGGAATTGAAATTGAGGTATAAATAGTAATCTAAACTTTACTGCTTTCTCTGAGTAGAAATTTAAGGACAGAGGCAAGTTATGAGTCAGGGCATGAATGAGAGCAGGGCCAGGGCTTTTATGTGTTTTTAAAAATAAATACTGGATTGTATTATAAGAACTGCTCTATATCCGCCCTAGAAGGAGGCAGGTAGAACTTTCCATATAACTTATGTTTTCCCTTTTGAAAAGGTTTTGTCATAAACCTCAGCATTAAATATTTCCAGACAAGACAACAGTCACTGTCTACAGTAGATCTTTAAATACTAACCATAACTTGACCAGAGCTCAACCACGTCAGTTCTCAGCAGAATACGTTGAACAGCTAACTAGTCCTAAAGTTATGAAGGTGGTCCCTAAGCTGATGTGAAAAAAAAAAAAAAAAATTCCTTCTTCTAAAAATGAGTACAAAATTGAAGGAGGTTGGTTTTATTCTGATGGTTCACCAAAACCAGCTGCAAAATATTATACGTGGTGCCAGTGAACAAGCTGCATGCCCCCTAGCCTAACTGCTTTATTCCAGAAATATGTAATTCTCAGGATCGTCTACTTTCTTTTTCTTGTTCCAGTAACTGTCAATGAACTCAAATGTGGGGAGAAAAATCAAACTTTTTATTTTTTCCTGTCAATTATATTCTGCCTCTATTTCTTTCTTCATTCTGTCTTCAGGGAGAAACTCTTATTCCATCACTAAAGCGATAGGAATCTCTGAAGGAGCCCCTTCCTTTTGATAATCCAGTCTGATTTCCTATAAAACATGGGTCATAGAACTTCTTTTTATAAATTAACATTTGAAGTAAAAATATATATATATTTTTTTTAAATCTCAAGGTAATTAAGTATTACCAAGTGGTTGAGATCACAGCTCCTACAGAGCTTTTCCAGTGGCTAATTAACCTGACTGTTAAACTCAGACTTGGAATTGCAGATTTTTATTTAGCTCCATGCTGTAAGCATTCAGCTTCTCATCTTTTTGGCAGTTCTGTTGAAGATTCTATTGTAAGAGTTTGTTTTCAGTGAGGATGCTTCATATTATGATAATGTTCACAAATAGCTCCAGGTGATTGGTTGAATAATTGTGGTTTAGTGAGTTAATGCTTTTCAGATAAGTTGTGGTCACTTACAGTAAGCGTTTTGCAAAGTGACTGCACGTGCAAAATAAAACTTGCTCTCAAATAATTTTCGGTCATGTTAAACTGAAATAATTAACCTATTTTTTATGGTATGAAATACTCCCTGAACTAAATTTCCATGCCCTGCTTTGGATTTTTCTGATTTAAAGTAACTGAACTCTTCAAATACCCTGCTATAAAAGAGGCTTCCCAGTCTTGTAACCATTTCCATGTGTTGACTTGGATGTCCTGCCTCTTAGTGTCATCATGAGCTTTAAATAACAGAACCAAATTCAGTATTACAGAATTTGCATTGTTAGAATGCACAGAGATAATGCAGTCTTGTTTTATTTATTATTTCCTATTTAAATTCCTTTGAAATGTTAATTAAAAAAAGCATTATTCTTTTGGCTACAATACTATACTGAATTTCATGGTCAGCCGATGAAATAAGATGATACCTTAGTCTTTTTCAAGATAATTTCATTCTACACACAGCAACCTATCAATGCAGACTGCTGAAACATCCTTCTTAGTAGTGGGATAAGGTTTTTGTCTTAGTTGAAGATGAAGTCCAATACAGGTTCACATCATTTTGGTGTGATATGTTTAAAGAAAACAATTTTTCAAATGATGTTGAAAATTCTGGTTTTGGTAGATGAGACCAGCTAGCACTCATTGCAAATGCTTTGGATTCTTGAATGAGTTTGACCTGTATTCTGATTTTGGTGGTCTTTGTCACGTAATACTTTACCTTTTTATGCTTCCACTGCTGTTGGGTTCTCATTTCCTGCTGCTTTGCTCGTTCTCAGCCTTATGCCATTCCTTAGTCTTTCTTCTTTGCTCTGTAGTTTTTCAGTGGTGGTATTCAGGCAACACAAAGGATGAGAATGAGAAATGAGGAGCAGAACAGGTCCCTAGGACTGTGTAAAGTTGCAGCACTTTAGTAAAGAATATGTGTAGCTGTGGGTTGAACTGAGGAAAGTAGAAATGGTTATAAGAGAGATTTAAGGGTGACCTTTGTTTTGCTTTGTTCCCAGTTTACTTGCCTCTATAGTAATTTTAGATTTTAACCTTAGTGATACCAGTATTTTAACTTAGCTTTAATGTCTTCTTTGCTTTTCTAATAATATCCATAAAGGTAGACACAGGTGCTTTCTGCTTTCAAATAAGCACTTTGGATCGGAAAACACAAAAATGAAGATAACTTGGGAAAGGTTTTTAAGAGTGCTTTAAAGAAATGCATAACTTTGTTAACTTTAAACAATATAGATTGCTCACAAAAATAAGAAGAAAAATACTGTCCTAATATTATGTTTGCTATACAACAGCATCCAGAAAATTAGTATTTTGGCAATGAATAGATGAAGAAACTGAGAAGTAGAAACATTTTAACTTACTGGAATGTTTTGAAGTTGAATAGTTTAACGCATCATTAATCTATTGTTGACATTTAAAATTATTAAGTAATTAAGTATTAAAATTGAATTCTAATTTAAAATTAATATTAAAATCTCTGAGCTTTATTCAACAATTTACTGTATGCAACTGTTTTAGTAAGAGTGAAGGTCATTTTTTGGAAGATCAGTTATTAAATAAAAGGCATGTGTTGTACTTAAAGACTTTCAAGTGCATTGAAATCTTCTAGAAACACAAAAGAAAGGTGATAATGTAATTTATTCAAGCATTAGAAAAGGAGGATAGCTGCTCTTTAAAAGAACTGCCTCACTAGGGGAAAACATTAACATTTTGACTATCAAGAATATCACATGCTAACTCATGCAGTTTTAGAAAAGGTCAAATCTTTATTTGGAACATCTGACAACATCCCTTAATACACCGATAAATTTAGAACTTTAAAATGTTTAAGATTTCTACTGAAGATGGAGAAATGAGGGGATGTCACAATGATAAGTTTGGCTTATTTTCAAAGTTTGGTGATTGCCAAGAACCATTTTTTAGAGGTTTGGTTTTTTTTCCTGTAGGTACTTAAAGACATTATCAATGTGAAACTCAGGTTGTTTTTGAACTGCAGATCTAAGCTGTCAGAAGCACCACTGAAGAGGTAAGTAGTTTATAGCTTTTCTTACACGTATACGGTCTCACTTTTTTTGGAAAAACAACCTTAACAGTGTATATTCCCTCAAAAAATAAGCAGTGGTTTATGTTTCTGAATTCTTTTTGTTGAATTAGTTTCATTGAATGTTACCTAAGCAGTTTGCACTTGTCTAGAGAAAAATTCTGATTCTAAGGTGTCAAGCATGGCATCACATGGAAGTGATCTAGTCCATCAAATGCACCTCTCATAAACAGTCCTTAGCAACATCAGTGGAGTTCTTTCACGCCTATGAAAACTCGCAGGAGATTGTCTGTTTCTCTTGGTAACTTCTTACAGCCCACTGTCTGTGTAATGAGTTTTACAGATTAAGTACGCTTAACTTAAAAGTGAAATTCATCTGAGTAAATGTTCAGTCTGCATTTGAGATATCGTTATAATTTGTTAAGAATATTATGCCCTGAAAGTACCTGCCTTAAATTGAAATTTCTTTTAACTGTCTGTGAAGACCAGGGTTCACTGATTTGGTTATAAACGTTTCCACTAAAGTGAATTCTCCAGAGAGGATTCCTTTTCCTCCAAGAGAAATGTTTAAGCACTGCCATCCCTTCGGCAGCTATTTTACCTATGGTCTTATTATGAGAGAGGCTGCTGGTAGTGCCTGCACTTTACCCACCAGAATAGAGAATTAATTGCTTTCCCACAAAATGGAAGTCCTTAGTTTCTGTTTGATTTGATTTTTGACACCTCTTATACTGCAAGAGAGTGTCTTAATTGCCAATCTTCTGAGTATCTTGGTTGAACGTTGTCATGATGGCTTTTAAAGCTAAGCATTTTGCAGGTGTTAGTAGCTGGCTCTTTCCCTGTGCCTGGGAGAGGTGAGAGGAAGAAGTGTTCTGACATTTGCCCTGTGGAAAGGTTGCCTTTTTCTTGCAGCAATGGTTAATATGAAATGCGTCCATATACCAGCCCAAATACTGTGTGAGGAAAATTGTATTCTCCTGATGGGTACAGATATTCTTACCTTTCTTAGTAATTAAATGTCACAGAGTCATAGAATTGTGTAGGTAGGAAGGGACCTTTAAGATCATCTAGTCCAACCATCAAACTAACTCTGATAAAAACCATCACTAAATCATGCCACTAAGCACCCTGTCAACCTGTCTTTAACATACCTCCAGGGATGGTGCCACAACCACTTCCCTGGGCAACCCATTCCAGTGCTTAATAACCCTTTCAGTGTAAAAAATTTTTCCTAATATTCAATCTGAACCTCCCCTGGCACAACTTGAGGCCATTTCCTCTTGTCCTGTCACATGTGAGTTGGGAGGAGACCAACCCTCGCCTCTCTACAGCCTCCTTTCAGGTGGTTGTAGAGAGCAATAAGGTCTCCCCTCAGCCTCCTCTTCTCCAGACTGAACAACCCCAGCTCCCTCAGCCTCTCCTCATAAGACTTGTGCTCCAGACCCCTCACCAGCTTCGTTGCCCTTCTCTGGACCTTTTTTTTTTTCCTGTATGAAGCACTTGTTGCTTGCTGCTTTGACTCTTTACCTTCAGTGCTCTTCTTTCTCTGTACTGATTCTTCTCATTTTGTTGAATAGCAGTAGAGGAAGGAAGAAAATCATAATTATTTTTTTGTTGTGAGGAACTTTTACTTGTGGAATAAATGGGGTAAGAGCTAGAGAGGAATAGAAGGGCCCTTCCTTTCGCCTGCTCTCTGTCTTTGCTGCTGCTAGTGTCAGGAGCTGTTCCCAAAGGCTTTTCTTCCATCAGAGATAAGTCCTTCTGCTTAGTTTAATGATAAAGTTTCTAAGGATTCAAGGCGGTTCACAGTCAAGGTGCTGAGATCAACCTCTTGGGTATTCATCTTCCCAACTGCTTAGAATGTTAATGGGAACTAGATACTTTCACAGCAAAAAATTATCAGAAGTGAATAGATCCATGTTCATCTACCAGCCCACTTGATATGCCACGGCATATAAAATTGTCTGACACATTCCAAAAGAATAAAGGTATTGTCTGACAGTATTCCAAAAGAATAGAGAGCCACTGTGCCTCCAGATATCATTACATTGGTAAACATTTACTATATTTTGGTATTTTGGAAGAACTTTGTGTTTGGAACTTCATTCTTCAGTAAATATATGGCTTTTTTACACACTTCTTTTTCAACAGCTTCTATCGTTTTGTTCTGGAACCAGAATTAACTTACGGGATCAACAAGCACCTTCCTTCTGAACCTATGGCAAAATTCCTAGAATTGCCAGAATCACCCCTTTTAACCCTAAACATGATCACTCCTGAAAGCTGGTTGGTTGAAGCAGTAAACAGTTCCTGTGATCTCGATAACATTCATTTACAGGATGTAAGTAATAGTTTGTAAACATTATAAAACTTGTGTTGGACCATCTACCTCGAGGGAAATGGAAACATTGTGAGATTTTTTTTTTTTGTCTGTTTTCCAGAAATATTTTCTGTGGTAATTGGCTATTTAAGTCAGTATTTTACCATTTGTATTTTCATCATCTTTTTTTCCCCACTTTCTTTTAAAAAAACAAACAAACAAAAAAATCACAAAACCCAAGTCCTAAAGCAATGAAACAGAAAAAATCAGAATACAGAGTTCAAGTAAAAGCAATTTATCTGCTATGTTGAGCTTTATAATTTTGAATATATGGCTGTTATTAATATATATTAAAATATATTTGACCTTTTTTTAGTTCACAATTTTTAAATTATTTTTAATCCCCCAGCTTCAAAGTCTCTAGATTTGTTTCAGCAACGAAGCTTATTCAAAATATTGACCGTGTTTGATAGACCCAAGCTGTGTATTTGGAAGGTGTATTGTGAAAATGAAGGTTGGGATTTTCCTTACCAAAGCTGAGATGCTTCAGCTTCCTCAACGGTCAATGGAGAGAAGGTCCCTCCAGACAGTGATTCATCCTCTTTCTCTTGGATGCCTATTTTAAAATTGAGCGAAGTTCCTTCTGGAAGGGCCTTTCTCTTTTGTTTGACAGTTGAATTTAGTTGAGGTAAATCCCATGCAGCATGTTTGTCATTAATATGTTACTTTTCCCTCATCAATAAATTATGTCATTTAACTATGAAATATTCCTTCCACAGATAAAAGGGACAGTGATAGCAGAATATGAACTAGAATATATATTGCTTGAAGGACATTGCTTTGATGTGACGACTGGACAACCTCCTCGAGGGTTACAGTTCACTCTGGGCACAAAGAATAATCCTGTCATGGTTGATACTATTGTGATGGCCAACCTGGTGAGTATTAAGTACAGAAATAGTCCTTAAAATTGCACACTCCTCATGAGAATTCCTTAAAAGCTTCTTGTTCTTTAAATCCATTTCTCTGTGTTGCAAACTTAGCAATGCTAAAATTAGCAAGAGTATCCTGGAGTTAAGACCATCTACAAAAGATGTGCATCTCTAATTTGCTGAGCTTTCCCCCACTCTTCCAATAAAGTTTTGGATGTAGTCTAATTTTAGATTCTTGTCTGAAATACCTAAACTGGGAGCCTAATTGCCATAAGTAGATGGTCGGAGGGAGTTATATTCAGATGGAGGTTCCACTGACAAATGTAAGGTATGAATCACGTTCTGATTAAAATAACCATTTCTGGTACATAATGATCCACACAAAAGGCTCCTATTTTAGATGCTTCAGTCAAGTGCTTAAAGCCTGTGTGAGACAAACCCATACCTGAGAATTCTTCTGGTCATCCAAAGTAATTATTTTTTGGTTTAGGAGTCCACCGACCAGAAGATCTTGTGATGTCCAAAATGAAAGATTTGTTTTCTATTGGCTAAAGTAATTTGATAAGGAAGGATTTTCTGAATAAGATCTGTTACCTATCTGCTATTCCCTGTTCTCCGTATTGCAAGGAATAAAATTCTTAATAAACTGTGAATCTTTGATTTTTTTCACAAGTACTGAATAAGGTCTCAACAGTAGATGTTCAACATGATGAAGTTTTTAATGGTTCTTCACATTCCAAAGCTTCCTTCATATGGGTTTCAGATAATGATAGCTGTATTCAGCATTCCTAAATGGGGATGGAGCTGTGTTGACTTGGAAAGCTGTTCCAGACAAAAATTTTAAGTTCCAAAGGAAACAAAGTTCAGGAAACTTCAGTTTAGGGTCGGTTTAATAATGTATTTATTTTTTACTCACCGACTTGCTGCTCTAGGTGGAGATTTTGTATACAACTCAAATTCTGCTAAAACCAAATGGAACACGGAAAGGCTTTAATATAGACATACAGGAAAGGTGATACTTGATTGCATCACTGCCATATTACTTTCAGGGCTGGTTTAGCAGAAGGCAATGGTTACTGACACTGGCTGCAGTACCAAATGTTGGATAATTGATGTTTGTAAGAGTACATGATTCTGAAATGCTGACACAACAAGTGACTGTCTTTCCCTTTTTTTTTTTTTAGGGATATTTTCAGCTGAAAGCAAATCCAGGTGCTTGGACATTGAGGTTGCGTAAAGGAAGGTCCGAAGAGATTTATCAGGTTTTTTCGTAAGTATTAATCCGTCTTTTGGAAACCTACTTATAAATGAATCTGTAAGTGCAAGATATTTTGAAAAGATCTGACAGTACTGAAGGAAAATGAGCAAAAATAACATGAAAAAAATTGAACAAGAAGCAAATGATGATTTAAAGTTTATAAAGAGATAACCTTATTTCCTGAATAGTGTAACTCGTCGTTTGATTGCTCCATGTGTTCTTGAAGACATTTGGATATGTTAATGCATAGTAAACCTAAGCTGCTCAGCTAAACTTTATGCTAGTGAAGTCTCTTACTGTGCAGCTACACATCTGCTTGTCCTGTCAGTTCCAAGCGTGGTTAATGTTATCAAACTCTGTAGAAATGTTACTCAAGGCTTTGTTGATTAATATTTGGGCATTCCCAACATGCTTAACATGTAATTCCAAGAATGTCTGCTGGAGCATTGCTGGCTCACCAGCAGTGTCTTGATCAGCTGGAGGAAGTGCCATGAATTTCCATCTCATAATATTTTTTCTTGAGCTTTGAGGGTGCCTCTGAATGCAGGGTTATTGGTGGTTGGCACCTGTTTTTAACAGGAGCATTGTATTCAGTTCTGGGCTTTTTTCTTCAATTGATTCTGAGCGTTTCTTAGTCATCTAAATCATCTAAATCACTGTGGTTACGCATTCACCTTAGGATGTAGGAGCACCCTTCAGTTCTGTACCCTGTCTGCATGTTGACTGTGCCGCATTTCCCTCTCTTGGGAGAAACCCCTGTGCATGGACAGAAGTTACTGGCATTTAGTTGCCACCTATATGGCTTATAGATCTGTAATTTCCATGGTAGCCTCCTCTTGAAGCTCCTCTTGAAGCTTTTGGATCCACTCCCTTCTAGAGGAACAGTATTGTTTTATTTCAGCTTCAGTTCTTCCTTCTTTCCTCCCTCGCCTTGTAATTCTGTGGGCTGAAACAGGGTCTGTTTCTTATAAAATATTTATTATTGCTTGGGGTTCAGGAACACATAGTTGCATATGCTGTTTAGTCATCAGCTACTATTAAAAAATGAAAAAAATTATTAACTTCTTTGCTCTTTTGAATATGTAGTTAATGGATCAGTTTCAGTGTTACAATGGTAACGGGATAGTAGGTTCATTCTGTTTGTTTGCGATGTTCAATTTTTTTCCTGAAACTACTCAAAATCTGTTGAAAAAGCAGAAAAACATAGTGTTTATCTTAAGAAGTTCGCTTAATCTCCACCAACTGTAGTTATTTGTCTAATTTAACATTCAATTCTTAAGATATAGAAAGTGATTTATGAAATGTGTCATGGTTTAAAAAAAATAACCTAATGAGCTGTGGTTGAATTAAAAGATGAAACAAATGAAACAAAACCACTCCACGTTCCAGAGTGGATCAAAGGAAACAAATCATCCACCATCTTTTAAGATTACTGATTTTTCCCTAAGAAGTAATACAAATGAGTTTAATTAGGCTCAGTTAAGTTATGTAAAATTAATACTTGATGAGGAATCTAAACAAATGCATTTATTTCATTGAATTATGACAAGCCGTAGGCTTAGAGTGCAACAGCTAAAGTATGTTTGAGAGGCTGTACCAGGATCTTTGATATTACTTTTATTCTATCAGTATCAATAGTATCAAATTGCTATCAGAACTCGAGCAACTACTGGACAGGATGGAGTTTTGCCAAGAGGTATTGCAGTATATTCACCATCCTCATATACTAATCATATCCTCTCCTGCTGAACTGTGAGATGACCTCTTTTCTTTGAGGCACAGGCCTGCAGGAGTTGTAGGAGAAATACAGGATTTTGAAGTCACAGCATGTTCTACACCTCAGAGTTTGTTTGCTTCTCTCACAGTAGCATCTAATACACATACAAATAATTTATTTTTACTTTATGTAAATACACAGCTTTTGAAATAAGCTTCTTTTTTTTTTTAATGTCCCTGAACACTGCTTGTAACAAGGATCATTATTTTGAAGCAGTCACACTTGTAAATCAATTTGTTATTAGTAAATTGCTATGAATATTAGAAAGATGAGAACTGGTATATTCAGTAACCGTCTGAGCACTGCTTCTTATTGGAACATTGATTCTGTGATCTTGGTAGGAAAACAGGTATTGCAAGACTGCAGAAAATAGTTTATATCAAAAGAATAATACATAAACTCTTGCTGAACATTTAATATTTTAAAAAGGCAGGTAGGTATAATTTATTATATTTTGATGGTGTGCATCAAAATATATGCTTACTCAAAGTTGTATTTTTTAGAATTCAGGCAAAGAGAGTTTCTTTTTGTTTCTTTGTGCTTTTGTTCTCTGTATGGAAAATTATAATTCATATTATATTGATGTAGGTGTTTTGAAACATTTCAAAGCTGCAACATAAATAGTCTGCTGTGACATAAATAGTCTGCTGGACTATTTATATCTGTGACAAATAGTTTTGTCCAACAATTGTGTAACAATAATGTAGTTATTGTTAAATATTTAGTAGTGCTGTCAGTATCTTTTGGACAAAACACAAAATCCTTATTGGTTTTCTTAAGGGAGTTTATGAATCACAGTCCCAGTTCTTCCAAACCCCAGGACACATTGAAAACCTTATTCACATGGTCGCTCATTTGAAATGTGCATCTGTTACATGCATAAAATTAAAACCTGCTGAATATCAGATGCACAGAGAGAGAGAAAGGATGAGAGGTCCTGTGTAAGATTCAGCACACTGATTTAAAATTACAAGAACAGTATGGTTTTCTTGGAGAGATACCTACCTAAAAGCAAGTGAATATCCTAGTCTGAGCCCATAGCTGTGCGACTAGAAATTGAAATGAAGTACTCTGTCAGAAAAAGAAGTGTAACAGTAGGAAGTATACAAAGATGTGAATGGAGAAACAGATAAATTGATCTCGAGACCAACGTTAAGCATCCAAGGTACCTCTATTTTCAGTGTGTTTTTCATACTGGAACAGAAATTCATCACAGAGAGTGCTGTGCCGAGCAAAACAATCGACGCTCAGTGAAGATGGAGCTGACAGTGAGGGATCCACGGAAGGGATTTAGGCATAAAAAGCAATGTTATTAAATTTACAGCGAATTTAAATTTACCAAACACCTTGAGAATATTGGAAAGACTTTGGGAAATCATCTTCATCAGCAGAGCTGCAGAGCTAGGTACAGAATTCAGAACATACAGATTTTTTGAGATAACTGGGTGAATAACAGAAAATTTTGATTGTGTAAAAATTAAAAAAACTGACGAAAAAAAATGGGAGCACGGTGCCAGCTGCTGCCATTTCTGCTACCAGCAGTTGTGTTTGGCTCTAGTTTTACTATTTCAGAATTTTTTAATGATATGCTTTATTTGAAATGGAGCCCTGTGCCCTTTTATCTTGAGTACTGTACATCCCTGCGATAAAAAGACAGTCCTTGGCCAAGTGTTCATATATGCAATATTTTGGTGTGGAAATGAAACTAAATCAGAGAGTAGAAAAGTCAAGATAACCCTGAACGTTGTTTTGAGCAAAAATCAGCCATCTCTGTGAAACTTAGTAATCATAGGCACTTTTTGCATAAATTTATTAAATAGAAAATTCAGATAAGTATATAAAATGCTGTCATTTTCAGATAAGTAGTATGAAACAGATTGAAACAAGGTTTAAATATTTCTGTTTCATGAAAAAAGCCCCAAAAAATCAAGCCTAAAGGGTAGCAGATTACTTTCTTAAGCCATGTTTTTGTATGTGTAGCCTTCACGAGAGGAAACGACATGATGCTGTTAAAAGACAGAAAGGATTGAGGGAAAAATATGTAGGCTATTGAGGTATAAAAACTGTAAAATTTTGAGAATTATGTTATTACGTTGCATCACAGAGTGACGGCAGCATTTTACATACTTGTTACTCAGTGGACTGCAGTACAGTTTTGAGATGCCTGAATGGCTTGAAGCTGATGTTCAGTAGGGCAGATGTTCATGTGGTGCCTTGCATGGCCATGTCTTTAGGGGTACAGTTACCAAAGGCAAGCAGCTGAGAGCCAATCTTTACTGTCTCAGCACAGTGGTGGAGCTTTCCCTAGGCTTCTTAAAGAGGATTTCTTTTAAAAGTATATTTAATGCTGTCACACAGCAATTTCTAAGATGTCTTCCATATTTGAAAAATAAAATATACTTTAATATTTGAATGTAGTATATACCTGTATAATACATAATTGCGTATTCAGCTCATGGTTGCTGCATTTTTATATTGGTTGATAAAATTTCCTGTGAAAATCGAAATTAAAAAGTGAGGGCTATCGCTGTGGACAACATCTAGTGATGAATAAAACTGAGAAAGTTTCTGAAGTTAAGGTATAATTAGGTGCAAGTGAAGAAATTTTATTCCTATAAATATCAGCAATCTTAAATCTTACAGTCTAATTAAATGCAAGAAATAATGCATGTTTTAATGAGCCACTACTTTTGCATGTTTTTTTTTCTCCTCACAGCCATGAAGGAACAGATTCTGAAGCTGACCTCACAGATGTTATTGTGGTATTAAACAACTTCAGAAGCAAAATTATCAAAGTCCAAGTATGTAAAGATACCGGTTTTTGTCTGCAGTATTTCCTTATATGAAATATGACTAATGCTTACATGTCTTAGGCTATATTTAATTGGAAGATGTATACTGAAATATATAATTTAGATTCTGTATAATTAAAGAGAAGGGTGTGCAAATTAATGTAGTTAACTTGATCCAATCAGGCTGTACTAATTGCATGGGAGACTGTTGAGTAGCTGTTAAAATACTATAGCCTTGTGTGTAACATAGTTATGATTTATTTTATCTAGCTTCAAGTGTCTAAGAGCATAGTCTAGATGCCTTGAACTCCCTCTCTGCTTAGTACAATGAGAAAGACAGTCCAAAGGGCTGCTCATCCCATCTTACATGATGGGATGACCGCCTCCTGAGTCATCTGGTTCTTTCCTGTGTCTGGGGAGGGATTTTACGTCAAGTCCAGATACCTAATTTTAACTTCCACTCTGGTATGTCTACCCTAAGCTACCAAATTTGCGTAAATGAGGTTGTTACTTTCATTCTTGAAGATGTATCAAAAAGAGATCATGAAACTAGTTATATTAAGGAGAAAAGAACCTCCTAGTATTACATGTTTTCCACTTTTTTGTAAAATAACATTTTGTGTAGGTGTCCTTAGTACCTTGTATCCTAATTTTGGGCTTCGAGAAGGAGAAAGAATGGTGTAAACACGAATACAAAAGGAGTTTTTAAAACCGCATGTGTGAGTCTCTTCCCCAGCCCTGTAACTGAAATTTTCCAGAACTTGGAGGAAATGTGTAACTCTGGAGCATGATGGGCCTGCCATAAAACCACAGAGAAAGGAGGAAAGGGTACCATTTGGGTCAAAGACGGTTGGACAAGATGATCTTTAAGGTCCCTTCCAACCTAGAAGATTCTGTGAAAGCAGGAAAATTATTCTATGTGAAAGGTGGTACCTATTAAGCTTGTAACTAGAATGTGTAAGCTCTCATTCAGTTGAACTGTTGAATCACTTCAGCAACACTTAGGATGTGGCTTCAGAAGCATTAGCTAAAAAGACACACGATGTGGTGTGAACAGAAATCTGTAAGCGTTAGCTTGAGTGTATTAAAGTGAAATTAATATGGTTAGAATTGAATATGTTCAAACTCTTAGTGTTTTAAAAGCTATTTGGGTTTCACAAACAATTAGGTTTCCTTTAATCAATGAAATTAAGGTCAGCGAACAAAATTAATTTGAAACCTTTATTAAGCATCTGGGTAAGAAAGCAGAAATTGCTTAAGTTGGGCAGGAGAGTGACAGATTTGTCGCCTTCTCCTTGTGAAGGACTTCTGAGAATCAGTTTCCCTTCAGGTAAGTTCCATGAACGTGGTGGGACACCCTGCTACCCTTCTCCCAGCTGGTGGCTGGATCACAAACTCGTGAGGGAAGAAAATGAGATACGATTCCCTACATTTTTAGTGCTAAAAGGTTCATAGTACCCTAAGTTCCCATTCCCTGCCTGATGCACACAGTTTGGCTATGGTATCTTCACACCACCCCACTCTCTGTGCTGGTCTTTTCCCACCTTAGAATCTGCTGACTCTTAAGATGGCAAGTTATGTAGCTATGGTAGAATATATTCCCTGAGTATCAGCTGCACTCCACCCTGGAAGTTTCTTCAATGCTGAACCTTTTCTTAGAAATGTGAATATAGCTTTAATTTCTAAGTCACCTCCAGCAAGTTCTGTACATAGTTTAAAAGTATGAAACGACATTTTTTCTGTTCAGTTTAATGCAGTTCAGTAAGTATTTTACTGAAATAGAAATTGGTAAGATGTTGGTCCAGCTCTAGCCTGTAAGTACGCCATAATTAGATATCATAACTGAAGTAATTATTATCAACTAACTTCCCAAATAACACAAATACATTTGTTTTAATGACTAGGTACAGAAAAAGCCTGATAAAGTGAATGAAGATCTCCTTACTGATGGAACAACAGGAAAAAAAGGAAATCAAGAATCAGTCACAAGGTAATGCATAATTTGCTTATTCGTTTACCATGCCAGGACATGTTTATTAATATTCATAGCAAGTAAATGTTTCTTACTTAATAGTGATACAAATATATAAAAAGGCTCCCCAAGGGATTTATAATGTAGATACTATTTTGTGGTGCCCTGCAACAACTTTATCTCTAAGTTGGAGGGAGAGCGATTTGATGGGTGGATTGTGCAGTAGATGAGGAATTGGTTGGATGGTTGCACCCAGAGGGTAGTGGTCAACAGCTCAGTGTCCAGATGGAGATTGGTGAAGGTGCAGCCTTCTGACATCTCAGCTTTGTGTTAGTGGAGTGATGTGAATTCCTTTAAATATGTTGGAGGTCTGAGGCTTGTCTCATTTGCTTTTAAAGATTATGAGGGATACTTATTTTTATACTTTTTAAAGCATGCTGTTAAAAGGGCTCTAACCAGAAGAAAAAATTAATGGGAGTGACTCACAATCCAAGTGTGTGAGGAATGACTCATCTCAAAAAAAAAAAGAGATTATTGAGGTGAATCTCTAAGAATATAAAACCATACTGTAACCACTTTGGCTAAGGCAGCTTTTTCTGAGATCTGTGACGCGGTGCTGTGGGGGAGACTGCAGCCACCAGCTCCCAGCTCCCTGTGCTGGAAGGCAAACATGACTGAAAAAACCAGTCATGGTAGACTTTGGTATTCAAAGCAAACAAAGAATGCTGTGCAGCAGAAACAGAAAACCTCTGGACAGCAGACCTCAGAGATATAGGGTAGCTTGGTGGGAGAGTAATTGCATTAATTTAAGGAAGAACTCAGCAAGTATTATGGAAAACACTCAGGAAATCTCACCACCACAGACCATTGAATGTTATGAGAGCATTCTGCAACAAGCTACTACTCCTGAGCCTTGTCATTTGCTGTTTTTAAGGTACTGGGCTAAATATGTGGTTTGGCTGGTGTGGCCAGCTTTATATTATCTTCATTCTGTATTTTAGAGTATATATTCAACTCAACCACTTACGGGGCTCTGCAGACATAATTTAGCTCAAGAATATGCATTGGTTCTTCTGATGCAGAATGCACATATATGAAGCGTGAAAAAAAAACCAAACTGTTGCCTATTTTAAAAATGACCACTTCTCAAGATATTCTGGCTCTGTGTATTGCTGATTATTTTGCTATGTGGAGTTCTTGCCAAATTTGGGTTCTCTTTGTTTGAAAATATTGGAGGCTGCAGTTGTGCCATCATTTGTCCTGAGCGACTGGGTATAAGGTGTTGCTTCCAAAAGATTTTGGTATCACAGGCATGTGCAATGGGAATAAAATATAGGTGTATTTAGTTCCTATAGGATAAGCATTAAGAATATCTGTCTCCAACATTTAAGGTAGGAGAAATGTCTTCCTTTTATTATTTTTCTTAAAAATTTTAAGTAGGTTTTTAAAAAATACTTCTTTTGTGTGTATTCTTAGTTTTGATTCTTTTATGAGCTTAATGGTAATGACATACTATTTTCTTTCTGCTGAATGTTTACTTTATATAATAATCTGAGGGTCTTTCTTTTATTAGATTTTCAGAAGACATTCCAGCAGAGGAGAAGGAAAAGAAAAGTGATATTCTTAACATTTTTTCAGTCGCTTCAGGTCATTTGTATGAACGTTTTTTAAGGTAAGGAAAAGTTAAAGGGAAACAAGAATTTCATAGCAATACTGCAAACTTTCATCCGAAAACTAAGCAGCTAAAAGAAACTTACTTTTTTAACAAGTAAATTGTCAAAGCACAGAAAAGTTGTATACAGTGAGGACTAAATTCATCTTTGTTTGAGAACAAAGTGATTTGATGTATAGATGTTCAAAAACGCCATTATCCTTTGAAGAAAGAAAAATGTTCTCTTGTGTCTTTCATGAGTGCATGTGTGAAGTGTGAACACAAAAGATGAAATTCAGCATCTCTTTATAAAGACATGGCAGAAGTGGCTTCATTAGAGCTGTATCTATGTTTAGTTCAAACTGTGGGTACTCCTACACGCACGTATGGCCTTACTTCAGTGTTCATTCAATGAGCAGTGATTGCTTTGAAGGAAATCTTACAGTACAGCCTAATCTGGTCACAACCAGCTCTGTTACTTTTCTGATTTGACTGCTTGTCTGCAGGTGTCAGGTGTAGGGGTTTTCCTATCCTAACGTGGAATTTCACAATTCGTTCATGCATATTTATTTGGAAAGCAGCATTTTTGTATGTATTGATTTTTATTTCTTAGTAATCCGATGCGGTTTGAACATCGGCATTTCTCTCCTTCAACCTACAACAACCTTCATAAAAGGAAAGACTCATTTATTCTAAAGGAGAAAAAAACCCCCAATATTAAAACATCCTACATACTTCTTTACCTCACTTTATTACTTCTTGATTTTTAAGGCAGATTTGACCTTGCGTAAAGTTGTAAGGCGTTGCTTATCTGTCTGGCTACACCAAACAAATGCCATAATAGTGAAAAAAAAAAAAGAACCCAAAATAGTGATTCTTGCAGTTACCAAGGCTTTTCTGAAGAGAATCTTAACTTGATCTATGCTTTCTATTTCCCACTGCTTTTCTTTTCAGCAACCTTATTAAACTCAACTTATTTTAGAACACATTGGTTATCTCAGTTGCCAAGTTAATATAAGGTATTAATTGGTATTCTAATTTTGTCAGGCACCTCTCAGAATAAAACTTGTTAACAGATCCACTTTTGAAATTGTTCCTTCTAATGTTGCTTAGCCAATCTGGATTGAATAAACCCATCTTGGAGACATGCTCTTCAAAGCTTTTTATTTGAAATAGACAGAAATTTCTGCTTAAACTGGGTTAAAGAAAATTATACTTAGAAAGCTCTAGCACCTTTTAGGTGGAGTTGAAATTTAATGACCTGTGTGTATTTGTTTGTTTATTATAGACTTATATTTCCACAGAATTATGATGCTTTCTGTCCTACGTCATACAAAAACACCGGTTAAATTTTGGTTTCTGAAAAACTATCTGTCTCCAACATTTAAGGTAGGAGAAATGTCTTCCTTTTATTGTTTTTCTTAAAAATTTTAAGTAGGATTTTAAAAAAAATTACACTTGAATAATTATATAATGTAAATTAAATTTTCACAGTTGGAAATGATCTCTGAATGCATATTAAATACTATTGGTTTTGAAAGTCTCATGAGTAAAGTAGTTCTTTTCTGGAGCCCAAAGCCCAGTGATATATTATAATAATTTATTCTCTTCTGATAGTCTCCCAGAACTTTAAATAAATGCTTTTATATTTGTGTAGTTGAGGATACTGCTAGAACTAAAAAATAACATTTTAAAATACTAATTTATGTAGTTAGTAAGGCAAATACAGCTGCAATTGTGTTGCAAATGTTCATTCTTTGTCCTTTTGAGTCCTCGTGTGTTGCATACTTGTGCAACTAATAGGATTTATGTTCTTTTTCTAGGATGTTATTCCTCATATGGCTAAAAAGTATGGTTTCAAGTATGAGTTAGTACAGTATAAATGGCCCCGCTGGCTTTATCAACAGGCAGAGAAACAAAGGATTATCTGGGGCTACAAAATTCTTTTTTTGGACGTTCTTTTCCCTTTGGCTGTGGATAAAATAATATTTGTCGATGCTGACCAGGTAAGAAAAAATAATGCTGTATAAATTAGATTAGATCTCAGGAAGAAATTCTTTTCTATAAGGGTGGTGAGACACTGGAACAGGTTGCCCAGAGAAGCTGTGGATGCCCCATCCCTGGAGGTGTTCAAGGCCAGGCTGGATGGGGCTTTAAGTAACCTGCTCTAGTGGGAGCTGTCCCTGCCCATGGCAGGGGGAACTTGCTGATCTTCAAGATCCCTTCCACCCCAAACCATTCTATGATTCTATGAAATGTATGAGGAATTCATTTTGGCTTAAATTCATCCCGTTTCATTCTCTGTGGCCATTTTATTGAGATGTTGTTCCTGTAAGACTAATGCAGTTGTACGAGCAGAATCAGTGGTGTTGCAGAACATGTAATACAGTCATTTTACTTGTCTTGAGTCATGTAGAAATTAAGAGCACCACACTGAGCTGCCCTAAGTTGCCTGTGGAGAGAGGCATTTCACCTAAGGCATATTTGAGTGATTGACTCTGGGCTGATTGCGAGAGGACTTCTCCAGTATGGAAGGAGTCTGAGGTGATTAGTTTAGACCATCTGAACAACTTCTAGACGGCTGAAATTTTTCACTATTAATCCTCTCACTTTTTTTCTTGAACTTGTATGCAGTCTTTCACTCAGAAATGAATATTGTATAATATACTGAAAGGTAACATGCTGTCTTAAAGTGACAAGACATTTGAAGAGAGCATCACATGATTATTGAAAACCTCAGAACAAATATTACATATTTCTTGTCCTTTTCCAATGCTTGAGAATAAATGAAATTTGGATGTAGCAAAGCAGACTGTAACTTTCTGCAGTTTCATTTGGCTACAGTAGAAATGCTCGTTGTCTGTCCTAACTACTTACTGGAAGGATTTCTCTGTATTCCAAAACAGATGAAACTTTTTTTTTTTTACCACTGATAAATTAGATTAGTGGGATTTGATGGAAGAATGATTGATTAGTAAATAAAGGGCATTTGTAAAATGTACTCATAACCAATTTTTAGAAGTACTTTTATACTAGATACAAAGATTTTTCAAACGATGCAATTTGATGCAAATCACAGAAGGATTTTTTAGAAGGGAGATGCTCAGTAGATTTTGAAAGTTACACTCTTCCATGAAGGAATTTAATATTGAGCGACCAGGAATATTGGTCCATGAGTTAAAAATACTTTGTTCATTTTATTTAATTTACTTATTAAATGTGTTTGTATAATATACTGAAAGGTAACATGCTGTCTTGAAGTGACAAGACATTGAAGAGTGCATCACATGATTATTGAAAACCTCAGAACAAATATTACGTATTTCTTGTCCTTTTCCAACGCTTGAGAATAAATTAAATTTGGATGTAGCAAAGCAGACTGTAACTTTCTACAGTTTCATCTGGCTACAGTAGAAATGTTCATTGTCCGTCCTAACTACTTACTGTAAGGATTTCTCTGTATTCCAAAACAGATGAAACTTTTTTTTACCACTGATAAATTAGATTAGTGGGATTTGATGGAAGAATGATTGATTAGTAAACAAAGGGCATTTGTAAAATGTCCTCATAACCAATTTTTAAAAGTACTTCACTACTAGATACAAAGATTTTTCAAACGATGCAATTTGATGCAAATCACAGAAGGATTTTTTAGAAGGGAGATGCTCAGTAGATTTTGAAAGTTACACTCTTGCATGAAGGAATTTAATATTGAGCAACCGGGAATATTGGTCCATGAATTAAAAATACTTTGCTCCTTTTATTTAATTTACTTATTAAATGTGCTACACAGATGGCCACAGAATAACCACTTCTTTTTTCCTTGAACAATAATATGGTAAATACTATTCCAAGTGGAAATCTTTATTTGTACTTCACTGTTGTAGTGTCTTAGTTGTTTTTTTTTGTAACATGCTGTCTTAAAGTGACAAGACATTTGAAGAGAGCATCACATGATTATTGAAAACCTCAGAACAAATATTACATATTTCTTGTCCTTTTCCAATGCTTGAGAATAAATGAAATTTGGATGTAGCAAAGCAGACTGTAACTTTCTGCAGTTTCATTTGGCTACAGTAGAAATGCTCGTTGTCTGTCCTAACTACTTACTGGAAGGATTTCTCTGTATTCCAAAACAGATGAAACTTTTTTTTACCACTGATAAATTAGATTAGTGGGATTTGATGGAAGAATGATTGATTAGTAAACAAAGGGCATTTGTAAAATGTCCTCATAACCAATTTTTAAAAGTACTTCACTACTAGATACAAAGATTTTTCAAACGATGCAATTTGATGCAAATCACAGAAGGATTTTTTAGAAGGGAGATGCTCAGTAGATTTTGAAAGTTACACTCTTCCATGAAGGAATTTAATATTGAGCGACCAGGAATATTGGTCCATGAGTTAAAAATACTTTGTTCATTTTATTTAATTTACTTATTAAATGTGTTACACAGATGGCCACAGAATAACCACTTCTTTTTTCCTTGAACAATAATATGGTAGATACTATTCCAGTGGAAATCTTTATTTGTAATTCACTGTTATAGTGTCTTAGTTGATTTTTCTAAAATTAAAATTAAACTTTGGGAAGCTTGCTGCGATAACCACTCTCAAATACATGCCTTAAAAATAGTATTAAATTATAAAAATAAAGATATTTTTATTTAGATTGTGAGAAGTGACCTAAAAGAACTCAGAGATCTGGATCTGAATGGAGCTCCCTACGGATACACACCTTTCTGCGACAGCCGTAAAGAAATGGACGGGTACCGGTTCTGGAAGTCGGGATACTGGGCATCACATCTTGGGAAAAGGAAATACCATATTAGGTAGGATAAATCCTCATATGTTTTTGTGCAGTTTGTCAATTTGATTTAAATCTGGGTCTTGGTGTTAATCACCAAGGCATGAATTCTGATGACATACTGATTTTGCTTTTTTATTGTAGCTTCAGCCACTTAATTAAAAAAAAAATTCCTTTTAGGACGGGAACAGGTTTTGGTTTCTTGTTACTTTTATTAATGCTATCAAAAAAGAAGGTGAAACTCCACAAGACTTAATTCTTTTGTTTGTCTTTGGTAGTGCCTTATATGTTGTGGATCTTAAGAAGTTCAGGAAGATTGCAGCAGGAGACAGGCTTCGGGGCCAGTACCAGGCTCTTAGTCAAGATCCAAACAGCCTGTCAAATCTAGATCAGGTATATATGGCTTTAAGCAATTTGGGGTTTATTTTCGTTATCTTTCTCAATATGCATGGAATCATTTTGTAACATACACACTGAGATACGTAATTCTGAAACTATTGGCCCTTTACTGCTATTTTAGCACATTCTCAGCTATGCATATGAGCACAGTTCAGAAAACTGAACACTAAATGATGACTACTTCAAGTAATTGTTTAATATGAAAAAAAATAGGAGAAAACAGCATAGTGGACTGCCATCCTTTATTTCTAGTTGTTCTATGTGCATTTGTGTTTTTCTAATGCTAATCCTATATTCTGATAATGGTAATTATATTCTTATTTAGCAAGAGCTTTTTCCTCCTCTTCTTTTTTTCCATCAATGTAAATTTAATTTTTGTAAGCTAACTGCTAACACACTCTACTGGTTGCTGGACATCCTCACCCTGGGGTGACTGTAGGTCTTCATTTATGTAACTCCACCTATTTTTAAAGGTAGGTCAGGTAAGTCTGGGTGCAAGTCACAAGTATGTAAGTAGATCCCAGAACATCCTCACCCTGGGGTGACTGTAGGTCTTCATTTATGTAACTCCACCAATTTTTAAAGGTAGGTCAGGTAAGTCAGGGTGCAAGTCACAAGTAAGTAGATCCCAGCTGTACAGAACATACTTAAATTTATTATTTTCTTCTGTAGTGGAGATTCTTAAACTCAGTAGAAGATTGATAACACAGCTTGTCTGATCTCTGCCTGTGTAAATGATGCCTTTTATTTGTGTCTCTCTTTGGGGGAACTTCAGAAGGCTTCATAAGTGAGATGGTCCCTGCTTTCATAATTTTCCTTGTGGAATTGCTAAAGCACAAAAGGTTTTTACCTGCCGATAGCTGTAAAGGGATCCTACAGCAACAAAGCCCACATCTCTCTGTGCCTGAATCCCACCCCCTTATTCTGCAAGGAAATTCTTCTCGCTTACATAAGTAGATTATTACCACCTGCAATTTTTCCAGAAATAAAACTAAAAATTGAAAATAGCAGTTCTTACAATGCTGGACAAAGAAAAGTGGAAATACAGCTACACTACAAACTTGAACTACAGCCTTAAGCTGTAGCTGTGAAGAGCAAAAGACTGATACAACATCAAGAGTCAGATTTTTACCTCTTTTCTGGGCAACAGAATGACGTGTTGGGCCTGTGTCACACACTTAAGGGTCCTGATGTGATACAGCTGGATGTTTTTCAAATATATTCCTGCCCATATTGCAAGGTGTCTTTCAGAAAGACCTTTAAGCTCGTTACAGGGCTTCCACCATAATGTTGCTTTTCAGTAATAGTAATTAGTTTAATCTAATGTGCTCAAAATATTAATAATGTATTATTTTTAAGATTTTTGTTTTCGATTGCAGTATTAATACATGACACCATATATATCTCTTAACAAGTCTGTTGGATCCCTCAGCACATCAGCGCTGAGAGCAGAGGTTAAGGCAGCTAAATCTTGGCAGAACAGAATTGGAATTATTTGGAAAGGGGAATATTTCAAAGTAATATTTTTGCAGTTATCTACTCTCTGACAGTATTGATAGGAATCACTCTCTGTCTTCATTGCTACTTCTTCCACCAAATACAGCAACATTCCTGGAAATACAAACCACAGTGCAATATATTTTACAAGAGTCCTGGAGAGTTTTTACCTACTGATAAGTGTGCATTATGATAATTTTTTTTTCTTCTTATTTTAATTATCTGGCTGGAGTGTTCATTGCCCTTCTCAAAGAAGCAGCAATCTCAGCTCTTGGCTCATCTGCCAGCACTGATGCCTTCACGGGTAGTAGCTAAGGTTATGCCAATATACACCACAAAATAGAAGTAGATAGAGTGGAAAAAAAATTTAAATGCCAAGGAGAGCAAGTAAAGAGCTCCTAGGGAGAAAAATTGCACATGATAAAAACTAGACTTCTAGTACAGTGTATTTAATTGTACATTTTAAAGAGAAGCGTGGAAATGTCTGTGTAGATGACAAAACAAATACTTGACGAACATTTATACTAATAGCAATTCATTAAAAACAGAAAATTAACCATCTTGTTCTTTACTTAAAGAATAAAAATCAGAAGAGAAGAATACAAGACTAATTCTTTTATTAAGAGGTGATGTTTTTCTATTTTTAAATTGAGAGTTTATTTTCTAATAAAGATGGTGCTGCAGAGGAGTTCCCCTTTAAAACTGTAGGTTATTTATTTGACTAAATGTGAAAAGAGTCGCATTGTAAATCAACTTGAAGCACAACTTTGAAATGTTGTTTGTGAAAATCTAGAAGACTTTCATTTCAGCAGTTTACATATTTTGAATAAACAAGAATTTTGGCACTGGCAGTAAACAATCTCTTCTTACCTTTGTTCATTTATTTTTTTGATTCATGAATATTTCCCCTTTCATCTTCTAGATGTATTTTAGTGGTTTTGAGGATAAAACACTTTATTGTGAAAGGATAAGCAAATTTTTGTTTAGATTTTTTTTTCTATTTACTTTAAATCCTAGATCTAGCAGCTGACTTTCTACTTTTTGCTCCATATAACAAGTTGTAAATTCACAACTTTGCGAGTTACTGCAGTTACTCAGGAATTCTGATTTCATTTAGAAAAGTCAGAGAGACACAACAGAAGACCAGTCTCTCTTCTCTTGAAATTGAGATGGTGATAAACCATTTATTTTGTCTTCCAAAAACTCGTAGAATTGAAGTTTTTCAAAAAATAAAGAATTTAAATCGATGTTTAATGTCTTGGCACTCTCTGTGTACTTCTATTTGATGTAATTTTTGTGCACTAATTTCTCTATTTGTGTTAAATTACACGCTTTTCATAATGCAGCTATATGTGCTGGTTTATTCTGTCACATTTAGTAAAGTGAATGGGCAAAATAAGAAGTAACCAATACTTATTTGAGAGCTGAAATTGATTTTTTTGGAAGTGTAATGTAGGGGTTGCAGAAGTGAAAGAGCTTACGAATGGATCTACCAATTATACCTGTTATTTTTCACCACGGCCAGAGTACGTGCAGCAGCCTGTGACCTCCTGAGGTTCCTTCTCATTTGTAAATGCTGTTCCCTGCTTTCAGCAAGAGACTGGCTTGGAGTTTTCATGAGAGTACATGACTACATAGTAAAGGTTTCAAAAGCAAAACAATGGGGGAAAAAAAAAAGGAAAATTTAAGTAAAAAAGGAAACATAAGAAGGAGGAAATAATATAAGAACAATTTGTAGAAATGGTAATAGGCAAAGATATTCTGTTTTTAAGTAGTTGCTTGATAACCAGATACATCAAATGCAATGCTAACTTATGATTTTACAAAATTTCTACAGGATCTTCCCAATAATATGATTCATCAAGTAGCCATTAAGTCTCTCCCTCAGGAGTGGCTTTGGTGTGAAACCTGGTGTGATGATGAGTCCAAGAAAAAGGCTAAAACAATAGACTTGGTGAGTTGCTTTTGAGTTAAATTCGTTTTCTAGATTAAAAAACTCTGCTTTAATTCCTGTGGTTTTTGAAATATGCTCTTGAAGGCACTGGAACACTACTTCCCTTCCCCTACAATACAGCAACTTTTCTTCTTTCCTCCAAGACCTCTTCTGCTTCTTCTGTACCAAATTTGCCTATGTTGAAGCTGAAAACTGTACCCCAAAATTGAATGTTGCTCCTTTTAAGTGGACAGGATTGGGGTTTTTCACACCTGTGCATGTATTTTCCTTATCTTTTTTCCCCATGTTCAGCCAGGTTAGTGGAACACTGATGAATTACTGTTAATTGTCTGGGCACTGTGTGCTGCTCTTGTGCTTCCTACCCAGGAGGTTCCTCCAGAACCCTCTGTGTAGAGGACTTAATATTATGTTGCTTTTCTCTGTCCATTTCCACACTATAAACAGGAGATAAAGCAGAGCTTAAAAACTAATTCTGAGGAGACTGTCCTTATTTAGAAAGAACAAAGTGTCCTTCTTTGGGAATGGAAACAGGGAGAGAAAATGTTCTTCTCTGTCATTATTACCTTATCTCCTTTTTTCCCCATTTTCATTTTTTGACATCCCCCATGCACTGTAAGTGATATTTCAGAGACATAATTCTGATGAAAAACAGACAGTTGGAAGCTGGTGCAACTAATTCAGTATGTAAATAGTTTTGTTTTCTTTGTGTCTTTACAGTTTTTAAAATAAGCTTTTTTTGGTGCACTGTAGACGAGTGCTCTCTGTTCACAAAAGACTGAAATTAAGTTACTAGACCTTCTTCTGATCCCCATTATCATGTATCACTTTTTATTAGGATTTCTATTCATGTGATTTTACGGACGTAATCAATACATTTTCTAAACAACACTAGAGGAAGCATCACAAACTTAATAAAAAACATCAGATTTAATATCAATGTGCTTATGTGTATCTTGTATCTCCCTGTATAACTTAGTAGTCATGTCTCTGCTATCCATACAGTCAGGAGCATATGGAGAAGTAACAGCATTTACAATAAAATGGTTTGAGTTTTTTAAACAGGGTTTACTTACGATTTGGTTCATGTGATTTAATTTTTTATTTTTTTAAAAAATTATTAATATCGAGTTAACTGACCTTGCACACTGCCCTTCAATGCAATTATAAATGCTGACAAAAATTAGTTTAGGTAAGCTCATTGGAAAGGTGATATTTTCACATTTGCTTCATTTACATCTCGTATGTTTTAAATTTTCAGTGCAACAACCCCCAAACCAAAGAACCCAAACTAAAGGCTGCGGCGCGGATAGTTCCCGAATGGGTTGACTATGACTCTGAGATACGAACGTTAATACAGCAAATTGAAAAAAAGAAGAAAAATCTAACATCGTTCTTTCAGAAAGGTAATTTACCTGAATATTAATCTGTTAGCTTTTAAAAAATAAATATGAATATATTGAAATGAAGGTTGGAGTCAGTAGGCACAAATATTGTATATGTGTAATTTCCCTTGGTCGTAGAGAAATTGTGTGGGTTTGAAGAGTCGTGTGATGCTGCTTTACACAGGAGTGACACTGAGAGGATAAAATCTTTTGTTTCATGCCAGCATCTATGAGACAATTGAGAGGTGTCCTATTCTTGGACCTCAGACACAACCAGCTGTTCCACATCGTTTGGGCCATAAATACTAAATAATCACACAGAATCACAGAATCATAGTGGTTGGAAGGGACCTCAGAGATCGAGTCCAACCACAAAAAAAAAAAAACAAACAAAAACAAACAAAAAAAATACCACCCCCCCCCTAAACACACAACAACAACAACAACCAAACCAAAAACCATCACCCACAGCAGAAACAGAAAACCTCTGGACAGGCGTCCTCAGATATAGGGTAGTTTTGCGGGAGAGTAATTGCGTTAATTTAAGGAAGAACTCAGCAAGTATTATGAAAAACACTCAGGAAATCTCACCACCACAGACCATTGAATGTTATGAGAGCATTCTGCAACAAGCTACTACTCCTGAGCCTTGTCATTTGCTGTTTTTAAGGTACTGGGCTAAATATGTGGTTTGGCTGGTGTGGCCAGCTTTATATTATCTTCATTCTGTATTTTAGAGTATATATTCAACTCAACCACTTACGGGGCTCTGCAGACATAATTTAGCTCAAGAATATGCATTGGTTCTTCTGATGCAGAATGCACATATATGAAGCGTGAAAAAAAAAAACAAACTGTTGCCTATTTTAAAAATGACCACTTCTCAAGATATTCTGGCTCTGTGTATTGCTGATTATTTTGCTATGTGGAGTTCTTGCCAAATTTGGGTTCTCTTTGTTTGAAAATATTGGAGGCTGCAGTTGTGCCATCATTTGTCCTGAGCGACTGGGTATAAGGTGTTGCTTCCAAAAGATTTTGGTATCACAGGCATGTGCAATGGGAATAAAATATAGGTGTATTTAGTTCCTATAGGATAAGCATTAAGAATATCTGTCTCCAACATTTAAGGTAGGAGAAATGTCTTCCTTTTATTATTTTTCTTAAAAATTTTAAGTAGGTTTTTAAAAAATACTTCTTTTGTGTGTATTCTTAGTTTTGATTCTTTTATGAGCTTAATGGTAATGACATACTATTTTCTTTCTGCTGAATGTTTACTTTATATAATAATCTGAGGGTCTTTCTTTTATTAGATTTTCAGAAGACATTCCAGCAGAGGAGAAGGAAAAGAAAAGTGATATTCTTAACATTTTTTCAGTCGCTTCAGGTCATTTGTATGAACGTTTTTTAAGGTAAGGAAAAGTTAAAGGGAAACAAGAATTTCATAGCAATACTGCAAACTTTCATCCGAAAACTAAGCAGCTAAAAGAAACTTACTTTTTTAACAAGTAAATTGTCAAAGCACAGAAAAGTTGTATACAGTGAGGACTAAATTCATCTTTGTTTGAGAACAAAGTGATTTGATGTATAGATGTTCAAAAACGCCATTATCCTTTGAAGAAAGAAAAATGTTCTCTTGTGTCTTTCATGAGTGCATGTGTGAAGTGTGAACACAAAAGATGAAATTCAGCATCTCTTTATAAAGACATGGCAGAAGTGGCTTCATTAGAGCTGTATCTATGTTTAGTTCAAACTGTGGGTACTCCTACACGCACGTATGGCCTTACTTCAGTGTTCATTCAATGAGCAGTGATTGCTTTGAAGGAAATCTTACAGTACAGCCTAATCTGGTCACAACCAGCTCTGTTACTTTTCTGATTTGACTGCTTGTCTGCAGGTGTCAGGTGTAGGGGTTTTCCTATCCTAACGTGGAATTTCACAATTCGTTCATGCATATTTATTTGGAAAGCAGCATTTTTGTATGTATTGATTTTTATTTCTTAGTAATCCGATGCGGTTTGAACATCGGCATTTCTCTCCTTCAACCTACAACAACCTTCATAAAAGGAAAGACTCATTTATTCTAAAGGAGAAAAAAACCCCCAATATTAAAACATCCTACATACTTCTTTACCTCACTTTATTACTTCTTGATTTTTAAGGCAGATTTGACCTTGCGTAAAGTTGTAAGGCGTTGCTTATCTGTCTGGCTACACCAAACAAATGCCATAATAGTGAAAAAAAAAAAAGAACCCAAAATAGTGATTCTTGCAGTTACCAAGGCTTTTCTGAAGAGAATCTTAACTTGATCTATGCTTTCTATTTCCCACTGCTTTTCTTTTCAGCAACCTTATTAAACTCAACTTATTTTAGAACACATTGGTTATCTCAGTTGCCAAGTTAATATAAGGTATTAATTGGTATTCTAATTTTGTCAGGCACCTCTCAGAATAAAACTTGTTAACAGATCCACTTTTGAAATTGTTCCTTCTAATGTTGCTTAGCCAATCTGGATTGAATAAACCCATCTTGGAGACATGCTCTTCAAAGCTTTTTATTTGAAATAGACAGAAATTTCTGCTTAAACTGGGTTAAAGAAAATTATACTTAGAAAGCTCTAGCACCTTTTAGGTGGAGTTGAAATTTAATGACCTGTGTGTATTTGTTTGTTTATTATAGACTTATATTTCCACAGAATTATGATGCTTTCTGTCCTACGTCATACAAAAACACCGGTTAAATTTTGGTTTCTGAAAAACTATCTGTCTCCAACATTTAAGGTAGGAGAAATGTCTTCCTTTTATTGTTTTTCTTAAAAATTTTAAGTAGGATTTTAAAAAAAATTACACTTGAATAATTATATAATGTAAATTAAATTTTCACAGTTGGAAATGATCTCTGAATGCATATTAAATACTATTGGTTTTGAAAGTCTCATGAGTAAAGTAGTTCTTTTCTGGAGCCCAAAGCCCAGTGATATATTATAATAATTTATTCTCTTCTGATAGTCTCCCAGAACTTTAAATAAATGCTTTTATATTTGTGTAGTTGAGGATACTGCTAGAACTAAAAAATAACATTTTAAAATACTAATTTATGTAGTTAGTAAGGCAAATACAGCTGCAATTGTGTTGCAAATGTTCATTCTTTGTCCTTTTGAGTCCTCGTGTGTTGCATACTTGTGCAACTAATAGGATTTATGTTCTTTTTCTAGGATGTTATTCCTCATATGGCTAAAAAGTATGGTTTCAAGTATGAGTTAGTACAGTATAAATGGCCCCGCTGGCTTTATCAACAGGCAGAGAAACAAAGGATTATCTGGGGCTACAAAATTCTTTTTTTGGACGTTCTTTTCCCTTTGGCTGTGGATAAAATAATATTTGTCGATGCTGACCAGGTAAGAAAAAATAATGCTGTATAAATTAGATTAGATCTCAGGAAGAAATTCTTTTCTATAAGGGTGGTGAGACACTGGAACAGGTTGCCCAGAGAAGCTGTGGATGCCCCATCCCTGGAGGTGTTCAAGGCCAGGCTGGATGGGGCTTTAAGTAACCTGCTCTAGTGGGAGGTGTCCCTGCCCATGGCAGGGGGGTTGGAACTTGATGATCTTCAAGATCCCTTCCAACCCAAACCATTCTATGATTCTATGAAATGTATGAGGAATTCATTTTGGCTTAAATTCATCCCGTTTCATTCTCTGTGGCCATTTTATTGAGATGTTGTTCCTGTAAGACTAATGCAGTTGTACGAGCAGAATCAGTGGTGTTGCAGAACATGTAATACAGTCATTTTACTTGTCTTTAGTCGTGTAGAAATTAAGAGCACCACACTGAGCTGCCCTAAGTTGCCTGTGGAGAGAGGCATTTCACCTAAGGCATATTTGAGTGATTGACTCTGGGCTGATTGCGAGAGGACTTCTCCAGTATGGAAGGAGTCTGAGGTGATTAGTTTAGACCATCTGAACAACTTCTAGACGGCTGAAATTTTTCACTATTAATCCTCTCACTTTTTTTCTTGAACTTGTATGCAGTCTTTCACTCAGAAATGAATATTGTATAATATACTGAAAGGTAACATGCTGTCTTGAAGTGACAAGACATTGAAGAGTGCATCACATGATTATTGAAAACCTCAGAACAAATATTACGTATTTCTTGTCCTTTTCCAACGCTTGAGAATAAATTAAATTTGGATGTAGCAAAGCAGACTGTAACTTTCTACAGTTTCATCTGGCTACAGTAGAAATGTTCATTGTCCGTCCTAACTACTTACTGTAAGGATTTCTCTGTATTCCAAAACAGATGAAACTTTTTTTTACCACTGATAAATTAGATTAGTGGGATTTGATGGAAGAATGATTGATTAGTAAACAAAGGGCATTTGTAAAATGTCCTCATAACCAATTTTTAAAAGTACTTCACTACTAGATACAAAGATTTTTCAAACGATGCAATTTGATGCAAATCACAGAAGGATTTTTTAGAAGGGAGATGCTCAGTAGATTTTGAAAGTTACACTCTTGCATGAAGGAATTTAATATTGAGCAACCGGGAATATTGGTCCATGAATTAAAAATACTTTGCTCCTTTTATTTAATTTACTTATTAAATGTGCTACACAGATGGCCACAGAATAACCACTTCTTTTTTCCTTGAACAATAATATGGTAAATACTATTCCAAGTGGAAATCTTTATTTGTACTTCACTGTTGTAGTGTCTTAGTTGTTTTTTTTTAAATTAAAATTAAACTTTGGGAAGCTTGCTGCGATAACCACTCTCAAATACATGCCTTAAAAATAGTATTAAATTATAAAAATAAAGATATTTTTATTTAGATTGTGAGAAGTGACCTAAAAGAACTCAGAGATCTGGATCTGAATGGAGCTCCCTACGGATACACGCCCTTCTGCGACAGCCGTAAAGAAATGGACGGGTACCGGTTCTGGAAGTCGGGATACTGGGCATCACATCTTGGGAAAAGGAAATACCATATTAGGTAGGATAAATCCTCATATGTTTTTGTGCAGTTTGTCAATTTGATTTAAATCTGGGTCTTGGTGTTAATCACTAAGGCATGAATTCTGATGACATACTGATTTTGCTTTTTTATTGTAGCTTCAGCCACTTAATTAAAAAAAAAATTCCTTTTAGGACGGGAACAGGTTTTGGTTTCTTGTTACTTTTATTAATGCTATCAAAAAAGAAGGTGAAACTCCACAAGACTTAATTCTTTTGTTTGTCTTTGGTAGTGCCTTATATGTTGTGGATCTTAAGAAGTTCAGGAAGATTGCAGCAGGAGACAGGCTTCGGGGCCAGTACCAGGCTCTTAGTCAAGATCCAAACAGCCTGTCAAATCTAGATCAGGTATATATGGCTTTAAGCAATTTGGGGTTTATTTTCGTTATCTTTCTCAATATGCATGGAATCATTTTGTAACATACACACTGAGATACGTAATTCTGAAACTATTGGCCCTTTACTGCTATTTTAGCACATTCTCAGCTATGCATATGAGCACAGTTCAGAAAACTGAACACTAAATGATGACTACTTCAAGTAATTGTTTAATATGAAAAAGAATCGGAGAAAATAGCATAGTGGACTGCCATCCTTTATTTCTAGTTGTTCTATGTGCATCTGTGTTTTTCTAATGCTAATCCTATATTCTGATAATGGTAATTATATTCTTATTTAGCAAGAGCTTTTTCCTCCTCTTCTTTTTTTCCATCAATGTAAATTTAATTTTTGTAAGCTAACTGCTAACACACTCTACTGGTTGCTGGACATCCTCACCCTGGGGTGACTGTAGGTCTTCATTTATGTAACTCCACCTATTTTTAAAGGTAGGTCAGGTAAGTCTGGGTGCAAGTCACAAGTATGTAAGTAGATCCCAGATGTACAGAACATACTTAAATTTATTATTTTCTTCTGTAGTGGAGATTCTTAAACTCAGTAGAAGATTGATAACACAGCTTGTCTGATCCCTGCCTGTGTAAATGATGCCTTTTATTTGTGTCTCTCTTTGGGTGAACTTCAGAAGGCTTCATAAGTGAGATGGTCCCTGCTTTCATAATTTTCCTTGTGGAATTGCTAAAGCACAAAAGGTTTTTACCTGCCGATAGCTGTAAAGGGATCCTACAGCAACAAAGCCCACATCTCTCTGTGCCTGCATCCCACCCCCTTATTCTGCAAGGAAATTCTTCTCGCTTACATAAGTAGATTATTACCACCTGCAATTTTTCCAGAAATAAAACTAAAAATTGAAAATAGCAGTTCTTACAATGCTGGACAAAGAAAAGTGGAAATACAGCTACACTACAAACTTGAACTACAGCCTTAAGCTGTAGCTGTGAAGAGCAAAAGACTGATACAACATCAAGAGTCAGATTTTTACCTCTTTTCTGGGCAACAGAATGACGTGTTGGGCCTGTGTCACACACTTAAGGGTCCTGATGTGATACAGCTGGATGTTTTTCAAATATATTCCTGCCCATATTGCAAGGTGTCTTTCAGAAAGACCTTTAAGCTCGTTACAGGGCTTCCACCATAATGTTGCTTTTCAGTAATAGTAATTAGTTTAATCTAATGTGCTCAAAATATTAATAATGTATTATTTTTAAGATTTTTGTTTTCGATTGCAGTATTAATACATGACACCATATATATCTCTTAACAAGTCTGTTGGATCCCTCAGCACATCAGCGCTGAGAGCAGAGGTTAAGGCAGCTAAATCTTGGCAGAACAGAATTGGAATTATTTGGAAAGGGGAATATTTCAAAGTAATATTTTTGCAGTTATCTACTCTCTGACAGTATTGATAGGAATCACTCTCTGTCTTCATTGCTACTTCTTCCACCAAATACAGCAACATTCCTGGAAATACAAACCACAGTGCAATATATTTTACAAGAGTCCTGGAGAGTTTTTACCTACTGATAAGTGTGCATTATGATAATTTTTTTTTCTTCTTATTTTAATTATCTGGCTGGAGTGTTCATTGCCCTTCTCAAAGAAGCAGCAATCTCAGCTCTTGGCTCATCTGCCAGCACTGATGCCTTCACGGGTAGTAGCTAAGGTTATGCCAATATACACCACAAAATAGAAGTAGATAGAGTGGAAAAAAAATTTAAATGCCAAGGAGAGCAAGTAAAGAGCTCCTAGGGAGAAAAATTGCACATGATAAAAACTAGACTTCTAGTACAGTGTATTTAATTGTACATTTTAAAGAGAAGTGTGGAAATGTCTGTGTAGATGACAAAACAAATACTTGACGAACATTTATACTAATAGCAATTCATTAAAAACAGAAAATTAACCATCTTGTTCTTTACTTAAAGAATAAAAATCAGAAGAGAAGAATACAAGACTAATTCTTTTATTAAGAGGTGATGTTTTTCTATTTTTAAATTGAGAGTTTATTTTCTAATAAAGATGGTGCTGCAGAGGAGTTCCCCTTTAAAACTGTAGGTTATTTATTTGACTAAATGTGAAAAGAGTCGCATTGTAAATCAACTTGAAGCACAACTTTGAAATGTTGTTTGTGAAAATCTAGAAGACTTTCATTTCAGCAGTTTACATATTTTGAATAAACAAGAATTTTGGCACTGGCAGTAAACAATCTCTTCTTACCTTTGTTCATTTATTTTTTTGATTCATGAATATTTCCCCTTTCATCTTCTAGATGTATTTTAGTGGTTTTGAGGATAAAACACTTTATTGTGAAAGGATAAGCAAATTTTTGTTTAGATTTTTTTTTCTATTTACTTTAAATCCTGGATCTAGCAGCTGACTTTCTACTTTTTGCTCCATATAACAAGTTGTAAATTCACAACTTTGCGAGTTACTGCAGTTACTCAGGAATTCTGATTTCATTTAGAAAAGTCAGAGAGACACAACAGAAGACCAATCCCTCTTCTCTTGAAACTGAGATGGTGATAAACCATTTATTTTGTCTTCCAAAAACTCGTAGAATTGAAGTTTTTCAAAAAATAAAGAATTTAAATCGATGTTTAATGTCTTGGCACTCTCTGTGTACTTCTATTTGATGTAATTTTTGTGCACTAATTTCTCTATTTGTGTTAAATTACACGCTTTTCATAATGCAGCTATATGTGCTGGTTTATTCTGTCACATTTAGTAAAGTGAATGGGCAAAATAAGAAGTAACCAATACTTATTTGAGAGCTGAAATTGATTTTTTTGGAAGTGTAACGTAGGGGTTGCAGATGTGAAAGAGCTTACGAATGGATCTACCAATTATACCTGTTATTTTTCACCACGGCCAGAGTACGTGCAGCAGCCTGTGACCTCCTGAGGTTCCTTCTCATTTGTAAATGCTGTTCCCTGCTTTCAGCAAGAGACTGGCTTGGAGTTTTCATGAGAGTACATGACTACATAGTAAAGGTTTCAAAAGCAAAACAATGGGGAGAAAAAAAAAAAAGGAAAATTTAAGTAAAAAAGGAAACATAAGAAGGAGGAGATAATATAAAAGCAATTTGTAGGAATGGTAATAGGCAAAGATAGTCTGTTTTTAAGTAGTTGCTTGATAACCAGTTACATCAAATGCAATGCTAACTTATGATTTTACAAAATTTCTACAGGATCTTCCCAATAATATGATTCATCAAGTAGCCATTAAGTCTCTCCCTCAGGAGTGGCTTTGGTGTGAAACCTGGTGTGATGATGAGTCCAAGAAAAAGGCTAAAACAATAGACTTGGTGAGTTGCTTTTGAGTTAAGTTTGTTTTCTAGATTAAAAAACTCTGCTTTAATTCATGTGGTTTTTGAAATATGCTCTGGAAGGCACTGGAACACTACTTCCCTTCCCCTATAATACAGCAACTTTTCTCCTTTCCTCCAAAACCTCTTCTGCTGCTTCTGTACCAAATTTGCCTATGTTGAAGCTGAAAACTGTACCCCAAAATTCAGTGTTGCTCCCTGTAAGTGGACAGGATTGGGGTTTTTCACACCTGGGCATGTATTTTCCTTATCTTTTTTCCCCATGTTCAGCCAGGTTAGTGGAACACTGATGAATTACTGTTAATTGTCTGGGCACTGTGTGCTGCTCTTGTGCTTCCTACCAAGGAGGTTCCTCCAGAACCCTCTGTGTAGAGGACTTAATATTATGTTGCTTTTCTCTGTCCATTTCCACACTATAAACAGGAGATAAAGCAGAGCTTAAAAACTAATTCTGAGGAGACTGTCCTTATTTAGAAAGAACAAAGTGTCCTTCTTTGGGAATGGAAACAGGGAGAGAAAATGTTCTTCTCTGTCATTATTACCTTATCTCCTTTTTTCCCCATTTTCATTTTTTGACATCCCCCATGCACTGTAAGTGATATTTCAGAGACATAATTCTGATGAAAAACAGACAGTTGGAAGCTGGTGCAACTAATTCAGTATGTAAATAGTTTTGTTTTCTTTGTGTCTTTACAGTTTTTAAAATAAGCTTTTTTTGGTGCACTGTAGACGAGTGCTCTCTGTTCACAAAAGACTGAAATTAAGTTACTAGACCTTCTTCTGATCCCCATTATCATGTATCACTTTTTATTAGGATTTCTATTCATGTGATTTTACGGACGTAATCAATACATTTTCTAAACAACACTAGAGGAAGCATCACAAACTTAATAAAAAACATCAGATTTAATATCAATGTGCTTATGTGTATCTTGTATCTCCCTGTATAACTTAGTAGTCATGTCTCTGCTATCCATACAGTCAGGAGCATATGGAGAAGTAACAGCATTTACAATAAAATGGTTTGAGTTTTTTAAACAGGGTTTACTTACGATTTGGTTCATGTGATTTAATTTTTTATTTTTTTAAAAAATTATTAATATCGAGTTAACTGACCTTGCACACTGCCCTTCAATGCAATTATAAATGCTGACAAAAATTAGTTTAGGTAAGCTCATTGGAAAGGTGATATTTTCACATTTGCTTCATTTACATCTCGTATGTTTTAAATTTTCAGTGCAACAACCCCCAAACCAAAGAACCCAAACTAAAGGCTGCGGCGCGGATAGTTCCCGAATGGGTTGACTATGACTCTGAGATACGAACGTTAATACAGCAAATTGAAAAAGAAAAGAAAAATCTAACATCGTTCTTTCAGAAAGGTAATTTACCTGAATATTAATCTGTTAGCTTTTAAAAAATAAATATGAATATATTGAAATGAAGGTTGGAGTCAGTAGGCACAAATATTGTATATGTGTAATTTCCCTTGGTCGTAGAGAAATTGTGTGGGTTTGAAGAGTCGTGTGATGCTGCTTTACACAGGAGTGACACTGAGAGGATAAAATCTTTTGTTTCATGCCAGCATCTATGAGACAATTGAGAGGTGTCCTATTCTTGGACCTCAGACACAACCAGCTGTTCCACATCGTTTGGGCCATAAATACTAAATAATCACACAGAATCACAGAATCATAGTGGTTGGAAGGGACCTCAGAGATCGAGTCCAACCACAAAAAAAAAAACCAAAACAAAAACAAACAAAAAAAATACCACCCACCCCCTAAACACACAACAACAACAACAACCAAACCAAAAACCATCACCCACCCACACAACATCCCACCACAAACCAATAATCTTGGGCACTAGAGCATGCCCTGAAGAGCCATGTCTACACGTTTCTTAAATACCTCCAGGGATGGTGACTCCACCACCTCCCTGGGCATCAGCTTAGACCTCACTTAGAGAATCTAAAGCTAAATATTTAGTTTACAAATAGATCTTGTTTGGTTTATTTTTTAAATATATTTTTTTTTAAAACTTAGTTAAATAGCACGAGAAAAAATTTTATATAGGACTGCCAATAAGACTTGACTTCTTGGAATAATGTGAAACCAAAAAAACCCAGGTGATCTCAGCTCTCACGGTTGAAGAAAAAACGTAGAAGATAAGTATTTAAGAGTCCAGAGTCAAGGAACAAATTCACTTCTCATTATAAAGTGTTCCTTGTAGGTTTCATTCTTTATGAAAGTTTATGGTCAACTTCTAGTAAGGCTCTAATAATGAAGTCCATGATTGCTGAACTGACTGACTGCCAAAGTAAAGGGCTTTCTCCATGTTTTACCAAACTAGTCATGAGGTCTACATATAACTGGGGTTTATAATTTTATTTTTTTCCCTTTTGTTACAGGTCTTAGGCACGATGAACTTTAGCAGAGCCTGCAGACAGCAATGGTGACAGCTCAGTGGTCTTCTGGGAAAGATCCAATGGAAGCTACGAGTGTTGTTATTTTGGCACTATTTGTAACATTCTTTAATGTCAGGTCAAATATTTTATAACTTATAGTGTTATTTAAAACGTTTTAAATTAAATACAAAAGCAGAAGAGAAATCCACAGGTACTTGATTATCATTATTATTATTTTTTTAACCAGCACAGAGGAGCTTTCCTGGTTTCTTTGGTTTTTTTTCCTTCGCTAAAAGACAGTTTACTCAGAGGATTCTAGAATATAAAGAATGATGTGTTCAACTCTTCAAAGATCTATTGTGTTAGTCTGAGGGAGGGGACACACATTAAATATGTACATGAAAACTGTTTTGTGCATATCATTACATGCATTAAGCTAAATATTTAAATATAAAGAATTTTGGTTATACATCAATAGTTTTGTCTCTGGAGAAATGCAGTGGTCACAAGAAAAAATGTCAGTGTAGCAAAGATTAGACATAAAAAACCCAGCTTGTGTAAATCAGACCACACAAATTTGAGTCAACTTGGAAACTTACTAAAGCAAGGAATGTCACTTTTCATTTTTGATGCCGGATTGCTGTATTCTTACCAATTTTTGAAAAAATAATTTTTGATTTTTAGGCTCCTTTTGGTCACTTTATAGTATGTCATATACTTCCATTATGGTTTTTTGGTTAAGATGATTTTCCAACCAGCATAAATTGCATCAGAAGGTCAGTACCTGGAAGCTACTTCTACTCAGTTTTCATTATCATCGTCCTGTTTAGAATGGAAAATAAAATAATAAAATACGTGAGTAATTTTGACTATCAGTGGTGTCTCATGTATTTTTCTGAGTATGTGCTCACAAAATCATTGCTTTAATGGGCTGCTGACATTTGGATCCTGCCAAAATTGCAGTGGAAAGTTCTTGCAATACACATGTTTGAAAAAAGGGGATTTATTTCTTAAACTGAAATCAGTTCCTTAAATACATACTCCGATGTTTAAGCCGTGCTGGTTTCAAAATAGAGTGGGCATGACCATAAATTCCTACGAGAGCAGCTTAATGCAGTCTTTCAACATGCTTGAAGTTATAAAAGATAAGGGAATTTGCACTAAGTGGGTGAATCCACGATGACTTACATATATTTCCATACCAGCAAATAATTGAATAAATAATAAGAAAAATGAAGCATATTTTGTATGTACTGTCATTGTCCTCGGGTGTCGGTTATTTATAATTAAATACTTGCTCTTACAGTAAGAAAAATCATGCTTTGCTGATATTTTTCAAGTCTAAGTAGTAAGAAATGTGTAGGTTTTTTTACAGGTTTTTATATTTTTTGCCGTATTACCTTACCATTTTGCATT